>NW_027437184.1:4681825-4684325 GCF_033239565.1 Halichoeres trimaculatus | reverse complement strand
GAACAGTAAAGATATGAAAGTGTGCGCGCGAAGCGCGCTTCATTGTGCATGGGATAATTTGACACCTATTCGATCAGACGTCAGTACAAAACAAGGTCTGGTCACATCTGTGTTTCTAAACTATTTAATGAATGCAAAAAGCCCGGCCGCCGCCCGAGCCCCTCTCACGATTTCCGTGGAAATTGTCTAGTTGCTGTGAATGCAGCAATGCATTCACAGTATATGTTCTTCTGTGACAAAAAAATTTATTCTTCTTCTTCTTCTTCTTCTTCTTCTTCTTCTTCTTCATTCTTCCGCCCGCTTTTTTGGACCGCTAAAACTCAGGCAAACTTCAACCGATTTTCACCGTTCAAACTTCAAAACGTGTGTTTCAGTTGGGACAAGGGGGCTATGACTCTTCAGACACTTTTCACAAATACTTTTCGAGATATTTCAGAATTTGTGCGTTTTTTGGTCTCATAGAGATGAATGAGGAATTTTCAAAATTTTCTCCTTTCAGGACATTTTTTCAGCCTGCTTCAAACGCTCCTCATTTAGTCATACATTCAGCTACAAACTCCATTCAAACTTTAAAATATTAAGCTACCTTTTGGCTTCATTCAGTTGGTTTCAAATGTTTCCTAGCATTCATAGTTTCTTCACAATGACCCTTCAAAGGTCATGATGCATTTCAGCTCTTCGAGCCGTTTTAACATTGGTGTGTATTGGACGGAATGTTTCGGCTTAGAGCAGGGAGAGGGTGAAACCAAACCTGAAAAATTTCTGGGTAAACTGCTCTTTTGGTCACAATTTTCACTCCACATAGGCACATTATATATCAAAATGGAGAGAGGCTTGTCCTGCTTCTGACAAAGTGGTTTTTAAAGCAAAAGGATGGAGCACTTTTTCACAAAATGGCCAACTGTCATGAGAAGTTCAAAAAAATCCCCATATACCTCCATGTTAATTCCTGAGGGGTTTTCTCAGAGATCAGTAAAATTTCCCTCATCTATCTATCGCTCTCGTGGGTTCGTTTCTTGACCTTCATGCATGAAATTTAGACGGACAGCTTCCTCTGGGTCTCAGGATTCCTACGGTGTGTTCATTTTTATTCTAGCCCTCACGGTTTTGGCAAGGTGACAGGAGATTCGGACTCTTGCTTTGCCACAAAATCTTCAGAAGATTACAGTAACAAGGGCAAAGTTGTGCACCTGCACCTGCTGCCTTTAACGAGCTGGTCTCCGTGGAAACCTTTGATCTCATGCAGCTGTTTAGAGTAACTCATCAAAACATCCAGGAACAAAGACAAGCATGTGTGTGTTAATTTATCATTGATCACCAATGCAAAATCTGGCTTCAGATAAGCCTCAGCAGACAGGTTTACATGATTGAACACACACACACACACACACACACACACACACACACACACACACACACACACACACACACACAGGGCAGAAAGTATCACACTTTAACAGCATTTGACTTCCATTTCCCTGAGTCAGCTCCTTATTTTCCTAGATTTTTTTCTTTAAATTTAAATTCCTTCCTTTAATTTCTGAATTGATTCAGCCATTCAAACTTTTAAATCCAATTTTAGATTACACTGATTCATGCTTCATGATCATTCTTTTTGTCAGAATTGCAAGCACCTTTACACCCTGATTTCAAAGGGAATGTGTCGGGAATAAACAGACTCCACCAGCTCTCTGATGGCAGTTGGTGAACAATGATCACCATGGCAACATCTGGCTTCAGATGGGCCTCAGCCTACAGGCTTACATGGTTAAAAAACTCACACACAGGACACACAGGATTACATT
Source organism: Halichoeres trimaculatus (assembly GCF_033239565.1). NCBI lineage: Eukaryota > Metazoa > Chordata > Actinopteri > Labriformes > Labridae > Halichoeres > Halichoeres trimaculatus. The sequence goes on along the minus strand of NW_027437184.1, from coordinate 4,682,520 downwards.
TTAACAGGGTTTAAGAAAGCCTACTTACATTTACCCTCAGTCAGGTCATTATTTCCATCAATGTTCTTTAAAATTTGATTTATTCCTTTAATTTTTGAATAGACGCAACCATTTCAACTTTAAATTTCTTCATCCATTCCATTTATTCGACCATTCATTTCCTTTCATCCAAGAGTTCATGGCAGGCTAATTCAGCATTCTGCATTAGCAGTTGAGCGCAAGCTTTTACAGGACTTCTTAAAACAATTTTCAGACATATCCTCAGTCATTCATGTTCAGCATTCTACATCAGCAGTTGAGCACAAGCTTTTCAAGACTTCATTCAACCATTTTAAGACAAATCTTCAGTCATTCATGTTCAGCGTTCTGCATTAGCATTTCAGTGCAAGCCTTGCATGACTTCATTCAACCATTTTCAGACACATCTTCAGTCATTCATGTTTAGCTTCTGCTGTAGCATTTCAGCATGAGTTATTTAAGACTTCATTTAGCAATTTTCAGACATATCTTCAGTCATTCATGTTCAGCATTCTGCATTAGCAGTTCAGCGCAAGCTGCTTCAGCATTCTGCATTCACAGCGCAATTTCTTCAGAAATTGCTTTTCTAGTTAGGGGCTCGGGCTTCGAACGAGCCCCTCTCCTGCATAGCAAGCTATGCAGGAGAGGGGCTCGTGGCGAAGCCACGAGCCCCTAAT
>NW_027437184.1:4301825-4676825 GCF_033239565.1 Halichoeres trimaculatus | reverse complement strand
TCAGAATTGCAAGCACCTTTACACCCTGATTTCAAAGGGAATGTTTTGGGAATCAACACATCCCATTTCAACTTTAAATTCATTCATCCATTCCATTTATTTGTCCATTCATTTCCTTTCATCCAAGAGTTCATGGCAGGCTAATTCAGCATTCTGCATTAGCAGTTGAGCGCAAGCTTTTACAGGACTTCTTTAAACAATTGTCAGACATATCCTCAGTCATTCTTGATCAGCATTCTGCATCAGCAGTTGAGCACAAGCTTTTAAAGACTTCATTCAACCATTTTAAGACAAATCTTCAGTCATTCATGTTCAGCGTTCTGCATTAGCATTTCAGTGCAAGCCTTGCATGACTTCATTCAACCATTTTCAGACACATCTTCAGTCATTCATGTTCAGCGTTCTGCATTAGCATTTCAGCGCGAGTTATTTAAGACTTTGTTCAGCCATTTTCAGACACATCTTCACTCAATCATGTTCAGCATTCTGCATTAGCAGTTCAGCGCAAGCTGCTTCAGCATTCTGCATTCACAGCGCAATTTCTTCAGAAATTGCTTTTCTAGTTAGGGGCTCGGGCTTCGAACGAGCCCCTCTCCTGCATAGCAAGCTATGCAGGAGAGGGGCTCGTGGCGAAGCCACGAGCCCCTAATGCTCTCCCGTTTCGCCTTTTTTCTTCATCATCTTCCGGCCAAAATTTTGGCTCGCTACTCCTCCAAGGGCTTTGAGAAAACCCCCACAAATTATACATCAAAATGTGCGGCTCGGCCGGGAATGGTGTGCTATTATTTTTTTCCGCAATTCGCCAAATTTTGGCCGACTTATTGGCCAAAAACGGCGAAAAATCCCTCATAGAGAATGAATGGGGAACCTAGGAATCTCTCCCTCTCGCTGCCCAAAATTTCCACTAACTTTGAGATGCTAAGGCTTTGGCATACTTCCACTTACAGGCATCATTTTCGCTTTAAAATGTTCACTGATCTTTCAGCTCTATGAGTATGACTTTACTTTTTTGATATCTATTACAGTTTTTGAGATTTTACTGCTGAAGCAACATAAACTTTTTGGTTTTTGCCCTGAAACCTCAGCTCCTCCAGTGCGGAATGTCTGAAAGTAGAGTGAGAGAGGCGGTTGATGACAGGTTGCAGCATTCTCCAATGAATTGTCGTTACTTCCAAAATCTTCACAGCAGATAAATAAAAACTACATTACAGCGTTCCCTGAACTCTCCTTCTTCTTACAAAGGGAGTATTCTACCCCAAAAATGTACTGTTTTGCCAAAAAACGCCTCAGTGTGAGTGAAACCGTCACATCCCTGTAATCTGAAGTAATGTTAAAATCTGACCTATATTTCTCATCAACTTGATTCCTAACTACTTTTATAAATCACCCTCCTGCGGTCAGTTCTAATCCTACCAGCTTGTAAAGCATATCATCTTGTTCATCAGAGTCTCCAGATTCTCACAATGTTTTTGTTTTTCTTCTAGCTCTTAGGGTTTCAGCGTAAATGCAGTTTGTTCGGACCTATGTCTAGCCCAAAAATCCAGCTTAAGATCAGTGGATACAAAGGAGTTCCAAAGTTCAACTGCCACTTCACACTCATTATGACATCATGATGATCACCATGGTAACCACACAGCTGTGGGTAATCACTGATTAGGTCTTTGAGGGACAGGGAAACACATGTGTTTCTTTATTATGCCTAAACAGCCAACCCAAACTTTCTTCTACACACATACACACGTACAGCCAACCCATACACACACACACACACACACACGTGCGCGTGCGCACAACACACACACACACACACACACACACACACACAGTTTTTTTTTGCAGGAGAGGGGCTCGTTCGAAGCCCGAGCCCCTAATGCTCTCCCGTTTCGCCTTTTTTAGGGGCTCGGGCTTCGAACGAGCCCCTCTCCTGCATAGCAAGCTATGCAGGAGAGGGGCTCGTGGCGAAGCCACGAGCCCCTAATGCTCTCCCGTTTCGCCTTTTTTTTTCTTCATCATCTTCCGGCCAAAATTTTGGCTCGCTACTCCTCCAAGGGCTTTGAGAAAACCCCCACAAATTATACATCAAAATGTGCGGCTCGGCCGGGAATGGTGTGCAATTATTTTTTTCACCGATTCGCCGAATTTTGGCCGACTTATTGGCCAAAAACGGTGAAAAATCCCTCATAGAGAATGAATGGGGAACCTAGGAATCTCTCCCTCTCGCTGCCCAAAATTTCCACTTACTATGAGATGCTAAGACTTTGGCATACTTCCACTTACAGGCATCATTTTTGCACTAAAATGTTCACTGATCTTTCAGCTCTATGAGTATGACTTTACTTTTTTGATATCTATTACAGTTTTTGAGATTTTACTGTTGAAGCAACATAAACTTTTTGGTTTTTGCCCTGACGTCTCAACTCCTCCTGTGCGGAATGTCTGAAAGTAGAGTGAGAGAGGCGGCTGATGACAGGTTGCAGCATTCTCCAATGAATTGTCATAACTTCCAAAATCTTCACAGCAGATAAATAAAAACTACATTACGAAGTTCCCTGACATCTCCTGCTTCTTACAAAGGGAGTATTTTACCCCAAAAATGTACTGTTTTGCCAAAAAACGCCTCAGTGTGAGTGAAACCGTCGCATCCCTGTAATCTGAAGTAATGTTAAAATCTGACCTATATTTCTCATCAACTTGATTCCTAACTACTTTTATACATCACCCTCCTGCGGTCAGTTCTAATCCTACCAGCTTGTAAAGCATATCATCTTGTTCATCAGAGTCTCCAGATTCTCACAATGTTTTTGTTTTTCTTCTAGCCCTTAGGGTTTCAGCGTAAATGCAGTTTGTTCGGACCTATGTCTAGCCCAAAAATCCAGCTTAAGATCAGTGGATACAAAGGAGTTCCAAAGTTCAACTGCCACTTCACACTCATTATGACATCATGATGATCACCATGGTAACCACACAGCTGTGGGTAATCACTGATTAGGTCTTTGAGGGACAGGGAAACACATGTGTTTCTTTATTATGCCTAAACAGCCAACCCAAACTTTCTTCTACACACATACACACGTACAGCCAACCCATACACACACACACACACACACACACACACACACACACACACACACACACACACACACACACACACACACACACACACACACACACAAGTACTCTAACAAGTTCTTAAGAGCTTATTTGGGGTTAAGGCTTTATAACCAGCCACTCTCCCATGTCTTGTGATATGTAGGTGTATGTTTGTGACATAATGTTTTGGGGCTAGAACAGTAAAGATATGAAAGTGTGCGCGCAAAGCGCGCATCACTGTGCATGAGGTTATTTGATACCTGTTGAATCAGAAACAAGAAATGTTAAGAAGTGTTTTGCTATGTCAGTCCGAAACAAGATCTGGTGACATCTGTGTTTCTGAACATTTTCAAGATATGAAAGTGTGCGCGCGAAGCGCTCTTCATTGTGCATGGGATAATTTGACACCTGTTCAATCAGAAGTCAGTACAAAACAAGGTCTGGTCATATCGGTGTTTCTAAACTATTTAATGACTGCAAAAAGCCCGGCCGCCGCCCGAGCCCCTCTCACGATTTCCGCGGAAATTGTCTAGTTAGGGGCTCAGGCTTCGAACGAGCCCCTCTCCTGCATAGCAAGCTATGCAGGAGAGGGGCTCGTGGCGAAACCACGAGCCCCTAATGCTCTTCCGTTCGCCTCTTTTTTTTTTTTTTTCTTCTTCATCTTCCGGCCAAAACTTTGGCTCGCTACTCCTCCAAGGGCTTTGAGAAAACCCCCACAAATTATACATCAGAATGTGCGGCTCGGTCGGGAATGGTGGGCTATTATTTTTTTCACCAATTCGCCAAATTTTGGCCGACTTATTGGCCAAAAACGGCGAAAAATCCCTCATAGAGAATGAATGGGGAACCTAGGAATCGCTCCCTCTCACTGCCCAAAATTTCCACTTACTTTGAGACGCTAAGACTTTGGCATACTTCCACTTACAGGCACCATTTTTGCTTTAAAATGTTCACTGATCTTTCAGCTCTACGAGTATGACCTGCCTTTTCTGATATCTATTACAGTTTTTGAGATTTTACTGTTGAAGCAACATAAACTTTTTGGTTTTTGCCCTGAAACCTCAGCTCCTCCAGTGCGGAATGTCTGAAAGAAGAGTGAGAGCGGCGGTTGATGACAGGTTGCAGCATTCTCCAATGAATTGTCATAACTTCCAAAATCTTCACAGCAGAGAAATAAAAACTACATTTTGACGTTCCCTGAACTCTCCTGCTACTTACAAACTGAGTATTTTACCCCAAAAATGTACTGTTTTGCCAAAAAACGCCTCAGTGTGAGTGAAACCGTCACATCCCTGTAATCTGAAGTAATGTTAAAATCTGACCTATATTTCTCATCAACTTCATTCCTAACCACTTTTATACATCACCCTCCTGCGGTCAGTTTCCATCCTATAGCTTTTTAAACCACATCATCTTGTTCATCAGAGTCTCCAGATTCTCACAATGTTTTTGTTTTTCTTCTAGCCCTTAGGGTTTCAGCATAAATGCAGTTTGTTCGGACCTATGTCTAGCCCAAAACTCCAGCTGTAGATCAGTGGATACAAAGGAGTTCCAAAGTGTAACTGACACATCACACTCATAGTGACATCATCATTATGATCACCATGGTAACCACACAGCTGTGTCTACTGACTGATGAGGTCATTGAGGGACAGAGAAACACAGGTTTTTGTTTACTATGCCTAAACAGCCAACCCAAACTCTCTTATACACACACATACACACATACAGCCTACCCATACACACACACGCGTGCACATGCGCATGCGCACAAACACACACACACACACACACACACACACACACACACACACACACACACACACATACAGCCAACCCATACAAACCCATGTGCACACACACACACACACACACACACACACACACACACACACACACACACACACACACACACACACACACACACACACACACACACACACACAAGTACTCTAACAAGTTCTTAAGAGCTTATTTGGGGTTAAGGCTTTATAACCAGCCACTCTCCCATGTCTTGTGATATGTAGGTGTATGTTTGTGACATAATGTTTTGGGGCTAGAACAGTAAAGATATGAAAGTGTGCGCGCAAAGCGCGCATCACTGTGCATGAGGTTATTTGATACCTGTTGAATCAGAAACAAGAAATGTTAAGAAGTGTTTTGCTATGTCAGTCCGAAACAAGATCTGGTGACATCTGTGTTTCTGAACATTTTCAAGATATGAAAGTGTGCGCGCGAAGCGCTCTTCATTGTGCATGGGATAATTTGACACCTGTTCAATCAGAAGTCAGTACAAAACAAGGTCTGGTCATATCGGTGTTTCTAAACTATTTAATGACTGCAAAAAGCCCGGCCGCCGCCCGAGCCCCTCTCACGATTTCCGCGGAAATTGTCTAGTTCTTCTTCTTCTTCTTCTTCTTCTTCCGCCCGCTTTTTTGGACCGCTAAAACTTCTACAAACTTCAACCGATTTTCACCGTTTAAACTTCAAAACGTGTGTTTCAGTGGGGACAAGGGGGCTATGACTCTTCAGAAACTTTTCACAAATACTTTCCGAGAAATTCAACGTTTTATGAGATTTCAGTCCCATAGAGATGAATGCGGAATTTTAAAAATTTTCTCCCTTCAGGACAGTTTTTCAGCCTGCTTCAAACCCTCCTCATTCAGTCATACATTCAGCTACAAAATCCATTCAAACTTCAAAATATTCAGCTATCTTTTGGCTTCATTCAGTGGGTTTCAAATGTTTCCTAGCATTCATAGTTTCTTCACAATGACCCTTCAAAGGTCATGATGATTTTCAGCTCTTTGAGCCATTTAACATTGGTGTGTATTGGACGGAATGTTTCAGCTCAGAGTGGGAGATTCAAACGACAGAGCAGGGAGAGGGGGAAACAAGACCTGGGAAACTTCTGGGTAAACTGCTCTCTTGGCCACATTTTTTGAGCTATCAACACAAATAAGCCCTTAGCGTGTAAGTAGTCTTGTCCTGCCTCTGACAAAGTGGTTTTTAAAGCAAAAGGATGGAGCACTTTTTCACAAAATGGCCAACTGTCGGGCAAAGTCAGCTCCGGCACCCATGTACTCCAATGTTAATTCCTGAGGGGTTTTCTCAGAGATCAGTAAATTTTCCCTCATCTATCTATCACTGTCATGGGCCTATTTCTGCATCTTTAGACATGAAATTAACACAGACAGCTTCCTCAGGGTCTCAGGATTCCTACGGTGTGATCACTTTTCTGATCGGCCCTATAGTTTAGTCACAGTTGCAGACAGTTCGACACCCTGATTTCAGTGGAAATGTGTTGGGAATCAACAGACTCCACCAGCTTTCTGATGGCAGTTGGTAAACAATGATCACCATGGCAACATCTGGCTTCAGATGAGCCTCAGCTAAAAGGCCTACATGATTAAAAACTCACACACTGGACAAGCAGGATTTCATTTTAACAGCAATTCAGAGATGAGACTTGCATTTTCCCTCAGTCAGGTCATTATTTCCATAACTGTTCTTTAAAATTTAATTCATTGCTTCAAATTTTTAAAAGATGCAGCCATTTCAACTTTAAATTCATTTATCCATTTAACTGATTCATCCATTAATTTCCTTTCATCCAAGAGTTCATGGCAGGTTAATTTAGCATTCTGCATTAGCAGTTGAGTGCCAGCTTTTCATGAATTATTTCAACCATTTTCAGACATAAATTCAGTCATTCATGTTTAGCACTCTGCTTTTGCAGTTGAGCACAAGCTTTTCAAGACTTAATTCAAATGATTTCAGTCATAACTTTAGCCATTCTTGCTCAGAATTTTGCTTTAGCAGTTCAGCGCAAGCATTTTAAGACTTCATTCAGCCATTTTCAGACAAACCTTCAGTCATTCATGTTCAGCATTCTGCATTAGCAGTTGAGCGCAAGCTATTCAAGACTTTTTCAGCCATTTTCAGACATATCTTCAGTCATTCAGGTTCAGCTTTCGTTACATTAGCAGTTCAGCGCAAGCTGCTTCAGCATTCTGCATTCACAGCGCAATTTCTTCAGAAATTGCTTTTCTAGTTTGAATAATGATATTGGCATTGATTATAAATGTTGAGGCTAATACATTACAAAGGGATCTGTTAAAGCCTGTTAGGATTAATTTTTGGCTGTAAAAAGGAACAGAAGGTGTTACTTCTGCAGTATCAGCGATCTGTTATGCTGCAACTTTTTCATTCAAGTTAACACCTCCATGAAAAAAAAAGCAAAGACCAGCTTTATCCATACTGACCCATCCAGGGCTTTGAATTTTTTCTTTTATGGTTAAAGCCATTATTTCCTGTTTTACTTCATTATTTGAAACGAACAGAAATGAGCTCATTTGTAAAGTAACTGTTCAGTTTTTTTTTTGGTTGAAGTGGGCAAAGCTGTAAGCCAGACTCTGGGAGCTGCTGTGGTAAAACTGAAGAACAAAGGAAGCTGCTCTCAGTGACACTTCTGTGCCACACACTAAACACAGTCTGAGGTTTTTCAAGAGTTAACAAAAAGATGTTATACGTCTTTTTGACGGGTAAGTGTCTGAACAACTGGTTACAATTAGTTTTCTCTGCCTGGACTTTCTCTAAAAGAAAAAAAACAGGTGAAAGTGTCCTTAAAAGGTTGTGCTGGATGATAAATTGAGTCATGTTGAGCTACTCAGAACTGACAGTTGTGTGCTTTGGTGCTGCTAACTTGTCCTCATGCTACATCCAATTAGATTTTCTTTGTCTATTTTTTTTTTTTTACCAGGAAACCCCTTACATTTAAGAATCTCTTCCATAATTTAACCCAACTTTGACAGTTTCACAGTATCAACAAGTGAGTATTAAAAAAATGCTGTGAGGCACTCCCTCTCACCTCTAGCAGCTTTAACCTGCTGCTTTCACACTAACTTGCTCTGCTAACCACAAAGACCTGCAGAAATTGGTGCAGGAGGTTGGCAGGAAGTGCCAAAAAAACAAGCTAAGCTAGGATGAATGTAGGTTGGGGTCTCACCTTTTTCCCCCCAATGCAACCCAACCTCTAATTCAGCAAATTTGTGTGAAATTCCTCACTTCAAAAAAAAAAACAAAAAAACAAAAAAACGTCCAAACAAATATATTATTAAAAAAAATCCCTCACTGCAGATTGGATAGAGGAAAATAAATCAGATAAAAATAGCACTCTAGTTATTGCTAAAATTAAAAGTAAGTCTTTGTTTTTCTCGGACGAAAATTATTTTTGTGATTAATTTTGTAGTGACGGTGGACACTGGAGCCTAATTGACAGACAGAATCAGAACAGAAGAGAAAAAAAAAAGATTAACAGGAGAGTGATATAGCCCGAGCTAAAGGCTAATAGGGCTAATCTGTTTGTGCTAATGTTGACTCCAACCCACATTCAGCAGTTATTTTGCAGTGGTCTGTTAAAACTTGAGAGTCTATCAATAAAATGAAGACTGAGGTTACGTTAGCTCTGATTGGTAGATGACTGGCAGGACATAACCAGGATTTACTAATGTTACACATTACAGACACGTCTCACAGCACCGGGCTGCCAGTAGCGCTACATATGAATGGCTACTTAACTACTGCACGAGCTGACAGTTAGCTTGTTGTCACGTTAGCATACAGATACGTTGTAGCCCCGGGCAGCTCGTGTGACATGTAGCCGGCTACTGACGTTCGTTACAAACTAACGTTTGCTTGTTGTCACGTTTCAAACAACAGCGCTACGTAACTGTACTGATAAATACCTTACCTTGTCTCGTTGCATCCGATAAAAAGTTGACTTGAACAAAGAAAATTTGTCCCATAACAAACACACACCTGTTTAAAAGTCAGGGGTTTCCTCAGCGGGGCCAGCAGCCTCTAGTGGTCACTTCACGGTAAAAATGAAAACTTAAAATTGTTGGCCTTAAATTGATTTCTATTTTTAGTAAACAAAAATGATATATTGTATAGCAAGCTAATTTAAGGTAGTTCTCTGGATTAAAACTGAATGAAGTTGGTCTCATTTCATCAGTTAGGTTGTCAGAACTTGAGGCTGTAACTGAATTTTTTGAGTTTGCTTTAGCAAAGAACGGGGTCTCCCACTGAGGTCCTCAGGGGTCTTCCTCCATATATTTTCAATTTCTCTCATGTGCCGCCATGTCTCCTGTATATAATAAATACAAGCCACTCGTGAGTGGATTTTATCCCCATGAAGGTGAATATTTTTTATTTGTATTGAAACTCCAGCTTTACAGTTGGTCGATTTATCATAACTTGATTAGTTTGTGTTTTTTGATAGGTCACCGTCGGCTCAGTGGTAAAGTCATTTACTAAGCTTTTATTGTATGATTGAATATACTTTGTTTTTTTGTTTTGTTTTGCTTCATTTTCGTTCATGTTCATGTTCTGCTACTGTGTTGTTTTTCATAATGCTTTTTTTAACCTCTGTAAGGTGTCTGAGTTTCTAGAAAAGCACGCTATAAATAAAATGTATTATTATTATCATGTTAACATGCACACCATATTCCTGTATTAATCAGAATACTGACGATATATTGACTGCATAGGAGGCATGTAAACACCTTATTCAAATGGTCATAATCCAATTACGCTCATTTTCCGGTTATCAAAAAACAGAATAAGACTCCTTGCATTTGCTTATATCAACCTGTATATTGGATCATATAAACAGGTTGGTCAGAATATGCTCCTGAGTAAGCTACTCAAAGGATTTTTTCTTACTTCTGCGCATGTTCAACATGGCAAAAAAAAAAAAAAAAAAAGCAAAAGATCTTACACTTTTGGGGGAAGGAGACAAAGTTTTTCAAAATAAAAGAGTTGAATATCATGGACTACACTGAGAATTTTCGAAACATAAAAATCATAAATTTGTACATTACTTTTCTGAATTCTTTGAACGTAGAACTCAAAATTTTAAGTTTTCAAATTTTAAATTTGAATAACTGGTTCAAATGCAAGATTTTTAGTTGGCCTCAAAGCTCAAAAATCCAGTGCAGACAGTTGCCTTGATACAACTTTTTTGTTTTTACAGTGTTGGGTAACTACAGAGTCTTCATTCTTGAGATCCAGAAGTTGCTGCTTGGTTAAAAATCATCACAACAAACACACATTTAGTTGGCCAGGAATAAGTTTTATATAAAATTTGAACAGTGGATACAGAGGCGATATTATGTGTATAAAAAAATACATACAATAAAAGGAAAATAAATGAATCTTATCTTTTCTATTTGGAGCAGATGTTCAAGTTAGCTGATGAAATGTAAAAGGCACTAAATGTACAACATTCCAGTTTTAGAGACATTAAACAGAGGCCGAGGTCATTCCGAGATGAACCAAAGTCAAAACAAAAAAATATCACAGGGAATTTGTTGTCTTTGTTATGCAAGACATAGTGCAGATTTTACAACATAACATACCAAACAATTCTCATAAACATCTATTTACCATCAAAAACACTAAGCACACACTTTAAGACTCGCCGTGAGCGCGCTGAACGCTCACTTCGACACTTTAAGACATCGAACGCTGCGCGTGAGCTCGGTCAAACTGTAAATCTTTCATAATTTATAGTTTACATCACTATTTCTACAACAGCACTAAACACTGCAACAAGTCACGATTAGAGCAAAGCGACCAGCAGTAGAGGTTTGGCAGTATCATACAGGTTGGTTTCTTTTGCATTTGGTGAATAAGAGGAAGAACACGCGAGCAAGGAAAACAAACAGAGAAGACACGAAAGAAGAAACAAAAATCTGGAAGACAGCAGAGCCTGCGTGTCGTGTCAGAGCCGCTTAAATCAAAATGAGCTGAATCTTAAAGGAACAGTTGGAAATAAGTTAAAGGATCTCTGAGCTTGATCAGGTTGTATTTGTCAGATTTCTTTTTCCAGTCAGTGATTCAGAATGAAAAATGAAGCACACTGTTAAATTTGTTCACAAAGTTGGGGTAAAAATTCATGATTCCTGACTTTTATCGCTGACACGAAAGACGTATAGACTTCCTGCATCTGCAAGACTTTGTTTTTACCCCTTACACATAACGCTAGAAAGCTAAATACTTGATATCATTAAACTTTAAGAAAGTTGAATGAAAATGAAGCTGCTAAACTTCACTAACTTTTCTGCTGACCTTGCTGAAGTGATGCAGAAGTGTAAAAGGGGGCGTGTCCTATTCAGTGACATCATTGCAAGTGGAGCTGAACGTTGCAGTGTTCAAGCCAATGAGCTAAAACTTTTTTACTTTTTTGAGGGGGGGGTTTCACACCATTTTAATTCATATGCTGGAATTAAGCTGAGGTGGATTTGTTGATTTTTTTTTTCTTGATTTGTTGTTTTTTACTGTTTGGTGCTAATGCAGAAATAGCATTAACTTAACATTTGTCCATTTTCACTTCAATGTGTAGATGAGTTTTATCTTCAAAGTAACCAAAATAAACTAAACTAAACTACATTTTTACATTTAGAAAGTTTACATAAAGAGGGTTCACTGTAGGTGGACTAAGACTGAATGATAATCCTGTCCTCACATTTCTCTTTTATTGTTCATTTTTATTTTGTAAAGCAGTTTGTAACCTTGTTTTGAAAAGCGCTATATAAATAAAGTTTATTATTATTAACGTTAAAACAGATAAAAGAGGAAATGGGTGCCATATTTTGTGACTTATTGGAAGTTTTGGTGCAGTTTTGCATCTCTTGTTTCCCTGTACAAGAGTATAAATAACTGAAAACTCAGAATAACTAAGTTTGTTTGAGTAGTTAAGGTTTAATTCCAGCCTGCAGCCTCCGTAAAAGATATTATGTTGGTTTTTTTTCTTTGCAGAGAGTTTTGTGTTCTTGTATCTGTTTCTGGTTGTTTGCACAAATATTTACTTTTTCTGCAAACTTTTAGATTAGTTAAGACTTGGGGAAGCAGTTTTCTAAGCCTGCTGTTGTAAATATTGAGCTTTCTTTTGTGGATTAACAACTGGACAACTGGATCAAGGTGTATAAATATGCAAGTTTTCGTATAAATACACATGTGAAGTTTACTTTGAGAACTTAAATTGTGTGATATGTTAATGCTGACATTCAGAGTGCACTCTGAATGCCATTTGCACCTGCAAACCTACTGCAAACAATGCACTTCATGCTATTTTTCACCTGCCATGTGGGTCTCCAATACCAAGGTTTTTTAATATTTAACTAGCATTTTAATGTTTAGCATCTCAGTATTATAGTATTTTATTATCTAAGCGATTGTTTTCTACTTCTTCTTTTTCTTGGATTCAGAATTGTATAATTTTAAACAGTAGACTAATTTAAATTTAATGTGAAAAACTGTTGAACTGTTTGTTCTCATCTTAGGTTTTATGAATTTAATCTACTTGAACTGAACGAGCATCTTGTTCTGCAGCCCCTAGTGGTCAAAAATATAACATGCTGGTTTTACAGTATTGCCGTGAAAGCTGGAGATGAGTTTGAGAGAAGCTGAAATAGATTTAAATTTGGCCTTAATGAGTCAATCCATTTTAAGTTGACCGGCTCAACACGTCCCACAGACACTGCACACTGTACATTAGAGCATTTGGCGAGAAAAACAAAGACAGAAAAACAGAAAGACAAGAAGAACGCCCTCAACTCTTCAGACCTCTACAGCAATCTGACTTTCCTTCCCTGGAAAGACTCCCACATCCACACCACGCTGGAATGAGTTACAGTAAACAGCACTATATCTTACATGAGCAGGAAATATATACAAATACTGGTCAACATGGAGATTTACTGCATTCAGAATCACAAAGCTGAAGCGGATGATTTACGACATGTTTTGACAGAAACATCATTCTCATAGGTAACCGAGCCGTCGACAAACAAACTGAAACAGAAATTTGGTTCTTTTAAATGCTTCAAGACAACAGAAAAAAAAACAAATTTGGAATGCATTTTAAAGCTTAACAGAACTTATCAAATATATTTGGCCCATTATTTATGAAAGAAAGAGCTTTACATGATACATGGATGGAAGAAAAGATGGATATGTTTGTTATAATGACTGTTATGTTAGTAAACTGCATGCAAACAGTGTATTTAGCATTTGTTCCGTCCAACAAACGAGAGCTCCCAGCTGTTGTCGAACATTTCACCTCAGTTGTTGCTTAATCATGCATATTTCAAAACTATAACCGCCAGGTTTGGAGCACCGGCGGCAAACTTTTTTTAATCTTTCAAATCAAACAGGCAGGAAAACGTCTTGCAGTGTGATGCAGAACACGAGGTTGTGTTTTTTTATGCACGTCTTTTAAAAAAGAAAGATATTCAGAGCAACCAAATTGAGTTAAAAGAAGACGGTTTAAAGTTTGACTGAGGTGAAAATCAAACAGGAGGCAGTTTTTTTTAATAAAGGTACCACAACAACATGCCAGAACTCTACAGAAAACCGAAGCATTCACAGTAATACAATGTCAGACTAGTTGAAGAGTACCAACTTTATTTCCTAGATGTCATTAGAGCTGCATGCAAAGTTACTGAAGGCAATGTAAAACCTAACTCTATATTACACGCCTCTACAAAACAAGATCACTATGGAGCGCCCTGATCGAGATATGAGCTGTGGCTTCAGCAGGCTGCTGCATCAGGAGTGTGACGGTTCAAGCATAGTCGAGTTGGAATGTCAGCGAAGCTCGTTGATTGGTTCAAGAATAGAGAAAGATTTCGAGAATTTGCATTTCATTTAAGAAAGTTAAAAAGTGGACAGACACTGGGTTTGGAGTGCTGTAGTGCAGAACATTGGAAAGTCATGATTACGATTTTTAAAAAAGAGAATCAGAAATTTTTGGTCACAAGAATTCAGGTTTTTGACTTTGACTTATGATTATAGTCAAACGTCCACAGCTGCTTCATCGAATTACCCCCGAGGTTAAAGATCGATTATGAGAATAGTCTAAGGCAGGGGTCTGCAACCTGCGGCTCTTTGACGCCTCTGCAGTGGCTTCTTTTAGCTTTAACAAAATATTACTGAGAAAAAGAAGTTTTATTTTAATTACAGGTGGTATTGATGGTTAAAGACATTGATTATAAATAAAATCATGCCATAACATTTTGTTGAACGTGCCGACTTGATATACACGCTTGATATGTAGCAAGACTTCAGCAACCAAAAAAAAAGGAGAAAAAAGTAAGGTAGTATTATAAATAAATGATATCAAATTTAAGTATCCCTTAAAAAAAAATAAAATAAAATTTTGCAACTTTTTGAAATTTCAAAATTGCTTGAGTTTTTGCAAAATTATTAAATTCCAAAAACTTTAAAAACTTATTCTATTTTATTTTTTTTGCAAAATTTGGATTTCAAAAACTGTTGTAATTTTTGTATATTTTTTAAAATTTGCAAATATTTTAAATTTCAACATTTCTGGGTTTTTTTTTGCCATTTTTTTCCTTAATTTATTCACATTTTTGCAATTTCGGCAAATATTTTTATGTTTTTGCAAATTTATTGAAAACAAAAAAACTCAGACATTTTGAAATCTTAAAATAAAAAACCTTCTTGATTAGATCAGTATTCACTAGATTTTAACTATGTATAGAAATTATTTACATTACAGTCTTAATTATGAAAATAAAGTATATTTTGTGGCTCTAGAATGTCTTTAATCGAGTTGAGCGGAAGCAAATAGCTCCTATGAAAGTAAAGGTTGCAGACCCCTGTTCAAAGGCATAATTTGGTTTACAGGTTTCGATAGTTTGCATGCTCGAAACAAGTCAGTTTAAATGTCTTTAAGCTTTAAAAGTTTATGGCCTGTGTACAAGAAGTGGAAGCAGCTACCGTGACGTCACCCATTGGTTGGTGGATTACAGATTGAGACCCTTTTTTCAGACGTGAATTCACGTTTCTGGAGAGGAAGGTAGAGCTTCAGGGGAGCAAGAGCTGAAGTGAGCAGAAATTAAGGGCCTGTGTCCATTAGAGGCGTTTATGTACAAAACTGATGCAGTTCAGCGTTCTCGGCTTAAATAAGAGCTCATCAATGTCACTTTACGCTGTTATTTTTGTCAATAAAAGCATAAAAGGGGACTAATCACTTATTTTAAAGGATACACTTTTTTTGCTGCACATGCTCCTTTTACATTTTTTTCTCCATTTTCTTTGTGAAATTACTCTAACAGAAGCAATTATTAAGAATTTAGAACAACTAAAAGTGAGACATGGAAGCCTCAACAACAAGCACCGTTTCAAATCAAGGTGTGACAGCAAAAAGCTGATGTCAGTAGAAACAGGCCCTAATGCTTACTCCAGCGTGGTAAGCAGAGTGTTTAACTGTTTTTGCTGTTGAAAAATCAACTGGGCTGGAAGTTTTGGATAGCATAAACAAGGACACAAAAGTTGAAAAAAATGATCACAGCAGCCGTGACTTTTCTCTCGAAGGTCGCTAATTCCTGCTTCGTCACTCTGCCTTGTCTGTTTCCCTCCATTTGTGAAAAAACTGAATCGACTGTAGCTGCAGTGAGAATCACCTGATACTGGAGATAACAGAGATTAAAGAAGACGACAACCTAGAATCGTTTTTCTCGTAAACCTGCACACTTCTGCCTCTTTTTTAGCAACCAGTGGAGTCGCCCCCTGCTGCCTGATTGTAAAAACGCAGCGTTAAGGCACTTCTGTGATGACTTCACTTTTCAGACACTGCGTCCACTTATCATACGCAGTCCACGTTTCTTTCACTTTCAAGTAACGGTCGTTTCTGTTAGTGTCAGCTCTGTTCAGCTACGAGCAGCCGTGAGTAGTGATGGTGCAACTCAAACTGTCGAGTTTAGTGTCAAATAAAAACAAAAAGTCATAACGCAACAGCCTGCTGAATCTCCCGTAAGCACAAAAGTAAGCCAATGGCTAAATGAAGTATTTTCACATGGGATATGATTTCTATGAAGGCATTTTTCTTTGCTTTGAACCCTGTTTTGGAGGAGAATCTAAAGGCTGATGTGATGGTTCATAATGGAGATCACTTTAGTGTTTCTTGCTTTTTTTTCTCTTTACAATAAAGCACATGAAGACATCACTTTATCATATAACAGTATCATGCTTTCAGAGGACATAAGAGTTAAAATAAAAATGGAAACTGCACCAATTTCTGTCCCTGTTGCGATATTTCCCACCCCGTCCCACGAGCAGCTAATAGAGAGGTCTGATACTTTACTGTGTTTTATTTATTTTTCTTTTGGTCCCCGGCCCCTCTTCAGTTTTTACGGATGTCAGCGTAGACCACAGGCTCCATCTTATGGAACGAGTTTTTGCTGCCTGAGTGATCCAGCTGGGCGTATATCACCGGGCCCTGAAATAAAACCAGAAAAAAATTTATTAAACAGAAATATTACACAGTCAAAACATTCAGGGAGTTTACAGTTTGTTGGTTAAAAGTTTTCCTGTTGGGGTAGATTATTCTGGTTAAATGTTTTTAGGTTAATTAATTCATGTCAGTGAGAATTAGATCCAAAATGGTTAATTGATAAATTGCTTTACCCGTCTGCAGAAAACCACCTTTTTTTTTTTTTTTTAGCTCTCTATGGTACGGAAAGTGATGCCAGTTGGAAAGAAAATATGCTTTGAGGATTTTTTTTTGTTCTCAAATAGATCAAATAAACAGAATCCAAAAATTTTTTCAAAAAAAATTTTTTTTTGTAGATTTTTTTCTTTTCTTTTTTTTTTTTTTTTTTTTTGGGGGGGGGGGGGGGGGGGGGGGGGGGCATTATGTATCATAATGGTCAGTAGAGAAAAAAACAATTATTTATTTATATTCCAACATATTTAAAAAAAACGTGGAAAATACTTCATGGCCTCAATAGTTTACAATGCATGACATAAAAAGTGTGAAAACTAAAAAAAAAAAAAAGACTTTTTTTAATTAAATTTCATGTCTGAGTGTTGCCTGAAGGAAACACAGAACCTTTGAGGAATGCCCCATTGAAACAAATTGGTCAAGAAGTCCAAACATATTTTATCCAACTTAAAATGAAGTATTCAATGAAAGACTTCACTTTCAAGGCTTTCAGGAGTAAGTCTGAACTTCACTGGAAATAAAACCATCAAATTTATCCAGGTGAAACTAGAGAGGTCCAAAACAAAATTAATGTCCAGTTTGTTTTTGAAGAGTTTGTAAACCAAAAGACAGTATACCAAAATGTTTTCATGGTGAATCCGTAACGGTCCAGTCTTGCCTCAGGGCAACATTTGCATTTTTACATGTTTCTCTTAATTGATAAGCAAAGAAATTAAATTAAACTATTAGATGAAGCTTTACCTGTCTATCAATTTTATTAATATTTTTTTCTAGACTGAGAAAAACACAGTAAAAAAGTTTTTCGACAGTTTTGATAAGAGAATTAGCCGAGTTGGTCCTTGCAAGAAAGTTTGCAAAAAGGGATTCCGCCTGACCTCCAGAGGGTCACATGACCAATTCAAACACTGCTATTGGTTCCTTAAGGTCTTTTCTCCTTTTTAACAGTATTTCATGACGAATGGGATGTATTGTGTGAATGTATAAGGCCAAAATTGGGTATGATGCCGAAAGGCGACAAGGTACCATGGGGCGGGGGGGGGGGTTAAAAGGTATTTTAGCAAAGAGAGACTGTTTCCATCTGTCTAAAACAAAATTAGAAATCGTCTTTTATCTTTGTTTTATTAAATTTATTCGGGTTGTCTTCTTACAGAACAGATGAATCAGAGTTAACACATTATGAATTTGAGTTATTCTGCTCTTGAAACAATTTACCAGCGTTCTTTTACCTTTAGCTGCCTCCAAAGCTTAACTTGCATTCGTTGGACATCAGTGTTCCTCCTTATTTCTTCGTGCAACCCTATTTAATCTTTGAGGTTTTTTTTAAAGCTAATTTTAGACTTTATTTTGGGCTCCATAGTTTATTGTTCATCTTAAAAGTTTTAACCTTTATGTAAAATTTGTCCTGTTCTGCGACGTTAGCCCAAAACTGAAGGACAATATCAAAACTATTCAAATGATTCAAATATTCTAAAATATACTATTTTTCCTATTTTTGAAATTATGAATAAAATAGTAAAGTTTGAATAGTTTAAAACAAATGTTTTTCTACAATGACAACCAGTGGTTTAAATTACTTGTAATAACTTTCCCTTTATTTTTTTTCCTTTTTTCTTGGTTCCTCAAATTAATTACACTACAGTTACTCTTCTGTTGAGCTTCAAACATCTGAGGCCAAATTCCCTCCTTTTTTTTTAAATCGAAGCAGCCTTGAGAGAAAGATTTTTTCTCTTGTTCTGATTCTTGAAAACCAACAGCAAAATTTTCCCAGTGAAAAGATCAAAGCCGTCGTTTTTTCCTGTCCCCCAGCTCCTACCTGTAGTGGACCCGAGGGACTGGTAGACCTGGAGCCCTCCAGGCTGGACTCCACCTTCTTTCGTGGCTGCGGAGCCTGAGAGCTCACGCTTTCCAAGGACGTACATCTATTTTAGGGTTACGATTTGCCATGGTGTCGAGCAACCATTGGTGCACAGTCAAATGGAGACGAACCACAAGTAATGGACACGAGACAAAAATAAAACAAGAGATGAGCACATGAGACACTGGATGCAAACAAAGGGCATGGAGGCTCCCAGTGGTTTGCAGATACTGAAGCAGGGAGACGCACTGGGAGGAGACTGGAGGTGCACTGAGAGGAGGATCAACAGGCTGCGAGGTGCTTCTTCAGATAACTACTGGTTCAATGTTAAAAGTTTATGGTGCAAAACAGTTTATTAATCACCATGATAAATGGGAGAGTTTAACCTCTTGATGCCTGTTGTAGCAAATTTGTAACATACCCTGTCAGGTCTTGATGCAGCTGAGATGACTTTTGTATCCTGCCAATGCCTATTGATTCATATTCTACAAACCCCAAGGATCGCAGTTAATACACTTTATCCCAATATATTGCTCAGAGGGTGATTTCATTTTATCTCTATATAAACTTCTTATAACTACGGTTTGTGCCAACTATAAAACTTACAATCTCCAATTAAGCATCTGTAAGAATGAAAAAACACATATAAACATTTTTTATGTACTTGTAAATTAATTTAGGCAGTACAGGGTTAATATAACTGTGTACAATTATTACAGATGTCTGCTCTGGGTTCAAGCTATTTAGTTGGTTTATGCTGTATGTTCGTTTATATGCACCATAAAGAGTTTGGTTTTATTGTTATCCTAACATTTTTTAAACAGACAGATTTTTAACAGACCTGTATACATGTCAATGTTACTTTCTGTTTATTTTAAAATAAATGAATTAACTGCAGTATTTTTAAAGATTTTTAAATAAAAAATTAACAGTTAAATTGTCACTTTCTAATTGTATTGTATATCACTGACTGAGACAAAGAGGGAGCACATCTCTGTAGTGTTAGCTTCTCTACAAAAGAGTAGAACTTAAAATTATTTTTCTGACTTACAAAGCATCCAATCGTAAAGTACCATAAATCTTAAAGAGCTCATTGTTCTTTATTATCTGTCTAGGTCACTGCGTTCTCAGCATCAGGCCTGCTCATTGTACCTAGGGTCTCTAAAAGTAGTCTGGGAGGTTGAGCCTTTAGTTACCAGGCTCCTGTTTGTTGGAAACATCCGGCTGAGGTCTGGAGGGCGGACACTCTCTACTCTGATAAAGTTTAGGGTTAGAGATGGATCAAATATTTTTCCAACTTTTAATCAAACTAAAAAGATTTCACAATGTGTTAATCTGTTACTGTCTTCTTGGTTTCAGTCATAAGCCCTTTGCACACCAGATGCGTATTTTTCACATAAATATTTCGCATGTTATTTTTTTTAAGCCTACGTTTTTCAGTGCAAGCTTTCACACCAGCAACATTATTTCGCTTTTTTTCTTTTGGACTGAGGTCGGGTTTTCCAAAGTTTTACTTGTGACGAGTACATATCCGACCAATCGAAACACTTGTTATTGACACGTCACATACCAAAACATTCAACATAGCGGACCGCTACAAAAAACTACAAAGACAACGATTATAAAGACAACATTTAGAGGAGAATAGCTGCAGAGATTGAATAACGACAGTTTGTGTTTAATCAAGCTCCTGTTGAAAGTGTATTTGTTTTAAAAATCGCAGACACAAAGCTAACCTTGTCGGCTAACTCTATAATAATAACCGTCATATTAAAGGCTCATTTATACTCCCTTTATGTACGAAAATGTATTTATCCATTTCAAGTAATGTTACCGTTACCACTCACATACTTCCATATGTCCTTTACGTTGGCACTGCAGTTAACCAATACATCCACCAGGGGGCAGCAGCCCAGAGTCAAAGATAAACATGGCGACTGTGGAGGAAGTATTAATAATGTACCGCTTGCGTAAAAGATAAAAACAAAGGCAGCGTTGTAGCAGGCGGTGGTCGGTCAGGCAGTTAGTTACGTCGCTAAAGTTCCCCCATTGTTATTTCTTCTTCATGTCTCACTAAAGCTTTGTATCAGGTAGTAACAGTGACACTGCCCCCGTGGTTTCCAGTGGTACTCCTCCGTTTGGTCCGTATCCGTACGCTTCATGGAAACATGCAGAAATACGGATGAAATAAACACAGAGCACGGACAGAAGGATCCGTATCCGTATGTGTAACCGTA
The DNA here is from genome assembly GCF_033239565.1 of Halichoeres trimaculatus. Lineage (NCBI taxonomy): Eukaryota > Metazoa > Chordata > Actinopteri > Labriformes > Labridae > Halichoeres > Halichoeres trimaculatus. The sequence continues at coordinate 4,656,109 of NW_027437184.1, read as the reverse complement.
TCTGTCTCCATATCTGTATCCGTATCTGTATCCGTATCCGTATCTGTCTCCGTATGTGTATCCGTATCAGTATCTGTCTTCGTATCTGTATCCGTACGTTATGTTGAGCATAAATTGGCCTTAAACAGTTTGCTACCGAATCAATTTTAAATTTCAAATTTTGTTTAAATTTTTCAGTGTCCCCGTTGGCGTGCGAAGGCCTTTGCTGCTAATTTGCACCTTTTAGCAATTTTTGCATCGAACCGTTTTGAAAAACAAAGTTTAGAGAAAATGAAGTCATCATCATCAGTGCACCTCCAGTTAAGACAGTAAATACAGTTAAAGAGTCAGAAGCAATAACCCTGAGCTTAATAATGAGATTTTGTTGAGACATATTAAGGTGACTTTACATCATCAACATTCCACCTTAAGACATGTTTACTGAAGTGTCATAAAACTGGTGATAAAGGAACATAAATGAGGGAGACAGTGGTTAGTTTTGAGGGTTAGTGACAAGACATGATGAACAATGACACGACAACATGCTGACAACACGACGGTCGATTGTGTTAATCGAGACTGTCGTCGTGGATTTAGTGGTGTTAACACAAAGAGGACAGTGACTGGCACCAGAGCAAACAGAAAACCCAAAGATCCCTCAAACCAAAGCTCACAGGCTCAATCCACCCCTCAGCCACGTTCAGAAATTAATCTCAGCTTCTGTCGTGTTTATCGCTTCACGTGTGGTTATAACACTGAGGTTAGGACAGAAGTGAGGCTGGAGCATGCGAGGCTGACGGCGATCAAACTACCCCACACATGAAGTCGAAGGAAGTTTCTGATCATGTCTTTGATTATTAGTAAGAGAATAAGATCACCCAAACAGCACAGAGCGGTTTTTATTCACACAGAGACAGAAACTGAACCCAGCTCCCATGCAGAAAGAAAGGGTTAGCGAGGTGTTACTGTCCAATGATTGGATCTCTTACAGTAGTAAAAATGTCACAGGAATTAAAAACACATTCAGGAAACCAGACCAATCACTTGATGCAAGATTAAACCTCAGGAACAGGGCTGTCACGATACAACGGTGAAGATTATAACTGTCTGTTTGAAAAGATGAAATATTGAAGTGTGGCTTAACTCACACTGTACCTGCACCTGAAAAGTTTCCTCTCTTTATTTGGGTCCAAAAAAAGGTTAAATATTCTGTTTCATAGTGAATCAGATGATAATCGTGACAGCCCTACTCAGAAACTTAGCTGACAAACTTCCAAGAAGCTTCAGGATGCTTGTGTTGTTTTGAGTATGTATGCATGAGAAATATTGGATTTTTATCTTAAAGCTTTGACAGCAATTAAGTCTGTCCAAAAGTTACCCTCAGACAAAAAAATGAGTTAAGGTTTATCTTTTGCAGGTATGGAATAAGTTTATCCAATTACTTTATTCAGGAAATAAATGGTTGGACTTCTTATGGTTGGGGTTTAGTGCAAAAGACAGGCAGAGACAAAGTCATCTGATGTTTCTAAACATTGTTAACATCCTTCACAAGAAGGGTTCAGGGAAGAGTTATCAATCTCTTGTTGTTTTGGTGTTAGCTTGGGTTGAGACATGCCGTCAGGAAACTCACCCTTCATATTCATGGCGGTTGTGAAGCACCCTCATGACGATGCAGGCAGCTACAGCGACGAGGACGAGCAGGAATAAAGCACCACAAACTGCTCCGACTATAACGGCGGTGTTACTCTGAGGGAGAGATTCTGGAAAGACAAAAATGAAACAGAAACAAAGTCTGAATTTTCTTCTGCATGTGAGACCATGGACAGACCATCATTTTTCTTTTTTTTTCAAGGCTCAAGCATTGGTTCACCTTCATCCCCACTATTTATGTGTTGTTATTGATCGATCAGTGCTGATTCCCTTAATTTTGGGGGATCGTTGATCGGCTCATCCTTACATATGAAACTTATCTCATATACCTACAGGAAGGTCTGACAGCCATTGTTGCTTTTTGCTCTGAGACCTAAAACTCTGGACAATTAATTGGTTGTTAAAGTTAAAACATAAAGATTTTATTGTTTCACAGGTATTGTTCGATGACTTTCAATAAAATAAGATTGGAACATTAAAGGTATCTGCTGTCAGTTATAAAAAATAAAAATAAGTAAGCTCGATGATTGGTGCACCCCTAGTATTATCATGCAGAAAAGTACCGGACAGTACTCTCTGCGTTCTCAGGTCCTCATTACGATCTCTGTCCCAAATGCAGAAATCGGGGTCTTTGGGTGCTCTGCACCCTCAGCTTGGAAACAGCTGCAGAACGACTTGAAGCTCAAGGAGCTGGTTCCTTAAATGTTTTTAAATCTAAGATGAAAATGAAAAGATTTGTCTCTTTTTTGGTTTCCTGTCTGTAACTTTGTGTTTTTGCTGCTGCCTCTCTTGGTCAGGTCTCCCTTGAAAATAGGGATGGGTGCCCATTTAGGTACTTTTAAAGGTACCAACCGGATAACGTCTATATTACCAGGGACCAATTCACGTAAAATCGAATCGAAAACAAAATGATATTTTTACCACATAAACAAAAAAGAGCAAAAAAAAAAAAACTGGTACCCTTGGGCATCAGTACCGATTGTCAAGTACTGGGCATCAGTACTGTATTGTTTTAAGTGTGAAAGGTTCCCATCCCTACTTGAAAAATAGGTTTCAAATCCCAATGGGAACAACCTGGTTAAATAAATAAAACAAAAGGTTCAGGGTTGTCTTTGTTATCCCGGGGAGAGAGCAATTTGTCTTGTCTCACCGGGACGCATACAGTCAGACACTAATCAGCAGACAAACAGAGGATAGACAATTAATAAATAGATAAATACACTAGTTAAGAGAGACAATCAGAGGGAAAACAGTTGGTAATTTAAAAAGGTGATGACAGGAATAAGATATAAAATTTTACCACTTCAGTCCTACTTTAATGTTATACTCCCTTTCAGCAGACTGTCTGTTACAGTTTGGTGTTAGTTAAAGGTTTGTACGATAATTTGTTTCCTAACAGTGTTGAAATTTCATAATCCAGATCTTAGTATCCAGAATATTGGCAGGATCTGGATCATACTTTTACATCTGTCAGAAATTATGGTGACCTTGTCTTGTATTGTTTTGCAAAGCAATCCAATCATTTCTGGTGGAGTTATATAAACATATGGTGAAAACAGCCCTATCTCAGAGTGATAAAGAATCCTTTAAAAAGTCCTGGATCCAGATGGTGATCCGGATCACCTCCAAAATGTAATCACTTCTTCCTTATCCCATTTTGAACATTAACTGAGAATATCATCAAGATCTGTTTGTTACTTTTTGAGTTATGTTCACAAACATGACCTCCTTGGTGGACGTAACAATGTCAATACAGACTCAGGGCATTAAAGCTAAAAGTAAAAGTACAATCTGAATATTCGTCTTTTGGCACTCTGCATGCTGCCATTTGAAGGTGTGATATTTATCCCACATTTTGTCTGCTGTGTGTGTGTGTGTAACACTAAAAGGCGTAATGTTGGGGCCAAGTCTTTGCCTCTGATCCTCTTTCAAAGGTAGTAACAGGCAGGATGGGGAGGAGAATCAGAAGGAGTGCTGTGTTTACACTCATATATGTGGCACTCCTGCTGTGTGTTTACACACCGTGCCTCTCACACTTCCACATCCCTGTAATGCAAAGTGTAAACACACAATGGGACAACTATATTATCCAGTTTTGGAGTGCTGTGAGCATACAAAAGCATAATGATGGCAGGAGGAGGCTTGTTTTATGCAGAAAATGCAGATTATCTTGTAAGTGATGCATTTTTGATTCAGCTGTTTCCTTTTTTGTCAATAAAACGTAAAAATCTTGAAAACACTGAAGCGATAACGACCAAAACTTTGGATAAAGAAGAGTCAGGGTGCCTGTTTGCGTGGCGGTTTAAGCACACATAAAGCTATAAGTCCTTATGTCAGTGACCGCACGTTCAACCCCCGGACTCGACTCTCCGCCGCACATCATCCCCCCTCTGTTACTCACACTTCCTGTCCAGCTGTCCTGTCAGTAAAAGCAAAATGCCTAGAAAATGCACAGCAAAGGACAGTCAACTATTTTAAATGTCAAATGATATGTGAGAAATTACATATTTGACAGCTCATTCATTATAATTCAAGACACTGTGATGGTTAACGGATGAAGGCCTAATACCAGCACAGTCAATGGGTGTCTCCGCTTGTCTCAACATGCCGTACAAATAAAGTTGTGTAACTAACAAAAACACAGCCGTAAATTTAATCCAACATCCCTCTGTGTCCTGCAGGAACAAGCCGACGGTGAATCCAGGAGAAATACTTCAGCAGGAGCTCGAATAAACAAACAGGGTAACCTCTTTTTTTCTCCTGGCTGTGTGTTTCTTGCTTCCTAGATACAAATGTTTGATATGGAGCAAACTCCCACTGTGAGGGTGGAGCTGTGGACTCTGCAGAGCCAAAAGATAACAAGCCGTCACATGCACATGTGGGCTTCGTGAAACGCACAACAAGAAAACAAGAAAGCACCTGCTGGAACGGCTCTTACAAGACAGGTATTCATACTGCACAGAGCCAGATACCTGTGTGAATATTTGATGATTTAACCCGGTTAAAGATTGAGAAACAGGATTCTGAGAAGCTGAATAAATTATAATAAACTAACAGTATGATGGTTTAGGTTTTTGGAGACAGATTAACTCAACGTGGCAGATTTTGCATCAAAGTATTTCTTATCATATGATCTGATAAAAACGTCTTTATATTGTGTTTTATCTTAAAACTGAGCCACAATCTCTCCACACTTACATAAAAACCGGCTTTTATGAGCTTGTTATTTTGTTTCCTATCCTTGTGCACACATCTCTTTCTAATCCTAACCTTTGTTTGTGCAGCTTTGTTGTCATTCCAGATCTTTCTAAGCACTTCATGTGTACACATACTTGGCCAGTAAGAGTTATTTCTATTTCTATCCTCAAGTACATAATAGAAAAACACTTTTTCGTTTTGTTATGAGCTTAAAAACTTGATTCTGATTGGTCAAAACCTCATCGCAGCAGTGATTAAGGAATGAAAAGGTCAACCTGATCACACTTTAACAGTAAGTCTGTCAGTTTCTGTCAGGCACTGATCTGAGAGTAGCTTTAGGAGTTGCAACTAACCGTCTTTGGGTGGTTAAAGTGCAACATCCTGTCCTGCAATCCATGCAACAGCAGCAGAGCTAGTTGTAGCATCCATAACGGGCAGAATACACCACATTAGGGGTGGGGGATATATCGAATATACTCGATATATTGCGAGTTGTTGCACATGAGGTGGATGAAATGACTAAATCATGATCATTGAGTGCAAATTGTCACGCAAACATCTTAAGACGTTGGTAAATCTCTTTTCAGTTTCACTTTGTGCTGGTCTTCCTGTCACAGCGAGCTGCACTCCCCCACCCACCCAGAAAACTCTCCTGCATGTGTGTTTTTGAATTAAAAGACGAGGGAGAAAAGTTGCTTGCACATTTCATCAGTTGCAGGTTTGGGATTTGCAAGCAGCTTTTTAGCATTTGTAAAGTGATTTAGAGGAGAAATCAGATTGCTCTGCTCTGCTCTGTTACGTTTTGGTTGCATCTCAGTTGGGATGGGTACCTTTCACATTTTGTACCGATGCCGGGTACCTGGCAATTGGTATCGGTACTCAACGGTACCAATTTCCAGTACTTTTATGTCTATATCTGGTGTCTCATTTTTAAAAATTTAACATATTTGTTCTTCAATATATAACCTTGCAATGCTGTGTTAATGTTCAGAAAAATCCCCTGCTCTTCCACCTCCTCACAGTCACAAGGATGCGTTTAGGTATCGAAACATGGAACCTTTTGGTTCAACGTGAATCGGCACCCGGTACTTTTGACAGAATTCGGTAGGTATCTATAAAAGTACCTAATTCAGTACCCACCCCTACATCTCCGCTGCAATAAGTCAGAGCCCTCTGGATCAGATACAAAAATAAAAACAACCTTTTCATTAATGGATACCTGAGCAACAAAACACCAGTTAGCACAGAGCTGGTCGTGTGCAGCTCTGGTGTGCCCCTGGTATAATATGTCACCTTAAATTAAAATTTCCGGTTAAATGTTAAAACTATTTTATTTCAACTCACTGAGCTTCACCAACTGTTAAAGTGTATAAACTTCTATTTGTAGCCGTGTGAAGAAATCTTTTTGAAACCAGATAATCATCTTTGAATCAACGTTTTGTGCAAACTTGTAGGGCTGTATAAGCGTAACAACCAAAGACTATCTCATGTTAGTTTGTACATGTTACATTCATATTTTGCACTTTAGAAATCCATCAATTGTCTTAGATTTGGACTTTTGTATATTTGTATAGACTTGTTATTGTTATTATTATTATGATTATTATCATTATTATTATTATTATTGTTATTAATAGAAATCTTATTAAAAGAATTAGTACTATAACTTTTATTATTAAAATTATTGTTGTTATTATTAGAATTGTTATTATTATTATTTCTTTTTCTTTGTCTATCTTTAATATGTTATTATTGGCATTTATTGTTGACAGCTAAGGATGGGTACTGAATTAGGTACTTTTATAGCGACCAAATTCTGTCAAAAGTACCGGGTACCAATTCATATAGAATCAGAAGGTTCCATGTTTAGGTACCTAAATGCATCTTTGAGGGAGTGGAAGAGTAGGTGATTTTCCATGCTGGACATGAACACAACATTGCAAGGTTATATATTGAAGAATAAATATGTTAAGTTGAAAAAAATGTTTATTTTATTTTTAAACAAATTGATATTTTTACCACATAAACACAAAAAAGTACCAAAAATTGGTACAGTTGAGTATCAAATGTGAAAAGTACCCATCCCTACTGGCAGCAGAGGAAGAATTTCATTGGACAGGGAAACGTGTTTTTTTTACTGTGCACATGACAATAATCATAAGTCAGCGGGTGGTTGCTTCATTGAATCCCAACAGGACAAGACAAGATCCCAACATGCAGGAACTTAGAAACAGGTGAACCATAACATCACACTTTCTCTCATCAAAAGTCACGGTAATGCTCTGATGTCCCTGTACAGTCATTTTAATTCTGATGACACCTTCAGGATTATTTGTGCATTCGGTGAGTTCATCATGTGACAGGCAGGAACAGGACAAACGGAAACAGACACAAAATGCTGATCCAGTGAATCTTCACAGACCAGCAACCGGTTCCACGGCCGCTTGTGGGAACAAGCACGCCTGCAACACCAGACTCACCTACGTAAACGCTATTGTCCTGATGAATGGAAACACACTCGTGGCTTTTCAATTCATTTACTCTCACAGGTCTAGTCAAAGACGATTATTGCTCAACCGCTGACCTATTTCCCAAGATACCTGTGTCTGAACTTCTGTCCGTCACACTCACAGTGGGAGATAGGGAGAGTTTTCTTTATTTATAATTGGTAATCCAGATTTAGAGATGATCAAACTAGGGTTAAAGGAGAATTTAGGAGTCTTTCTGCAGCATTATTTTAGGATAATGATTTAATCCAGGTTTGAGTGAGTGATAACTGTCCTAACCTGGCTCCTGTCAGGTCGATTATACACCATCACACAGAGCTAAATCCTGCGTCTTTGGAGTAAAAAGACTTCACGGGTGGGTTGAAGCATCTTACTGCCTGGAGACATGACAGATTCATCCTGCAAGCTCAGACTGCAGCACTTTCACACACCGTCCAATCAGCGTGCAGCATGCAGAGAGAGTCAGTGAGTGGGAGAACACAACTCACGAGTGTCTGGCCAAGGCCGAGGGTTCATGTAGAAGTGGCTCTTGTATAATCCAAGAATTTCAGTCTAAAGCTTTAACTGATGTTTTTTATAAACTCAAACCCTGTTAATCAGCTTCTCAGAGATAGTTACCTTTCACCACGACCCTGAGCTCTGTTCGACCAGGCGTTCCCACCACGTCGGGCGGGTTCTTCACGTCGCAGAAGAAGGTGCCGTTATCGCTGAACTGAGCCGGACTCAGCTGTATGGACACGTCCCTCTTGTTTATGTCTCCGACAAACTGCACCCTGTCTTTGAACTCGTCCACACCGAGGAATCCTTTCCCGTTGGAGTAGTAGAAAATCTGAAAAAAGGAAAAACATCAAAATCATTCACTGGTAATCCTCTTAAAGTTTGTCAGACACTGTTTCACACATGCCATGCTTTATTTGGCACCAGATATGATTCATAAAACCTCAGTACACAGAAAAGCACGCATTAAAAAAGTACAAATGTTCAGCAGCGACTTCTTTCATGCAACCTGACGCCCTGACACAAAGCACCGTCTTTAACTCCACCGTTCAACCTCTGAAAGACTTCCCGCTGCACTGAAGTGAACTTCTGCTCAGTTGCAGCCCTGCAGCTCCTCCACAGACTGCAGAGGGATGCTGATTATAAACATCAAACTGCTTTAGTCATGGCTTTCTCTGATTCTAATCACTGGCTCTGTTTATGTCTGCGATAGAAGGCTCTGCAGATAATCCTGCTGCGGGAAAAACCTTGTTAAGGATGAAAACAGAAGGAATCCTGACCTAAAAACAGAGGAAACACCTCGGGACAAGCTCGCAGCAGCTTCCACTGAAGCCCTGAGAGGTTTTCACTCCTACAGTAAACTGCTCTTTTCCTCTTTTCACCTGCGCTCTTTTCTCTGTCCTGTTTCATGTCAAAAAATCTGTGATAGACAAAGACGAGGGGGTCATTTTCGATCCTGATCTGTAAAATGTGCAGCTTACCTTGCTGCTGCTTTGCTCTGTGACAGTGTTGAAGCTGAAAAACTAAACTTGTCTTGAAAAAATAAGTCGACTCAATGTCATCAATGATGATTCAGTTTGTTGACCTTCAAAGGGCACCCTTGACTAAAGTCGTATACGTATTTCATGAAGCAAACTCTTGTTTCCTCTGACAGTAAGTAGCTCATAGATCAATAAAAGCTCAGAGCTCTTGACCACAGGCATCAAAAAGCAGAAATCCATGTTAAGAATAAGGACTTGAAAACACATTTGAGGAAGACTGAGAGCATGCAGGCTTTTTAGTTTTTGTACAGCGCACTCTAGATTAACAGACTAAATTATGAGTTGTTATGATTAAGGCCACTGGAAAAAAAAAAATCCAAATCTTTTTATTACTATTTTTTCTGAGAAAATAGGTCAAAATTATGGGATTAAAGTCAGAATTCTGACTTTTTTTTCTGGGGATGGGAACCAAAACCGGTTCCTGTTGAGAATCAAGAAGAAATGTTTCGATCCATCGTTATCGTTAGCCTTTGTGCTTAACCTTATCAATTCCTAGGGATGGGTACCGAATTAGGTACTTTTATAGGTACCGACCGAATTCTGTCAAAATTACCGGGTATCGATTCATGTAAAACCAAAAGGTGCCATGTTTAGGTATCTAAATGCATCCTTGTGACTGTGAGGGAGTAGAAGAGTAGGAGATTTTCCAAGCTGGATATGAACACAGCATTGTAAGGTTATATATTGAAAAATAAATTTGTTAAATTGATTTTTTAAAATATTTCATTATTAAACGAATTGATATTTTTTACCAGGTAAACACAAAAAAGTACCAGAACTTGGCATTGAGTACAGGTACCGATTGCCTGGTACCGGGCATCGGTACCATATCATTTCAAATGTGAAAGGTTTCCATCCCTATCAATTCCCGTATCGAATTAGTTTTCAGCTTGAAGTTTTACTGAAGAACTGACTTCTTAAAGAAATGTACATTACTCTCTCTCAGAAGATTCATATTCAGTACATTCAAAATGGTATAAATCACCTGATTAACCAAAATAACAAAATAGTACAAGCTTGATGCTAACACATATGGGAAACTGCATTAATATGCTAGCAGTTAGCATATATCAGTATAACTTTGGCTTCAAAATATAGAATTTCAACTTTCATCGCAGAAACATATCACATCAACTCTTTGTAAAATATACAAAGAATTTCAAATGTCAAAGGCTAACAGGCAACTTTAATCTCACAATTCTGAGATTAAAGTCAGAAATCTGACTTTTTTTGTCAGAACTCTCACTTTTATCAAAGAATTCTGACTTAAATCTCATTATTCTGAGAAAAAAATCAGTGTTATAAGATTAAAGTCATATTTCTGACTTTAATCTAATAATACTGATTTTTTCTCAAAGAACTTAGACTTCAATCTCATAATTTGGGGAAAAAGTCAGAATTATGAGATTAAAGTCAGAAATCTGACTCTTTTTTTGTCAGAATTCTTACTTTAATCTAATGATTCTGACTCTTTATTTGGTAGAATTTAGACTTAAATCTCATAATCCTGAACAAAAAAATCAGAATTATGAGATAATAGTTTGAATTCTGATGTTTTTCTCAGAATAATGAGGAAAAGATAACTTCAGATTTCTGAGATCATAGTCAGAATTTTGACTTTAATCTCATAATAACAAGAAAAAAAAATAGTATTATTAGATTAAAGTCAGAATTCTGACTTTAATGTCATTATTCTGAGAATAAAAAAACGGATTTATGATATAAAAGTCAGATCTTGGTCTTTATTTAAGAATTCTGACAATGAAAAAAAAACTTTAGATGTTAGTCCTATTATTCTGAAAAAAAAGTCAGATTTCTGACTTTAATCTTATAATACTGACTTTTTTTCCTCAAAGAATTTAGACTTCAACTCATAATTTTGGGAAAAAGTCAGAATTATTACTTTTTCTTAGAAAAAAAATGGATGTATTTGTTTTTTTGTCCCCATGATCGTTATCCTCTTCTGTAAGGATACAACCATTTGGGTGAGAGGAAAAACTTAAACAGCCCCAAAAAAAGAAATTCACCATTACAACAAGACAAATCCAAGAAATCCTTTTCTTCTCACCACTAGCAGTTGCTGGCCAGAGTCGTGTCACCAAAGGGATTTTTGTTCTGTGTACCGTAAATTAACTCACGTTATCCACGGAAAATCTGATCGGACCACAGATACTGAGAAATAACATTCAGAAATATCCAATTCAGAGCTGATAAACTCACTCTAAATAGTGGATTATGAACAGGCAGAAAAATAAAAGTAAAACTGTTTCACGTTGACTTCGAAACCCCTCACAGGGTCTTGAAGAAACCCCAAAAACAAATCCACCATCTGCAAAGCTGCCCAACATGTTACAGCGTTTGATAACAGTGGTAACGATAACTCATGCTGTTCACCAGCCTCATAGGTGAAGAGCCATCTGCTGTGACTGGGTGGGACACAGGGAGTTGCAAAAAGAGGAAGAGACACACAAATTAAGATCAGCAAACAGACCGACGACGTCAGCAGATAGAGAATAATGATTTATGAACAGTTTTCTCATTAACTGCAGCAGTCAAACATGAATTTATCCTTTTTCTGGTAGCACACAGATTAGTGGGAGGAGCAGAGGAATCAGTGCTCACATGGACCACGGCTCTGTTTTCTGTTCCAGTTACAGTAGGACATGAAAGTGGGACAGAGAGCCTGCATGATCAACAACAGGATCCTGATTTTCATTTTTCCAACCTGTTTTTTTTTCGCCTGGTTTCACACGCTGAAGCATCTTCAGTAATTAGAAAAAGGCCACGGCTGCAAACATCAGTTTATGACACAACACTGAATCATCCGGGCCAGTCTCAACTCATCTCCCTGCTTTGTCTCCCTGCCTCCTCTGACACACGTGTCGTCTCGTTCCCACAAAGCAGAGCAGTGACAACAAACCCTTAACATCTGTCATTATGACACAACAACAAAGTGCACAATCAAGAGAAATTTAGCGAGGACACGGGCGTGAAATCGGCGTGTATTATCCTCTAAAAGGATCGGGATTTCTCCTTTCACACGCCTGCTATCCCCGAGGGCGCTGCGGTTAAAAATAACATTTGCTTGAAGTCTCCTCAACACTAATCGGGCTCTGGCTCACACACACCAGGACCAGCGCCAGAGACTTTGTGAAATCGAGGCTGTGTTGCTCTTCGCAGTATCAGCTGTGTAAAAATGAAGAATTCAACAGTAATGAATTACTTCCTGCTGTCTGAGGATAACCTCTCCATTCGGGGGTGGGATCACGTTCATGTTACAGTAACGGGAACAATGCTGAGAGGGAAACTGTCAGACTCAGGATATCTGACCGCAGAGCAAATTTTCATTGATTCACACACTGTGTGAATGGTTTCAACTGGGATTAGACATTGTTTGCGCCTCTTCTACTTATGTTCCAGTGAAGATCTGGTTTCCCTGACATCAGGAATAAAACTGTCAGATAAAGAAAGATATTAGATATAATAGATATTTCCAGAAAAATATTATTTTTTCTATTATTAGAGCATATAAGAGGATTTAAGTGCTCAAAGCCTCAGTCCCTCAGCACATTTCTGATTTAATAACCTGACTTGGCCTCTCAGGTCATCAGGTACAAGACTTTTAACTCTACCCAGACCAGATAGAGGGTCTGATGAGGGGCTTTAAGGTACTGTTGTCCTTCAGTAATGACAATTTGGTCTGATTTTACCGCCTGGGTGTGGGAGTTGGATGTTTTTGAGCCCGACTGATTAATCGGTTGGGCCGATTAATCGGGTTGATTAATCAGTTGGGCCGATTAATCGGGTTGATTAATCGGTTGGGCCGATTAGTCGGGTTGATTAATCGGTTGGGCCGATTAGTCTGGTTGATTAATCGGGCCAATTATGCCCGTCACCGATTAATCAACATCGGCCAAAATGTAGCCGATTATAAAAGGTTTTGCTCTGCAGAGATTCTGTCGCTCCCGCTCCTGAGTGCAGGAGTGCCCACCCCCTCCATCCACCATTATCTAATGTAAGACTATAGAACGACGTTTTAACGTTGTGTAAGTTGCTCATTGTGTGTTTACAGTTTGACTTTTTTTTCGACTTACTGTGTTTACAGTTTGATATCTTTATTTTTTATTGTGTTTACAGCTCGTTCTTATGTATCATTGGTTTACACTACAGTTCTTCTGTTGACAGTTTTATAATCAAAGTTCCTTGTTTTAATTTAATAGTGTTCTGTCTCTGTCTTGAATCACATGGGTATTATAATAATTAGCATATATCCTGAATATATCAATGAATTTATTATATATATCAGCCGATATATCAGATATCGGTCGATATATGGGATATCTGCATTTTTTCGCCCCCAGTATCGGTATCAGCATTGGCCCCCAAAATCCCATATCGGTCAGGCTCTACTTCTAATGTGCAATTAAAGGTTATTGCCAAGTAGGGATAGATCGATAATGAGCTGATATTTGGCCTTTTTTTTTGTTAATTTACAAAATTTATCAGTCACAAAAACAGCCTTCCTCCATCTGAAGTTTGACCACAGCCCATCTGGAATGACTGGGGAGATTGATTTTTTGACCTAAACTGCAGCCAGTCACCAGGGGGTGCAGTTTTTGTGGAGACCTCACTTTTTTTTCACAGTCTGTGGTATTTTCCCTTTCACTGCAAATGAATATCAGCTTCGGAAGTGGTTATCGGCCTCCTTGATTTCTAATAATCGGTATCAGCCCTGAAAAAAAACGTATCAGTCCATCTCTATTGTCAAGCTAGTTTTTGATTCAATGAAAAACAGGTAAATACTTCAACTTACGTCGAAGATGGCGAGGAATGAAAAGTCCAAGACATCACCTCACTTGTGCCCCTTACATTAACCACCCCCTGTGGTAATTGTTCAGGTAAAGAAAAAGTAAACTGGCTCATAGACTTTCTCTCTAGAGCAAACTGCTGACCTAAGCTCCTTCACAGCCATTTTTCTCTGTGTAAATATGATGACACAGGGTTGTTTGGATGAGAGTAAATGTAAGTCATTGCCTTTTTAGTAACTGTGTTAGTCTGCTTCAAATCAGCAACAATTTGCTCTGCTGTGAACTGAGCATTTTATCAGTGCATTAAATGTGTGTTTTGGTTACTGGAGGACGTTACGTCAGCCGTGTATCTCCACCAGCCAGGTTGATTCAGCGAAAGCCTTCGTTAATCCTGCTGAATATGTCAGCGCCGCCAATCAAGGCAGCGACACAGGTGGAAATGAAGGCACATTTTCTGTTCTGTGTATAGCCGATGGTTTTACTTCAGAGGAACTAACTACACTACAGTAAAAAAAAATCCTGTTTCCTCTTTATCATCTACTAAATCAATTTAGACTGTCAGAGACATGATTGATCTTTTTATTTTTGTCATTTTTGACGCCTGTCAACGCTGTGAGGGAAGTAGGTGTCAGACTTGAAGACTGACAGCACTCTAAAGAAACAGCCTTTCTGTAAGCTCCCAGCAGCAAATATCCACAACAACTGATTCATTTGACTCTAAAAAGAAAGAGGATAAGATTTTCTGTCAGATCAAAAAGCATCTGCATGTTTAGGAGAAAATCAGCAAAGAGATAAGAGAGGAAGATCATTTCAACACAGAGTGAAATCTCTTCACAGGAGCTTTAAACTACACGGTGAAAAGAAAATACCAAAAGATGTGACTCATGGCAACTTTAGCCAAGAATATCCTTAATACAGGAGCTTTTGGAGATCACAGCAGCAGCCAGAGGCTTAAACCTTTCTCTTTTAACAACCCTGCACCCAGCACACGGAGCTGCAGGCGACTGAGAGCCGGTTGAAGCTGCACAGTCAGAATCTTCCAGCCGAGCTCTGACGACACCATCGCCGTCCACCACTCGACTAAGTGGCTGAATCATTAATTACAACCAAGAAGTTTGTGTTTTCTTTTTTTCTTCTTTTTTTTCTCCTCTTCCTTATCTCCCCTGGTAATTTATTTATAAATTACAGAGCATCACCCGACCAAAGAGCATCGTGTATAATCTCTGACATGAGTGCAAAAGCAAAACCAAACCTTTTTTTGTTTTGCTTTGTTTTGGTGGAACTTCACTTTTACGTTTGTGAATCGTTTTGCTTTTCATTTTGCTCCAAGAATGATCCAGTAGAAGGTTAACAGGCATGCTGACCAAACAGTATTACTTTTTTTTTGTGTGTGTTTCTTTAGGTTAGTTAACATTTTGTGAGTGAAGGGGCGGATGCAATAAGATTTTTCTTCTTTCTGCTCCTTTTCATTAGTTTCAGATTTTTTCTTTAATATTTATACTACATGAAAATACCTTTTTTTATATAACATGAATGAAAGAAAGACAGACTAATAACTATAAAATAATAAAAAATAATATTAATAATATGATTATGTATCTACATATTTAAACAAACGTATATATGTTTATATTTACATTCACTCATACACGCGCACACACATGCACATACATAAACTTATGTTTACACATCCACAAACATATATTTAGCGATACCCATTGTTACCTATAGGTACACATACTCATATATATCACTAAAAAGTTTTAAAAAAAAGAAAGAAAAAAAAATTAAGTTGAAAATACTACGAGATTATGTATATTTAATTTTAATTTAATTTCTAAAATTGTATACTACAAATATACCGCTACTTGTATACCTTCTTACCTACAAACATATGCACTATAAGTATTCTATAAGAGACTATAAGGGAACTATAGGGGAAAAAAATAAAGAAATAAGAAGATAAATAAAATAAGGGTTATGATAATAATAATAATATAAATTAGTTTACGTACTAAAAAAAAAAATTAATAAATATAATAAGCAACTAAAATGTAAAAGATAAAAGAATCGATGTATATACTTTGTTTGCTTAAATCAGATTTAGACTGCCTTCAGATACCCTTATTTACTCCTATAGAACCTAAACTAACAGACCTACTCTTTTATGTTGATTAAGAATTGAGAGGAAAAATAAAAATAAAAATTAGATAAAAATATTTAAAAATAAAAATTAGATAAAAATATTCAAAAATAAAAATTAGATAAAAATATTTAAAAATAAAACTTAGATAAAATATATTTACAAATAAAAATTAGATAAAATATATTTAAAAATAAAAATTAGATAAAAAATATTTAAAAATAAAAAATTATATTAAAATATTCAAAAATAAAAATGAGATAAAATATTTAGAAATAAAAACAAAATGAGAAAATAAAATTAAAAAATAAAAATTATAAAAAATAACAATAATAATAGTAATAATAATGAAGCTTGTGTTTTCAATGTAACACATGCACATTTGATTACACTTTGCTTCCAGAGTGTATGAAGCTGTAAATCTCTTTCTGCTCGGCTGCTGCAGACCACCAAACCAAAATGTGGGCAGGATGTGCAGCTTTCCGATCACAGGACAGATGATCTCCTCTGACCTTGTGGCTTGTGGTGTTTACTTTCTAGTGGTGACTCAGCTCGCTTTCAGCCACCAAAAAGATGACACTATTACAAGAAGGATGCTGCGATTTGAGAAGCTCAAAGTGATTAAAGTGGAGTGGAGAAATAAGGCTTCAGCTGGGACACACTCCAAACACTGGCTGCGTGTTTCTGCTCTGGCATGAATACTCTGCAATTTAAAAACCCCACGGCTATGTCATTATGTTTGCAGGATATCGGAGCAGACAGGTAGGCCCCCGCCCAGCCTCGGTGATCTGTGCACAAAGACGAGCTGCTGATGTGGATGGGATCTGATCTGGATTCCTCAACTGACTTCATTCAACACTTGTGCGCACGGTGCTCTGTTTACGTTTCATCACAAGTTTAGCACATTCAGAAAACTCTTTAAATGTGAGTTGAGCTCAGTTTAGCATCAATATATGGAAAAAGTGGCACTTGTATATCAAAGATGACGCTTCAACCAGCTGAAGTGCCAAAAATGATCCTTTAAATTCACAGTTAGTCATGTTTACTCGAGCTTTAGCCCTCAACAGTAAATCCCTGTTGTTTGAAAATGTCTTATGTGCTGATCATCTGTTTAACTAATAATTTCTCCAGTATAAAACTCCATTGACTCCCAGTATAAACACTTCAGCGCCTGTCTGAACAAAAGGGTTTGTGTACCAAGAAGAACAAGAAACACAAAGATACCAAAACAAACCGAGAGATTAAACAATGACACTCGAGTATGATAGAGACGTAAGATACACAGCCGACAAAAAAACACAAACGGAGCTTCAGAGACGGGAGCTTCAGCTGGAGTGAGCCTGAAAACAAAACACAAGTAAAAGGAACAAGTGTCGTATTCAGATCGAGTGAAAATAAACGCCTGGCACTGAGACACGTCTGGATAGTGAAACCATCACAATGAGGAGCAGCTGAGGCCTTTATGTGACAGGGCAGATAGAGACAATCGCAGGAAAACATCCTGAAGCTGTGGGAATCGTCCCGGAGCGGACACGACCTGGAAAGAAGGGGGAAAGACTCACTGTGTACGGAGCTTTGGAGAACTGATTGTCAGGCTGACTCGACTGGAAGCTCCAGGTCACTGAGGTGGAGCTGCTGACCACTTCGGTCGACCTGAAGCTGCATCGGAGGGTTCCCATGGTGCCGTTCTGCAGAATCACCTCAGAATCGGCTTGGATTTCAATCGCCGATGTGGGTTTAAAAACTGAAAAATAAGACGGAATACAAATTAATTTTCTGGGAACAACTCTCAAAAAATGTCACTTTTTTCTGACAGGCCACTTATAAAACTTTCCACCCAATAATTACAGAATAACTTACAGATTATGCTAAATTAAAAACACTCTGGTAGCCGTCTGACAAAGCAGAACTTTTTCATAGGAGAGGGAAAACAGGGAATAATAGCAAGCAGTGTAAGTGAACTGCAGGTGCAGGTAGGATCAAAGCGACGCAGTTAAAACAACACACGGAGCAGCAGTGAACGGCCCGTGTTGTTTCAGGTAGCAGTGAGACAATGAAATATTACACAGGAAGTCCACTATGAGCAACAGATCCATGTGTTTGAAGAGTTTCCTGTCTCCAAAACACTCAACAACGTGTTTATAATTTCCACAGACAGGATGAGACAGCTCTGCAAACCACAGCTGAAAATACTCAAAGTTTTTGTCCCGATGCTCGACAGGTAAATGAAAAAAAGTTTTATTTTGAGGAGGAATGAGCACAAGAACACAAAAAGACCTCAGAGTTTGGTCCATTTTTAAAGCCCCTGTTTGTAGTCTTGCTGCTAGTGACTCTCTACAACCTAAACAGGACCATCAGCAACAAGACTGACACTTTTTATATAGTAATTCTCAATAACTGATAACCGCTTCTAGAGGCAGGTTTTAGACCAGGAAGTGCTTCGGGCTTGGGGTGTCCTGATACAACCTTTTCACAGCCAATACAACACTGATACTGCAGGCTTGAATATTAGTTGATGCCAATATCAATCTGACACAAAATCAGCACAAATCATTTACACATTTATTGTTTATTATGTTGTATATAATGTTAGAAAAGGCTTGATTGAGTGTTTTTATTCAAATTCAGTGTAGAAGTTGGTCGTCTTACATTTCCCTGGTTCTGTGCCACCACCACCAAAAACTTGTGCATGACAAGTTTTGCACCCTGCTGCGATGTCTTTGTCGTACCTTTACAAAAAAAAAATACTGCCACTAGGGGTGGACGTACCGATCTAAATATTGACAGCATCCATACCAAGATGAGTATTGGTATCGGATTGATACTAGCGTGATGAGATCAATGCTGCAGTTTCTCTTACGTCGTCCAGCAATTTCCTTTACTTTCCTCCATCTGCCGCTTCTCTGTGCAAATAGGAGGGACCTTTTTGTTATTTTGCTCTTGTGATTTTTTTTCCTAAAACAATTGTGGTGGTAGAATAATTATTTTATTACTTTTATACATTTAAAATTTTTATACATTTAAATATTAGCTAATTAGTTAATAAAAAGCTTTTTTTGCCTAAACTCTTTCTGCTGTGTTTTACCATAATCAGAATCAGAATCAACCTACTCAACGCAAAAATCACAAAATTATTCAATTATCATTATATTTCATGTAAAAAGTATCGGTATCAGTATCGGTGATACTAGTCCTATATTTACTTGGTATCGGATCGATACCAAAATTCCCACTACTGCCCACCCCTAACTGCCACCCAGCTGATATCATTCCTACTCCTTGCTACTTTGTACTAATTTGCACAATTTGCCCAAAATACAAAAACACTGAGAAAATAATCTGTGTTTACATGGAAATGAAGAGGGACTGAAAACGCCGTAGTAAGCATGCAGGCCTGTAGTCGGCGCTACAACTGTCTTGTCCAGACGCCGCTTTTGATAGATCTCAACAGAAGTAGAGTTTGGCCGATCATCTGGTGTGTTGGTGAATACTAAGCAGAAGTGGAGCAACAGATGCTCATTTTGTATAAAGACAGTCAGCAGATACAGTAGATTGAGCAGCACAAGCACAACACGGAAGTTTGTGACGGTTGTAACAACGGTACTGTTGTCCTGTTGTATGCGCATGCGCGAAGCAGAGTGTGACATCAGCATTTCCACTAAATACTCCAGCTTGCTAATTACACAGCAATGGTGGCATCAGCATGTCAGAAAAAAACACTCTGTAGGCCGTTTACAAAAGTTTGCATTTCAGGTCGGCTAAATAAGTCTGTGTTCCATCCTAAAACTGCTGTCGTGTAAGCAGCCCCTTTAGAGCCTTATTTAGCGGTGTTTTTGTGTGAAAGCAACGCGCTGAAAATTCTCTAATAAAGCGTGAATGCAGACAGATATCAGATTTTTTCAGTGGGAGTCCGTTTATTTGTGTTTTTGGTCAAGTAAAATATGGCCCCGTCTGAGTGCAGAGGAAACCGGCAGAGGAGCAGGGAGGGGGTGTTTGGTGCGAGCGCTCTGGGCTTCTGCTGCACAAAATCACTGCTGTAGGGGTAATTTCTGCCCTAAACCTTGTGATAGGACCCAACTTGTTCCACCCCGGAGTATCACTTTGAAGTCAATTTCTATTCCAATTATCCATCGTGTGTGATGATTTTGGCATCATGGCTGGACAAAGAGGTTCATTCCATCTCTTGGTAATAAAGTGAACGAGTTGAATACAGGTTTTGTGTTTGGCGTCCCGGTTGAAAGACAACATGAGAAAAGGTTTTTGTACTGATGGATGTTTCTGCTGGTCAGACTTGAGGTTAACACCTTTCATGCTTCACAGCAGCTTTTTGTCCCCTACAGGAAGTGAGCAGAGGAGTGTCAATCTAAAAGCTAACTGCTGGATATCACCTTGAACTCCTCGTTTGAGTCACTGCACTTTAAATAGTCTTAGACAAACTGAATCAGTCATAACAGTCCAGCCTGAAAAGAAGAAAAGACTAAAACTTTCCCTCCGACTTTCCCAGCCAGGCCTTTTGAACAGAGTCATTAAATAGTAAATGATTAAGATACATTTCAGAAACAGTACAAAAACCCAGCATGGTTCTCGTGTTACAAAGTAATCCACCAGGAGTGTGTTTTTGCATTTATGAGACGGGATGGTGCAGGGACCAGTCAGGTATCATAGACTCGGAGCATAAAACAGTCAAACATTTGCAGTTTTGTCAACTGTGAGGTTAACTCTTCAGTAAAAATTGATTAATTAAATAAGATTTTAAATATTCATGTCATCCTTAACAATCCACCATAAAACATATTAATATGTCCTTATCCACATGCTTCATTTAGCAACGTGCATCATTAAATATTTATTCTTTTCCGTCCTGTGTGTGTATTAATGAACAGAGGCCCTTGACCTGTGTGCAGACAGTGTATATGTTGGTCACTGTGTGTGTATAAAGGGGCCTGTTTGTATAACATACTTCTGTTTGTTTGGCTCTGTTGGTGTTTTTTGCCGAGTTTATTTCTGTCTCATGTAAGTTTTTCTTGGGGATTTGTGTGTGTGTGAGTATTTGTGTGCGTCTCAGCAACTAAAGCTGGAGTCAAGTTTCCACTTTAAGCACACACACACACACACACACACACACACACACAGATAGGGAATAAAGCTGACTCTGCTCCTGACATTTGGATTTGGACGGCGAGTTTGAATCAGTAAAAGTTTCTGGCGTTTGCGCCCATAATGTTATTAAACTCATCTGTGTTTAAAAAGATGAATCAGAGCCTCTCTGACGTGACGTTATGGTGTCTGGCAAGAATTGAGGGAAAAGGGCGTACGAGGGTACAATCTGTCTGCTTGAGTTAATTACTGATATCCATAAATTATTAAAATGTGCCCTCGAACAACTCTGTACGCTACTTTAAATAAATGACAGAGTCTTTGTAGTAAACAATTTGTTCTGCTGGGTTTAAATCTTTTAATCTTGCTCCTTTTTAACTGTATTTCTGTCTCTATCTTTTAGGGCTGTCACTTTATGTTCGATATTCGAATAATCAATCGAACATGGGGATAAATATCCGTAACCGATTAGTAAATACATATTCGAACGTAAAATATTGGGTTCAGCAGCTCATCAGGGCGCCTGGAGCAGTGAACCCTTTCATCCAGCAGAGGGCGCTGTCCGCAAAGCTCGACAGTTCCATCGCGTATGAACTTCTCTCTTGACCTCAGTGACCAAAGAGTGAAGTATAGTTGATAAAAATGGAAGACGCAGAAAGCCACAGTGGACGACGTTCAATAATAACACCGAATCATCTGAGGAGCAATGTGTGGAAGTATTTTGGGTTCTACGCCATTGATGGGAAAATTAAAAACAAAGACCGGGCTGTGTGTCGGTTATGTGGAAAGCAGTTTACCTACTCGTCCTCAACAACAAGTCTGCGGTCTCATCTATCGGCTTTTCATCCAAGCCATGCAGTCGAGGAGGAGGCGCCAAAGTGCAGCGGTGCTTCATCGAGTGTTCAGCCCCGTGTGACAACGTTTTTTTCGGCAGGGTCCTTACCAGAGGTGCGGAAAAAAGCTATTACGGACAAGATTGCACGATTCATATGCAAGGATATGCGGCCCATTGGTGTGGTTACGGGAGAGGGCTTTCGGGACTTGATGATGGAACTGGAGCCACGGTACACCATTCCTAGCCGCACCGCCATTTCGAGCCACATCGTAAAGCTGTACGATGTTACGCGGGCAAACATTGAGACTATATTAAAAGACAAGACGCTCTCCCTTACTACCGATGGGTGGACATCGATGGCTACTCATGCTTATGTGACGGTGACGGCTCACTTCATTTCTGACACATGGGAACTTGAAAACTATGTTTTGTGCACTAAAGAGCTTAGAGGGAGCCACACAGCTGCACACGTAGCCGCTAGTATTAGTAGCACGCTGGAGGACTTCGGCATACCCCGGGAGGCAGTCGTGTCTGTTACCACAGATAATGCTCTTAACTATGTGAACGCCGTGCACAATTTGGGGCTTATTGATGTACCGTGTTTGGCTCACACCCTGAACCTGGCAGTGCGCAAGGGACTGGAGGCTAAAGGAGTTGAGACAGCGCTCTCCAGACTGAAACAAACTGCGGCTCATTTCGGGAGGTCTCCGGCCGACTCCTGCCTTCTGGAGGAAAAGCAGGAGCTTCTTGGATTAAAAAAAGAGAGACTCATAAATGACTGCGTTACCAGATGGAATACCACTTACGACATGATTTGTCGCGCATCCGAGCAACAAGCTGCAGTGGCTGCCGTTGTTTTTGAAAAGAAGTTGTCCCATTTGGAGCTCAGCACTTTGGAATGGTCTATGGTGGATCAGCTTAAGGACATTCTGAAGCCATTTAAAGTGGCAACTCAGGCCCTGTCGACGGATGCCTACCCCACAGCATCAGCTGTCCTGCCTCTGCAGCACGTCATGCTGTCACAGCTGAGCACCCCCGACCCGTCATACAGACCAGTCATCACGAATGTGAGAGGTATTCATACAATTTTTTTCTGTCTAAATCTGCGCCAGCTTTGCTTTTAAATGATCAAAATATACGTATTTCAGTGTTAAAAACGATTTATTCAGAGGTTTGTATTTACTTCAGAATACATGACAGTTTAGGACAAAAATATTTTTTTTTTTTTATAATGTTCACAGAGCGGATGCTGGCTAATCTGAAAGCGCGCTACTGTGAGGAGAGCGGCGAGTGGATGCTTCTCAATAAAGCAGCGCTCCTGGACCCCCGGTTCATTCGCTTAGTCCACCTTTCACCAGAGAAGAAAAATGTTGTCATTGACAGCTTGTCACGTGAGATGAATGACTATGAAACAGACAGTGACTGTAAACCTGAAGAGAGGGCAGCTGCTCTTGGAGCGATGGGCTCCCTGTTTGGGAGTTTGTACAAAACGAGTGACTCTGTTGTAAGTAACGCGAGTTCCATTCAAGAAATACAAACCTACATGAGAGAGAACCCACTCTCTGCAGACAGCAACCCCCTGCTTTGGTGGAGAGAAATAGGGTGTGCTCGATACCCGCAGCTCTCAAAGTTGGCTCGTAAATATCTGTGTGTGCCGGGTACCTCAGTGCGCTCTGAACGGGTGTTCTCGTCAGCAGGCAACATTGTTAACAAAAAAAGAGCAGCACTTGATCCTGAGCAGGTTGACAGGCTTGTGTTTCTGGCAAATAATATGAGAAAATAAGTCAGTTAGTGCCGTTGTGCAGTGTTTGTGGCAATAAAAAAAGGCTGAGAATATAAAGGAAATGTCTCGTGTCTGTGATTCACAGCCGGTCAGCGGCGGCGGCGGCGGCGGGGGGGGGGGGGGGGGGGGGGGGGGTGTTCGATTATCTTCGATTATTTTCGTTTATGGTTGAAAACCGTTCGACTTTGATTTTGAGGAAAAGTGACAGCCCTACTATCTTTGTTTTATTACTTTGGAAAGCACTTTGGATTGGCTCAGTGTGTAAACTGTATTAGACAAATGGAGTATCCCTGCCAGTATAAACTCCAGTTACAGGAATCTTTCAGAATTTATCATAAAAAATTTGTTTTTTCATCACTTAGGGCTCTAATTTCGTGGACCAGGCACAAGCGCAGGCGCACCTGCCCTGCGCCAGCCTTCGTGACCAGCGCACGAAACTTGCACTTTGCAAGTTTCCTGCAGTGCCAAGAGAGGCGCAGTCAAGGCGCTGAGGAGCGCAGAGCTGCGCGTCCACGCCTCCCTCCGCGCAAATGGCAGAGAGGGAGGAGAAAAGCCGCGAGTGGGTTTAACACAGCCGAGCGCTGTTTTCACCAATCAACTGAGTGCCTCTCCTCGGAAACAGTGTGCTGGAAAGAGCCGGTAGCGGACGGTCAGAGCCGCTCACCCTGCAGCAGGAGAATGGACAGCGGGGCACATCGGAGGACACGAAGTGCGTCACCGTGTGGGCCAGCTCCCGGGACAGATTTAATCTGTTCCTTTGTCATTAATAGGAGAACAAAATGAAGAGACAGTCACACAGCTGGTTTATCCATTCAGAATACTTTTGATCCACCTGCACTCCTGGTTTGTCATCACCAAATAGCAGAACCTTTGGTGATATACTGTATACTCTCCTAGTGTCTCCACCTCATCCTCCTTACAATAATGTACTCCATCTTTTTAGATCACGTTAAAAATGAAGACTAAAACAGAGAAATATGGGATATTACGGGTAAATCCTGAGTGACATACATTTATTTTGTCTCTTTTTTCTTTGTCTTTTCTCTCCCTCTTTTCTTTGAATGAAATGAAATGAGAGAAGCCAGATATATACCCAGTATCAGATGTTAAGGCTGTTTATTGTTTAATTGTAAGATGTGCATCAAAATTTCAGCTGCCGTCAGGTTAACCTTCCATGATGACAAACGGCTTTAATCTGACATCAATATAGAAATACAAATGTATATGCTGGTTCAGACGGTTACATTAAATAGTGATTGCTGTGATTGTTTTTTGCATTAAAATGTGCCTGACACTCTGGAAACCTGCCTCTGAGGCTTTGTTGACATGTGCGCACATGTGCGCCTGTCACCAAATTACAGCTGCGTGGGGTGCGCTCCGCTTTGCGCCGAGAATAGACCAGGTTGGAGCTGGCGAGCTTTTAGCACACTTTTATGGCACAAAATTGTCACTGCGCCAACATGAATCTGCTGACACCTCCCCCTGGTGCGCCGTCAACTCCCCCTGGCGCGCCGTCACACCCATCTCTGCGCAGACAGTCTACCAAATTGTCAAATTAGCAGTGCACGGCGATGCGTAGCACAAAATTAGAGCCCTAATTGTTCATATTGTTCACCTCTATCATTGGATGTTATTCTTATATTTCTGTTTAGCCTTTCCTCACCAGCTGTAACATATACTTCACCCATCTCTTACTATTTGGGGTTTATACATTTCAGAAGGCTTAGTGATTAATAACTTGCACATAATGTTCAGCTCAGATTTGAATACTTGATGATACACTTATACGTTCGCAACCTGAATAGAGATAAGTAAAACTGTCAGAAATGTCAGACCACAGCTTCAACAAACAGTGACACACCACATTCACATCTGCTCCCACAATAGGAGGAGGATTTAAAAGCCTTGATGGAAATAAAAGAGGGCCACAAAAAGGCCCATGTCTGCTGCACTTGACACAGCAATTAGACTAAATTCTGCCTCGGGCGGAAGCTACAAAGATTCAGAGTCCTGGGAATACTTTGCATTGAAACAACAGAAAGGCCATGACAGCAGCCAGCCAGATAATCAGCTGAAGATAATTTCCCAATATGAGAGGAAGGAAGCATCTGTCATGCATTTCCTCTGGTCAGATGTTATTAGTCTGAGATTTTGAGCACAGAGACTCAAGTATACTTCTCTGTCCAGAGTTATAGGGGGTCAAAGCTCAACACAGAACATTTATCTCCACCTGTAGGGCATTACTGCATCAAATTAGTTCAATTTCATTCATTTACTCCCAAAATAATTCAAAATACAGCTCATATTGAAAGTTTTCTGAGTGATTATTGGAGGTAAAACACTCATATGTAATATGAAACACACAGCTTGTTAGTGTTTTAGCTGAGAGATGTGTATTGTTTATAAAGCCAGCTGGTTTCCAGAAGTGACACGTAAATCAAAAGAAGATATTTGTCCCAGAGTTAAAACAAATACACTTAGATTTATTTTAAACAGTTTTGCAGTTGTGTTGTGTCTAAAAAAGGCAATGTGTAATGTCTCATCTGAGTCAGGGGGGAGGTAAGCCAACAAGGAAATGAGATGCTAGGCTAGTCAAGGTGAGGTCGGGCTACATAAATAACTGATGAGTTGGCACCGTTTTAAAGCCACAGTGTTGTCCTAAATACAACTAACAACGATTTATCTGTGCGTTAATCACTGTAAGAGGTCTGGCTTTCATTTGAAGCCTGTGTTCCTCAAAGCGACACGTAGAAAACGTACAAACTCATGCGTCACGACACCGTTACTTAAAACAATAGCATGTTAAGGTGGCTTTGTTTATCGCCTAAAGTAAATGCATGTGGGCACACTGGTTAACATTTATACATTAACACTTAACGCTCGTAAAATCGGCGAACACACCCAAGAACATTTGTTTTAGCTTGATGTAATCGTGTACCATCTAGTGGGACTTTCTATTCAACGTTACTTCCACGGTTGGTACCACTGTCCCCTCCCGCAGAAAGGTACCAACAAGAGCTGGTGTTCCGTTGAATTGTGTTCCCTAGCGAGATATGACTCTCAGCTAATCTGCGCACGCGCATCAACACAATACAAGGCGGTTGTCACCACTCGGTGCACGAGAGCAGCGAGATAGACGATTTGTATCTAGTACATTTCTCCTAAATAATCAGATTAAGTATTTTACAGCGGCAAAAATGTGCTCATTTTAGTTGTTAAGTACAATCGTTCGTGTCTGTAATTAAACACGGTAACACTGTTCGGCAAAGCAGCACAACTCGACAGAACACCACTTCTCTCTACCAAATCTTATTTAGATTTTAGATAATTTCACTTCCCCGTCTCAAACATCAGTAACGGTACATGTATGAGTACAAAGCAGGGCGTAGCTCTAGTCTGTAATGAAAATGTTTTCGGCTGTTTCAATTTTCGCCTCCGGCTCTGATTTCAAACAAAGAGACATTAATTAGCAGGATTATGAGCAGAGGTTAGGGGTGTAGTGAGGTGTCTCCCGTACATGAGATGCGATACAACACTGCTAGCAAGCTAACCTGATATCCCACCTTAAATAATGAGCTCAGAATCAAACATTTCAAACCGAAGTTTCACCCACACTGGGCGTTCACACTCACCTAATACAATAAATAACGTTAATCCGGTCAATAAAGCTCGCTTGCAGATGTTGTTTGACCATTTTGGCTCCATTATGTTGTTGTAAACAGGAGAAGTCCCTCTGCTTCTTTTTCTCCACCCTCTATCCTACGAGGCCTTTCTTCTTCGTGGAGATGCTCCGAGGTGCAGCTGCTGCCCCCTATAGGTGGCTTGAAGCTCTGCAGCTGTAACTTCAAAGTCATGGAAGAGGATTTAGAAACTTTAATTTAATGAAAGCGTAAAAACACTCTAATTTTTAAACTATGTCAAAATCAATACTCAGAAATAATTTTGGGGAAAATGTGTTTTAGTTAGAATATTTAATGCAGTAACATGCCCTTTGTGCCAGTTGTATTATTATTATTATTATTATTATTATTATTATTATTATTATTATTATTATTATTATTATATTGTAATACATCACCATTTTGCATTCCCCAGTAAAGAGATAATTATTTCTCCAGAGTAAAAAAATAATAATAATAGAAAATTACGCCTTGATCACCCATAATCCAACATCCAATAGCTCTGTAATGAATGCGTTGCTCAACCAACTTAAATATTGGTCCAAAATATTCTACATTTATTATGAAAATTAGCAAATTTTGTATTTTAAAGGCTAAATTTAAACAATATTTTTTATTATCATTTTAAATAAATGAAAGATAAAGCTGCAGTTATAGAATTAATTGATTCAAAACAGAGTTGCTTGATCTTGAAAGTGCAACTGGGTGTATTTGAGTGCCAAAGTAGTGACACATTAAATTTTAGACAATAAAAGGGATTATATATTTCTGTCTCAACTGTCACAGAATTAACAAAAAAAAAAAAAGAAAGAAAAAAATTCTGCCATGATTAAACATAATCCAGCACCCAGTAGCTCTGTAATGAATGCATTGCTCAAACAACTTAAATATTGATCCAAAATATTCTACATTTGTTATGAAAATTAGTAAAAAAAAAAATTTTTGTCATACCATTTTTAAGAAATAAACAATAAATTTGCAGTTATATAATAAATTGATTAAAAACAGAGTTGCTTGATCTTGAAATTGCAACTGGGTGTATTTGAGTGCCAAAGTAGTGACACATTAAATTTTAGATGATAAAAAGGATAATATATTTTTGTGTTTAATGTCACAAAATAAAAAATAATAAAATAAAATTAAATAAAAAAAAAAACAGAAGATTATATGGGCATCAAATGAAGAACAATGATCCCAAATTTGCACCTAAGGCTCCTGTAAAGGACTTTTGTTTTATGTTAATTTTTGGGATCCATATGGACAAAGATGTACTACATCTAAAAATTGTCAAAATTAATTAACAAAGTTTGTCTTCTTAGTAGTTCTTTTAGAAAAAAAGTAAAAAAAAATAAATAAATAAAAAAATAATAATAATAATAAAAATCTACTTCTGCTTTGTGAAGATAATCCTTTTTATCTACACTCTGAAAAAGTAGTTTTGGGGATTAATAATTACTATAAAAAAATTATACATTCTTGTCACCGATAGACACCAATGGATCTCCACACAGGAGTTTTAAGAAAACCTACTCCTTGCGTCCATCAATCAAAGCTTTGAACACAGGTTTTAAATAAACAGAGTCACAGAGAGCTGTAAATAAACTCTGACAAAATAAACTTAACCGGGTGAGGTCCAGGCTGGTTTGTTAAAGCCACTGCAGTAAGAACAGCTGAGGTGAAACAATGACACATGACCGGTTTGTCTTCATGTGAAGCCAAAGTGTCGTCACTATGAGAACATGATCAAAACACTTCAGCGACGGCATCCTCCATTAGTCAGGAGTGAAACATCTCAGTAACTCTGTGACGGACTGCCGTGACGTAAACATTTATCCTCCCTGTGGTGAAGCCTTTTGATGTAAGTTATCTGACTTTGACTCTGGTGCAATCATGCGGTTGAATGTCTTGAACTTTAAGATGAGTTATCATGACCTAAGCACAAACATTTCAGGTCTTTTCTCAATGGGTCAGTTATTTTTTATCTAGCTGAAGAAATCTTGTGGGATTGGAGCATTTAGGGAGGTTGTGGGTTTTATCAGACTGTTTTATGGCTTTTATTGGATTCATTTTGATTTAAAAGCAATGTGGAACAAACATCTGGTCAAATCTTTATCTCTTTCATAACAGAACAAATGCCAGTGTTAGCATTTAGCTCCTAAAGCAGCTACTACTGCTGTAAATCTTCTTAAAGTGTAGAAACATACGAGCAGTCTTTGTATGTTTCCTCCCAAAGAGAGGCGAGAAACATATTTTGAATTCATTATTCATGAGTCATCGTTAATTACGCTCGGAGGGGACACAGGCTGCGTGTGCAGCATCAGAGTGTGGATGGTTTGGTGTCATGAACATTAAAGGCGTAGAAATAAAAGAGCTCTTTAATGAAGCCAGAAAAACAGATCTTTGAATCGAGAGAATTGTTTAAATGTCAGATAAAGCATCGTTCAGGGTGCTTCTCACGCCACTTTGTTCTGTTTACATCCACACATAGGCGAAAATAAAAGCCTTAAAACCAGAATCAAGACTTCAACTTTTTATTCTTCTTCTTGTGAAATCAAACATGTCTGCAGAAGCCCATGCTCTTACATTTGTTTTAGGGGGAACAAACTGAAACTCCTGCTGGAAAATTATTACAACTCTTAACTGAAAAAAAGTAAAACTCCATTAATTTAGAGTTAAAAGTTAAAAATGTGTTAATATCACAGTCAGAGTGGAACACAGAGTTCTGACCCTGATGATGAATCTCATTGGAAACATGTTCGATAACAATGTTTGGATTCATCAGAGCTGAATGGAATGATGGAAGCTGCATCGCAGAGCTCAGACTGTGCAGACAAACGCTGCGTTTGACAAGAAAAAAAACGGCATAATATGAGTAAGTGCAAAAAAAAAAAAAAAAGGAAGAACATCTTGAAAAAATTGATTTTAATGTTTAAGCCTTAAAATCTTTAAATTGATACTTGAAACATCAGAGGATAACTTTTCTTTAGGTGTGAAGTCACTGTCAGGTATGGAAGCCCCAAGTGGACATACATCCATTCATATTTTCACAAAGTTAAAGGTCCCATATTATGCAAAAATCACTTTATTAAGTCTTTTAGTGAAATTTGTGGGTCTTTGTCTTTCCTCCCAGCCCACAAAATGTGATATTTAATGACAAAACCTGTATTTAGTAGTGCTTGTGAATGTAAAATCCTGACCTAAAACGAGCTGTTTGGGAGCAGATGGAAGAGCTTTTTCCTCAGTGTCCCCCCTGTCTCTGTGTTAGCTTCAGGATGCTAACTTTAGCTGCGGTTAGCCTGTTGTTTCAGCCTGTAATGTTACGGTAAACGAGCTTCTCTGTTTTCTAAACATTGTGCACTCGGAGCTCGTGGCGCCGCTCTCAGTGACGCGGAAGAGCGGGGCGGTATCAGCGGTGGCTCATTTACATATGAAGGCCACGCCCACTAAATCAGAGCGTTCTGAACAGAGGGGCTATGAGAGCCTGGAAACAATGCTGCTGTGCTTGATTTATTGGCTTTTTGGACCAAAATATGTTACTACCATTTCATGAAGACATCAATGATCCATATTAAACTGCAGAAAAGGAGCAGAATATGGGACCTTTAAGTTTCTGGTTACTTTATTTCAACCATGATTAATGTTTATTTTATTTTATTTCAATTTTTTTTATTTTTTTTATGTCTCAGTATTTCATTGGTACTTTCATATTTTAGTATCTTGGTTTTGTTGTTTTTCTTTTATTATCTGAGCAATTGTTTTTGCTTTTATTTTCTTGAAGTTAGGATTTTTTCAATTCAGTTCAATTCATGATTTTTTTTCTTTATCTTGTAGTGGGAAACCTTGTTTTTTTTATATCATAAAAATCAACTTATCTTGACGTTTTGAGATAGAAACCCTTGCATACAGCATTGTTGTGTCAAGACAACAAGATCAAAAGGTTAAAATCTCAATGAAATAATCAAAATCTTCTTTATCATTCAAACGTGAATGTAGTTGCCAACATTTCATATTTAGAGAGCAAAATAATGCAAATTTATGCAACTTTCCATCCTTATATTTTAGAAGTGGGACAAAAAAAACAAAACAAAAAAACACCATAATACTGTAATAAACAAGTTTAAACCAATATGTTTAATTTTAAAAATGGGTGTTTTAACATGGAACTTAAGGGGATCCTTGTCTGGTACAGCCAGCCCCCCGGTGGACACTTATAGAACTGCAGCTTTTACTCTTTCACGTTGGCTTTTCTGCTTGTTTTATTACAGGATGATTTAATAAATAAAATGTATGAATGTGGAGGCTTACATTTTTTTTTCTAAAAGTTAAAAAATGCATTTTTTTTGCTTATCATTGTACTTTTCATTCAGTTTTCACCACCAATCTGAGAGTTTAACGTTCTTTTACTTGATATGTGGCCAGTTTAAGTCAAAACTAAGCAGCAGGTTTTACACAGTGTGAGCTTTTGGATGATCCAGTTTGTCTGAACCCAATCATGAGCGGGATTTACCGTACACACTTCAAAAAAACATCTCTGTTAAATAAGAAATTACTTAGTAAAACCAAATCTCAAAGATGAACACCATGAATATCCAGAATGTCTGCTTCCACATGGGCCGTACGCAAAGTTTGTTATTTAATAGACATCAGTATGGACAAATCAAATCAAAACACACCCGGTCAATAACGCAGTAAGGCCTTCAGAGGAATAAAATCCACATCTTTCACTAAAAAAACTCTATTTTTAGTCCCAACATGAGCGCTCAGCCCACGGTCATACAATCCAAACATGTACAGCGTCCTCTCAGTGCAACGCAGGCTGATTCGCCCACATCATCTCATAACACGCCGTCATAAATATCAACTCAACGTATCTACAGTATAGACATATGAGACATGAGGTTAGACATGCAGGTCAGAAAGAAAAACACAGTGATGGACATTTCTTTGAACCACGCACAGCTGCAGTCAGAGCGAGAATCCCTCCTTTGAGTTTCCTGAACAATGGAAATAAACTCATTTATCCTCATTTTTTACAGCTTTGTGTCAAACTGTCAGAAGAGTTAAGAGGATTTCGACGGGATCTTTGCTCACGAGAGGCCATGACTGGAAAACACTTCACATCCTCGCAGCTTCTGGAGTCGTATTGTGACAATTTTTCCTCTTTTTCTGTATTTTCCTGCTCCATCAGCGTCGGGAGAGTCTGTGTTTCCAAATACATGTATTAATACTTTAAACCTCATTCCTCTGAGCTAATTTTCCAGCCTGAACGTTTCACATGTGGGAGTGGAGCAGATGGTGGCGTACCACCTCCCCTCCTGTACTTGAGTTGTGTAATAGCTTGTGTGTGCCCACGATGAAGCAGTTAAACGTCTAATAAAATCTGACACACCAGCAGAGCCAGCACACTGGTTTGTTTTCACTGAGGGTTAAGGCCTCATTATGGTTGAAACTTAGCTCGTAGCACATCATCAGAATCAGTCAGCTGACACATATCCAAACTCTCTGAATGTGCTGTGACACACTGACTCAGTCTGGACTCGGTCGATGCGCTCTGGGTTTCCTGCAAAGCCCGTCTTTTCTTTTTGACCTCTGAGAGGCGAGTGACATTTATTTAAAACTACAAAAATGGCTGCCATAAATTATAATCAGCGTGAAGCTGACTGGACACAAACAGTTCGATCTTGTGGTCAGAAAATTAAGAAAGTGAACAATAAATTTGAGGAGTTAACTTCAAAATGAGAGGAAAAATAAAACTGTGACAAATTTGACATTTTTTTCTCTTTTTTGAAAGAGCTTTTGTAAAAATCCTTGACCCTGATTGGTTATTTTCTTCTCAGAGGCGTGACTTCTATTCAAGCTCTGTTTTGTGAAGCTGCTTTGAATTTCAGAGTGAAATATTTTCCCTTGTGAATTTAAATGGTGACTTTAGACAAACATCTTCTGCTGGACTCTTAAAATAATTTTAGTTTAGAAGATTTAAAGGTTGCATGTTTTGAAAATTATGAACAAGGATGTTAGATTTTTTTTAAATAAGAAGGTAAAGTAGATCCCTGTTCAAATCCCTGACATCTCACTTTCCAACATCCCGTACATTTCACACTAAAAATCTGTGTATCATAACGTGTTAGAACGTTCACACATAACGTGTGAAACAGGCATCCAACGTCTTCAAAGTCAGCAACTGTAGTTTACAGACTACACTTCTTAACCACTTTAGCAGGACCCTTGTTTTGTTGCAACAGCCATTGTTGGTGTAAGGAGAGAGGAAGTTATAAACTAAAAGCGTCAATAATACACACTTAACCAAGGCTAGATGTAAAATATGAGCTGCTGTTGTAAACAAAGGTCTTCAAATTATGCAATCTGGAATCTGCATTCATTTACAAATTTCTAGTTTAAAGATTGAACTTTACAAATGTTTTGATGGGGAATTTATTAGACTTAAAAAGCTATTTTTCAAAAATTTTTGTGTCATGAGGTCAAAGTTGTCTCTGAGTTTACGAGAAGCAGGAAACACTTGAGCCGTCAGAGTCTGAAAACTCAAATCTTCATATTGTTTGTTTTGATTAACAATACAGAAAAGGATCAAGGCCACTGAAAAAATATACATCCAATTGTTTTATATATCTATTTTTTCTGTGAAAAAGTCAGCATTCTTAGATGAAAGTCAAATTCTAAGAAAAAAAAGTCAAAATCCTGACTTAAATCTGTGAATTCTGAAAAAAGTCAAGATTATGAGCTTACAGTCAGAATCAAGAAATAATAATACGTCCACTTTTTTTAATCAATTTTTTCTTTGAAACAAGTCATAATTTTGAGATTAAAGTCAAAGTCTAAAAAAAAAGAAGTCAAAATTCTGACTTTAATCTCAAAATTAAAAAAAAAAAAAGAATTATAAGAGTATA
The DNA here is from genome assembly GCF_033239565.1 of Halichoeres trimaculatus. NCBI lineage: Eukaryota > Metazoa > Chordata > Actinopteri > Labriformes > Labridae > Halichoeres > Halichoeres trimaculatus. The sequence continues at coordinate 4,621,986 of NW_027437184.1, read as the reverse complement.
GTCAGAATTTTAAAAAAAAATATGTCCACATTTTTTTAATATCAAATTTTCCTTTGAAAAAAGTCAGAATTTTGAGATTAAAGTCAGAATTGTAAAAAAAAAAAAACTCAAAAATTTTTCATATCTTCTTTTCATTTAGAGAAAAAAAAAAGTCAAATTCCGACTTTAATCCTAGAGCTTTGGAAAAAGCAGAATCATGAGATAAAAGTCAGAATTTAAAAAAAAAGGCAAATTTCAATATCCAGTTGTTCTGAGAAAAATGTTAAAATTACAGGAATTAAGTCTTTATTTAGAAAAAAGTAATAATTATATCTATTTTTTTGCAAGAAAAAAAGTCAAAATTCTGACTTTAATCCTAAAACTGTGGGAAAAAGCAGAATTATGAGATTAAAGTCAGATTTTTTTTTGAAAAGTCAAATTTTTTAATATCCAGTTTTTCTGAGAAAATGTTAAAATTACGGGAATTAAGTCTCATTTTTTGTCTTAAAAAATCCAATTTTATACATCTGTTTTTAATTTTTTTTTTTTAGAAAAATTTCAGAAATTTTTCTTGTATCTAAGAATTATCTTAGATTTTTTCTCAGAAAAAAACAGTGATAAAAAATAAGATTTTAACTTTTTTTTCTAGTGGCCCTAACCCTCTTCAATAGAACGATGATACTGTGTAAGAACTTATTTTACCATTTTATCTGAGCTCAGGATCAAAGTGTCTCGAGTTTTCACAGCAGGGAGTAAAAAAGGAAACCAGAGAGACAAAGAGGGGAGATAGGAGTTACGATGATCACATAATGAATGTCAGAAATTTGTTACAACAGGAGTAAAAACAAAAAAAGGGGCATGGAGACATGTTTCAAACCCTGGCTGTTAAATGTCACTCAAATAACGCTGTGTGGAGAAAGCGTGAAGATGACGGTTAGAGAAATGGTTAAAAACTGCTCACAGGATGGAAAGGTGTGACATGAGGTTGTTTTTAACTCCACACTCACGTCAGATGGAGGACACTGACAGCTTTAGTCATGTAAGAGTCAGCTGTTTAAATTTACCTTAAAACATCTTCAGGATTTCATTCAAAACATTCCTGTTTTTCACCGATCACAGCTGCCTGTCACTTCTTTTCCCCTTGATCCTGTTTCTGTAGCTGTGCTTCAGAAACGTAAAGTCGCGTCTGATCATCTCAGTAATGAGTCCCTCTTTAACCCTCTCACAGGATGTTGCTTTGTTGTGCTCTGACCATTAATGGAGATTTCCATCGATCTGTCTTTGAGTCTCACTGTTAGATCTGCTCGTTTTCATCATTACAAATGTGACTGAGCTGCATCTTGCTGCATCCGTGACTTCTGCTGCTTGGTTGAATTAACTTCACTTAAAGCTGCTTCATTCTTTTAGTTTGATGAGATTTAAGTTTGACTCTGTAAGGTGTGTGTCAGTATCACAGTTTACAGTATCAACACTGGAAAAACTGAAATCTTATCAAGTGTTTTTGTCTTATTTCAGTAAAAAATGTCTTTTTAGACTTAATCTGAGCCACATTCACCTGTACAGTCCAGAAAAATTCTTATTTTAAGTTATTTAAAGACAAAAGTGAGATCTGAATTGCTTGCAAGTTTTTAGCAAATTTTCGAGCAAATTTTTCTTTTTTTTTAACTTGTTACAAGAAATTCAGACCTCATTTTTGTCTTTAAACAAATTAAAACCAGAAGTTTTTCTGAAGAGATTAGTTGAATGTGGCTCATATCAAGCAAAAAAGACAGTTTTTATTCAAAATAAGACAAAAACACTTGATAAGAATTCAGTTTTTTGCAGTGGACTTTCTCGATTACATACATAAGTCTGCATCTTATGGTTTGTTTTTTTTTCTTCCTTATTGTTACTGTCTTATAATTAAGCTATTGCACACATTATACAAGAGAAGAATTGTCAAAAGAAGTCTAATTTTATCCTTTTAACATCTTTAAAGATGCTTTTTTCGCATGAAGTCTGATCAAAAACTTTAATTTTCAGGATAATCAGGAGAATATGATCTTCACGCTCTGATTTTGGGTTTAGTTTGCTTTATGTTGTGGTTTGAGAGAGTTGTAGTCACAGCCTCTGCAGCTACAGCTGAGAAACACATTGTGTGTGTGTGTGTGTGTGTGTGTGTGTGTGTGTGTGTGTGTGTGTGTGTGTGTGTGTGTGTGTGTGTGTGGTGTGCTCTTCTATTTTATATCACTTAAAAAGTCGTCCAAACTTAATCCCAAAGCTTCAGGATCACATTAAAAAGTCTGGAGCAGAGCGTGTGCATTATGCACATTACTTTCCATTAACACGTCCTCTCTCCTCCCCATGAACTCATCCGTTACCTGTCAGGAAGTAGGTTAGCCATCGCTGCACGAGGTGAGGAATGAAACTTAGGGACATGACGGTTTGGTTCTTCTCTGTATTTCTGCAGCTTTTAGGATTAAAACGCTTTCTGTCAGACATTAAGAAAAAGCAAAGATACAGTCGATGTGTTTTTTAAGGAATGGAGAGATATTGCTCAAATTTTGTTCCTTTTTTTTCATCCCAGTTAAGTTATGTGCAAGTGCTTTCCGTGATTTTCCTTCAGTGTGTGTCAGTCACAAGGTGCAGAAGCAGGTCGAGGTGGAAAACGTCAGACAGAAAAAAGCGAAGGAGGAGGAGGAGGAGGAGGAGGGAAGGAGGAGGAGGAAGCAACCGTTTCGAGAACAGACGGAGAAAAAGATGCATCTTCTGATTTTACCTCAGAGGAGAAGTGGCAGATGAAAAGTGCTTCAGAGGACGACAAACCTTTTTGGTTGAGCTAATACAGACAGTCATATCTACAGTAGAAACAAACACAGACTTCTCTCCTCCGTCCACGCACACATTTAGTTATTTACACGTGTTTTAGTAGTGTTCTTCTTCTTCATGTCATCCAAGACGCTTAATGTACACAAAGGGCTCCTCACGCCGCGTCCGTTCTCTTCCTCTGTGGTTATGGGGGAGGACGAGGAGGAGAGGAAGAGGAGGAGGAGGAGGAGGATCAATAATGTTACTGGGCCAGTGATGAGAGAAAGAGAAAGAAACAGAGGGGAAGGGGAATGGAAGTGAAGGCAGGCTTCACTCAGCCGTATCATGTCTCTGGGAGCTGGTTGATGTCAGTCAAGTTGGTGTCATTGAGGATGACTTTGATTCGATCCAGGGAGTCGGCCTGTCGTATTCGCTCCAGCTGTACCTGCACACACAAACGAACAAACCATAACTCACTTCCTGTTTGATGAAAGAGCTCAGGAGTCATCTTTTAGACACCTTTTCCCTTTGAGGAGGAAAACAAACGCTGGAGTTAATTACACAAAAACAGAGGTAAGCATGTAGCACAGCAGGCTCCTGAACTCATTGTTCCTGAAGAAGAAAAAACAGGATTTAAAATTCAAATATCATCAGAGCAGCTGGAAACTGGGTCAGTTTTGAAACAGATTGAATAAAGAGGAAGTTAACTGATTTCAGACCGGTCTCTGTTTCATCAACACGCCCACACAAGATCGAACCCGACAGATATTCCTTCTTCCTGAAATCTGGTAACTCATATCTTGCCTCTTTCTTCCCAACACTGCTGACATTTCCTTCAAACCATCTGAAACAGACTCTAAAATAGTTGGTTTAATTTAAAGAATGACAAAAACAGTCTTAGGAGCTCACAGCTGCCTGAAAACTGACCCGAAACTATAATTTTTTCTATGATTTATTCTTTATTTGTTGTACAAAAGCAGAGAACAGATGCACGCTTTGCGGATGCCAAACAAACTTTTGTTCAAAGTCTAAACAGGAAATTTTAATTGATTATAAAAGAAACATAAACAATTATGGTTCTACATCCCTTAAAAAACTAAAAAAGAAAAAACACAAAACAACAAAAATTCCAACTTATTTGCACTTTTTCACTGTTGACTAATTTTCCAGATTAAGATTAAGGGTTAGTTCATGAAAAGATATATGTTTTTTTTTTTTACTTTATATAGGAAAAGGCATAGATATATTTGGTTACCATCCATGACATACTAATTTTTGATACAACAGCTTTTTTTCTTTAAATTTGCTTTCAAAGGTTTGTTGTTAATGCCTCATTTTATAACAATATTAAGACAACAGCAGGTTATACTTGTCTCACTGTATCTCTTTTTCTGTAAAATGAATGTAATGTTGTCTAGCTGTAAAACATGTTTTAATTTTGCTTTGAATAAAAACTTAAATATTAAAAAAATAATCAAATAAAATAAAAATGATGACAAACGTTGTACGTTAGTACCTTTTGTCAGTAGCCGGCTAAATGTAGCGCTACCAGCAGCCCGGTGCTGTGAAATATCCGTAGGCTAACGTGACAACAAGCTAACTGTCAGTTTGTTTAGTGGCCATCCATATGTGGCGCTACTGATAGTCTGGTGCTGTGAGACGTGTCTGTAATATGTAACATTAGTAAACCCTGGTTATGTCCTGCCAGTCATCTACCAATCAGAGCTAACGTAACCTCACTCTTCATTTTATTGATAGACTCTCAAGTTTGAACAGACCACTGCAGAATAACTGCTGACTGTGGGTTGGAGTCAACATTAGCACAAAAAGTTTAGCCCTTTTAGCCTTTAGCTTGTGCTCTATCTCTCTCCTGTTTATCTTTCTTCTGCTCTTCTGTCCTTTTTCTGTCTGACAGTTAGGCTCCAGTGTCCACCATCACTACAAAATTAATCACAGAAATCGTTTTCAGCAGAGACAAACACAAATCTCTCTTCTCTCTACTAAACTTCATCAGCTGGCGTGGTGTTGTCATAGAGACTTGGACGTGCTGTAAATCAATCCGGTGACATCTTTGGTATCAGTATTAACTGATACTAAAGCTCAGAGTATTGGTATTGAGGATCTGTGCATTCCTTGTTATGGTCTTAACTTTTGAAACCATCCATAGAGAGATTTCTGTTCCTTACCTGAAGAGTCTGAGAAAGTTTGACAAAGTCCTTCTGAACCTGCTCGCTGACGTCCAGCTCCGTCTGCAGCCGCTGAGCTTTGTCCCTCTCATCGAAGACTTGACTCTCTAGTGCACTCTGCAGTCGACACAAACCAGAGTTAGAAAAGTGAGACGACAAACTTTCTCAAACTTCTTTAAGAATTTAGAAGGTTATAGAAAAAGAGGAGGAATATGTTTGGAGATGATAAACATTTACTAAATGTTCATCTTCTGTAGCTGATCTCTACATTTTTTTTAACTGAGGTTGACATCTGAGTGTCTCATCTTTTTATACAGAAAAGAAAATCTGAACATTTCTGTTGAAACAGAAGGCTGTTTTCTTTTCTTTGGATAATTTTCTGTGGCTTCCTGACTCATCCTGATGCTTTTAGCTTTTAACGTCTCATTCGAGAACATTTCACCTCAATCAACACAGAGTCGCCGTCTGCCATTATGAATTTAAAATTAATGTATTCAGGGTCAGACTTCCTCAATAAACACTTCTGAGATTTTACTGGCACACCTTTTATCACTGCATCAGTGAGCTCTTAGTGGGGAAAGCACATTAGTCTCTGTATGAAGTGTCATGATCAGCGTGGTCTGATAATAATCACGTTAAGGAGACGGACACCTCGGGTCTTTGTGGTGTTACAGACCTTTGCAGTGGTGAGTTCCTTGAGCTGCTGCTCCAGGCTGATCTTCAGGCCCTGGACGCTCTCCAGTGTCTCTGTCTTCTCCGTCAAACTGCTCTGCAGCTGCATTTAAAAAAAACAGGAGTGCCAACAAATATCAGGAAAATATGTCCACTAGGGGGCAGCACAGCAAGACCTAACATTAAAAACTGACTAATTCACATTAAAGAACCACCCAGAAAAGTTTTTATTCCAAACATGTTTGAAATCAATGTCACAAAGCGTTGGAATTGACTTCAACCAGTGATTTTTTTCACATGAATTAAAGATTCATTCTTTCTGCTGCTCTCTGTGAAGCTCCCTCTGACTCAGGAGACAGATATCTGCCTCTTCATACCATCCTGAGACAGAGAACGAACAAATATGGACGACAGATGGTCTCTCAGAGGGGACCCAGTTTGAATCGTCTCCCTGCGTGAGGACTTTGATTGCGTACAGCAGAGTCCACGTTCTGCAGTTTCTGTGCAGCTGTGCTCTCTCTGGGACCGTTTGTTCTCCTCATGTGGAGCTGGAGATCCTGCTGGCTTCAGGTATGCTGGTTCAGCTCTGCTGATAGTTTTAAAGTACAGAGTCAAAACCACTTCACAGAAAGTTGTTTCACCTCTGCCGGCCAAATTAAAGAGGCTTTTCATCAGGTTGGACTTCAACAGGATTAATATCCTTTATAGTCCTCCACACTTTTCTTTATGGGTAAGGTTAAGTGTGAAAGTAGCTGCTGGCTGCAGTTTTCTTGCATGCTTTGTGCTTTATTGACAGCTCTCCTGCAGCACTGAGTGCAGTGTGGGGGAGGGACGGCATCAGTTGAAGCTACTGCACAAGGCAGTACTTTTTTATTTTTATTTCATTCATATTCACGTATAAATATATATAAAAAAAAAAAGAAATCTTAAAATGAATAAAAAAGAGCAGAAAGAAACATTAAAAAAAGAAAAACAAAACAGACAAAACACATTCTTGATATAATTGCTAGTTATATTATGTTTTTCTTTTTATTTGTTTATTTTTATTTAATTATTTTTTTATTTTATTTTATTTTTTATTTCATCATTTTTTATTTATTTTTTCATTTTATTATGTATTATTTTTTTTATCTAATTTATTTTTATTGTATTTTTCATTTTATTATGTTTTACTTTTTATTTAATTTATTTTTTATTTTTATTTTATCTTTAACTTATTTTTTATGATTTATTTTTTTATTTTTATTGTTTTTTCATTTATTTATTTTTTTGGTTTTATTTATTTTAATTTATTTTTTATGTTTAATTTTTTCATTTACTTTTTATATTTTGTTTTATTTTATTGTATTTTTATTTTATTTTTATTTTTTTTCATTTCAGTGGAAAGGTTATAAATATGTTACATCTCTTTTTTGTTTAATGTACTGTTTTTGATATGATTTCTGAAGATACTGAATGATTTGTTTTCTTTATAGTTTCTGTCCAGGGAATTCCATAATCATCATTCAGGTATTTAGGCTTCACTTTTGCACAAAAGATAGAGAAGGAGATGGATCATGTATCTTTATACAGAGTCACAGCTCTGCTCTTTATTTTCCGCCTGTAGATGATCATTTTGCTGAACTGTGTTCAATAAGTCTAAATCTGGACCAGTTTATCTTTGGTTTTATGTAACTGTGACATTTGTGCTCAGTATGTTGTCATAAAAAAAGTTTGTTTGAGACGGCTGGAGATGAAACAAATCAGGACTTTTCACTTTGAATAAAAGAATAAAGCGCTGTAAGCATCCCTCAGTGAGGTGTAACACTGCTGGCTGATAAAAGAAATCTGTACCTGTTCCTTCTCCGCCTTTATTCGCTCCAGCTCCGTCTTCAGACTGGAGAAAGATGCTGTGGGAGAGAGATTTCATTAGAGCATCATGATGTATCTGAATCTCAGATGTTTTCTCGACATATGCGATCTGTTGGAGGGTGATTTGGCTTTTCCTGAATAATGTAACAAAGCTGGTTTGTCTCTGTGTGTTTGGGTTTTGTGAAACAGACAGTAAGAGGTCGACACAACAAAACCTGAAAGTTAAAGGACTGGCTGAGAGTCTGCAAGACTGAAACACAACAAAACCTGTTTTAATTATAAAGGATAATGGTTGCTTTTTCACTCTTGATTATTTTTTAGGTTAAAAATACTGAAGACACTGAAATGGTGCCAAAGCTATCACTCTGCCTTTGGGAGATCTGGTAACAGCAAAACAGAAATTTAGTTATAAACTTAAAATATGTGTTAATCTATGTTGTCGCCCGTTCCTTTTTAACTCTAATGAGACTGCAACAGTACTTACAAATCAAATCAATGTGTTGTTTGACAGAAATTAATCAGTAACTGTTACTATAATGAGAAAATTTAAGCTCTTTAAGCTTCTTTAAATCAAACTGTGAGTCAAGTTCAGCTTTCAGGAAGTTTTCTGCTACTTTTTTAAACTATTTTCTTCTGGTAGCCTAAACCTTAAGCCAGCACAAATTCAAAGAAAGCGACACAAACCCTATTGCAGCCTAGACTCATGGTCCAAAACACCTTTGTTATGCTTAAGTCTAGATCAGTGGTTCCCAAAGTCGAGGTTGTGAAATGCCTTCCAAAACTTAAAACTATTTACCATCCCATATTTCAAACATTTTTGTGAAAATACAGACAATTAGAGGTTAAATGTTACACAAACCATGCAAAGAGAAAACGTTTGAGCTTTTTTCTACATTTCTTGGCAGTAGACCTTCAAGGTAAAAAAAAAGGACAACTAAAAATCAGTGGAGGCAGATCAAGCCGCAACCTCTGGTCTAAGAATATGAGACAGTGCTGAAGTGCTAAAACCTGCAGTTTCTCCAGAGTCCGCTTGACGCTGGCTCCAGAAGAGCCGGAAGTCATATGAAGACCAAGCCGAAAAAGCTGTTTTTACAGCAGAAATAAACCTATTTACAGCCTGGTACGAAAAACGTCTCCTGTCTGAGTCGCTAATTCTACTATCAACACACACGAAAAGGGGGGTGAACTTCTTTCCAACTTGACAATTTAGAGGATATCAAGACAGAAAATTCGTCCACTCAGAGGCACAGCTCAGCTTACATGACTGGAGGGTGCCCTATACAGTGCAAAAAAATAAAATAAAATTTTATAAAGTATTTTTCTCTTATTTTAAGTAAAAATTGTCTTATTACACTTAATCTGAGCCACATTCAATCAATCAGTCCTGAAAAATGTCTAATTTTGAGTTATTTCAAGACAAAAATGAGGTCTGAATTGCTTGGAACAAGAAACATTTTCTTAAAAATTTGCTTGAAACTAGAATAATGTTTTAATACAAGTTAGTTTACTCTTTTTATATTGGCAGATTTTTTAACTTTTAACAAGCAATTCAGACCTAATTTTTGTCTTTAAATAACTTGAAATCAGACATATTTCTGGACCGCTCAGTTTAATGTGACTCATATTAAAGGATAAGTTCGGTTTATACAGCTGTTACATTGTTTATAGGATGAAGTAGAACAAAATACTCACCCAGAAGGTTTTCCTGATCCAAGCAGTGCTTCGGGAGATATTTACATCCAAAATCGTGCAGAGGACGTCCGTATAATGGGATCCATTGGGGCATAGACAGCGCCGCTCCTAAAACTGCATTAATCGTCCAAAAACTCGTGTTTTTCACCAATATTCCATCATGGTCCGCTCCAGGTTAGTCCTCTGCTGCAGTCTGTGTCACTCCAGACAGCGCTGTGTGGCTGTACTGACCTCTGAACTGACAAAGACTTTGTTTACAATTTTCCCTCAAAGAAAGGAGTCAGTGCTCCAGAGAGTACTGCGCATGCGCATGCAAACAAAGTCTTTGTCAGTTCAGAGGTCATTACAGCCACACAGCGCTGTCTGGAGTGACACAGACTGCAGCAGAGGACTAACCTGAAGCGGACCACGATGGAATATTGGTGAAAAACACGAGTTTTTGGACATTTAATGCAGTTTTAGGAGCGGCGCTGTCTATGCCCCAATGGATCCCATTATACAGACGTCCACTGCACGATTTTGGATCTAAATATCTCCTGAAGCACTGCTTGGATCAGGAAAACCTTCTTGGTGAGTATTTTGTTCTACTTCATTCTATAAACAATGTAAAAGCCGTATAAACCGAACTTATCCTTTTAGTCTAAAAAGACATTTTCTGCTGAAAATAAGATAAAAACACTTGATAAGATTTCTGTTTTTAGCAGTGTAGCTGTTAGTGTAGAGAATCAAAGCCTGTGTAACTTCCAAAATTAAGAATCTTGGGCTTTTTTTGTGTTGTGTATTCCCATGGCAGGGTGTCATGGTCACCCTCGCTGCTATTTAGAGGTACGGAGCTGAAAAGTTTGGGACTCCCTGGTATAGATGATGCAAATATAGACATTCAGCTGTAGGGATGGGAACCTTTCACATCTGCAATGATACAGTATCGATACCGATGCCGGGTACCTGGCAATCGGTATCGGTACTCAACTGTACCAATTTTCTGAACTTTCGTGTGTGTTAACGTGGTAAAAAATATTAATTTGTTATAATAAATAAAATCTCAAAGTTTTTCAATTTAACATATTCATTTCTCAGTATATAAACTTGCAATGCTGTGTTCATGTCCAGCATGGAAAATCCCCTACTCTTACACTCTCTCACAGTCAAAAGGATGCGTTTAGGTACCGAATCGTGGTACCTTTGGTTTTACGTGAATTGGTACTTGGTACTACAGACAGATTCGGTACCTAATTCGGTGCTCATCCCTATTAAGCTGTAATAATTGCACCAAGAGTAACACAAGTTTTGCATAAAGTATCTTGAAAAAAACTGCAGGAAAAAAATTAACAAAAAATCTGACGGTTGCTGCAGCTGAACTGAAAAATGTCCCTTACATAATTCTACGCAAAAATCCTACAAACCTGAAAAATTCTCACACAAAATTTGATTTTTGAGGCAACATCACTGCCTTATTTATCAATAAAGAAAAAATAAATGACACTTTCCATGGCGAGGAACACCTCACAACATCTCATGCTGTTTACGTTGTAAGTGCACAACAGGACCCGTCGTTATCCAAGGCCTGAAGTTACAGTGAAACATGTTTGTGTTATTCTGTGCAGCAGGACAGCGGTCAGTGAAGGGAATCATTCATTAATGCACATTAGAGCTGTTCAAAGACAGTTAAAACTGTGTGAGGGGAGGCGATACGCTGTGAGCTAAATGCTGCTATTAGTCTGACAGCTACATCATGAACACACACACACACACACATCAGGCAGTTACAGAACGTTGGTCGTACCTTCCAAGATGTCTGAGTGAAAGAGATGAAATGAGGAGAAACAAAAGAAGAATCAGAGGAGAACACAGAGGATGTCCAGGAAATGAAATGTTGGAAACATCTCCACAGACGCTTAGGAAAGTTTTACTACGAATGACTGATTAGTTCTCTACTCTCCAGCTGATCTACGTTAATTTAACAGTTAGAGTCTTACCGATCTCCTCCTTACAGCCCTCGATCTCCAGCTGCAGCGTGTCCTCCAGGTTCTCCTTTAAGCACTGCTCCGCCTGGATCTGCTCCTTCAGGAACAGGATCTCAGCTTTCAGCTTCTCCTCCATGTGATCCGCAGACGTCCGTAACGAGACCAGGTCCTCACGTAACCTCACCACCAGGCTCTGCAGCTCCTGAAGAAGAATTCAGAGACATTACAGGCTTTAATTTGAGGAACTATCATCATAAAGAGGTACAGTTTGTTGAGTTATGGTACAAAGAAAAACAACTTTCACCAATTAGAGAAGAAAATATAACTTTATATGCAGACAACACTTTTTATAAATTGTGTATTTACTAATAATACTAAATACTTGCTTATAGATAGGTATATATTTGGAACTAGACAAAAAAAGGACAACAATCATATAATGAGATGTGATTGGCCAACAACTGCTGCTGCTAACACCCACACATAAGATAATTTATTATTTTATAAAATAACAATAACAATAATGATAATAATAAAAAAATAGTTATTTTTATTATTATCATTATTATTGATATTATTATTATAATTTTTATTATTTTCATTTGTATTATCATTATCACTATTATAATTATAATTATCATTTTTATTATTATCATTATTAATACTTTAATAACAACAATTAATAATTATTATTATATTATTATTATTATTATAAAAAAAGCTTTTTTGATTATCAAAACTACTTCATTAATTAATTATTGATTATTCTGCAGTTTTTAAAATAAATACTTTCAATATCTAGAGCTAACATAAAATGTCACAAATACATATAATTTTTTTTTTATTTTGGTATGATTTTACTCTAAATCAGCCTAAAATTTATAAAAATGCTTCCATGTGATGAGCTGATACAAACAAGACCATCAGAGGGAAAATGGATCATGCCTGTGTTGTTATTTTTAATGCATGCCAACTCTTCTGGGGGCGTCAAGGAGCGTTTAACAGGTCACTGCTCAAACAGACGTTAAAGTATTTTTTACTGTCCAAAGATTCAGAATAAAGCAGGATGAGAGTTTCCATCCAAAATCCCTACTTTACGATCTACAAAAGATAAGATTAGAGTTCCATACTTATATTTTATAGTTATATTTTTTGTATTTTATAGTTGTACTTTCTTGTATTTGTATATTTTGTAATTTCTTGTATCTTATAGTTTTATATTTTGTACTTTCATTTTTAACACTTGTTGAAGGGAGAAACTATAATTAAAAAGCAATTTTCCCTCAGGGATGATTACAGTATTGATTCTGACTCTGGTAAGTCATCCACAGGGGGCGCCAAACCACACAAACAAAAAGTTCCCAACAGAGGCTTCAAATTCTGAATAGTTAGAAACTTCAAAGTTGTGGTGCAATCAAGGATTTTATCCAAACTCTTACAGACTTCTTACAGACTAATTCAAAAATGCTTGGGGGAAGAATTTCAAAAACTCATAGATAAAAGAAAAAGGATAATTACACTACATTGTTTCTCATTTGTTGGAAAAATAGGCTTTCTGGAGGTTTCAAAGTTCTGCGACAAGCTGGTTTTTACCACCACCAAACCCAGAGTGTTGCAGCATCAGTGCTGCTCCACCCCCACTGAACCAGAGCCCACTCTGCCTGACACACTGCCAGGGGATAACTCAGCTGAGAGTAACAGTGTGGGAGGAAGTTTTCGTGTTGGGAGGAGGAGGAGGGATTACAGTTGGAGACAGATACTCTTTCCTACCTTGTCAGAGACTTTAAAACGAGCAGTGTTCCCACTAATCGTTGAAATGAAACTTAAAGAGTCACAGACACAGCTGAGCACTGTGCTGTTAATCTGTGTTAGTCTCTACAGTTTGTTTCTGGTTTTTTAATAACCAATAATCATCCTTAAAGGAAGTTAAAAGACAAACCTCTCCCACTGCAGCTGAAAAAAACATCCAGGTCTGAAGATGTGAGAAAAATATATAAGTAACTTTGCATCTGACAAACATTTAAACCTCACCCTCTGTATTTGACTCTTTTAGACCCTCTGTGCTGTAAACTACTTCTTTTATTTGCTTTAAAGAAACCCTAAAGGATATAATCGTAGCCCTCTACTTGTCCTTATTGATTTTGGTTTCACATACTTGCACAGTGTTGGGCATTTGAAAGTCCTCCTGTTGCTGCAGCTCTACGTGCAGCCTGTGTTTCCCCTGCAGGCTCTCGTTGTCTCTCTGTAGTCGACTCAGCTCATCCGCCACCTGCTCCCTCGACTTCACCAGCACCACCTGAAACAAACAAACACAATCGCTCAGTCTCTCATTGTGTGTCAGTTTATCTGTCGTGTAGGACCGTCGGCACTTCACACATGGCGTGAGAGGAGTGACTCATCGGATAGCATTTCATTTTGGAGCCATTCTCCCTGCAGAGCTACCATTGTGCTCGGTTTCACATCGTAACCGAATTAATGGAAGTGTTAAGACCCATTTTTCTCCGGATCAAAGCCGCAGGCTGCAGGAGGAATGTCTCGATGCTTTGCAGACGCTTTGTTGTGTGTTGGCAGACCTTGCAGCTGCACATCCATTATTAAGACGGTTTCTGTCTCTTTCTACTCCATCTTTTCTTTCCCTGCCATATGGACGATGATCTGTGAGGAAAATGATGCGTGCACTGAGATTATTTCCCAATCAGCGCATTTTTTGGACACTTTCAAGCACATGCATCTTTATTTTGTCTTTTTCTTTTTGCAATGACTGGATTGATGCAACATATCATCACCCTTTTAAAATAATAACCTTTGGGAAAACACAATTTTTTTTAACCAAAAACAGAGCACATGATTTTTATTAATTATTTACATCAAAAAGGCCTTCACAATGGATGATTGTTGACATTCAGAGAACATTGTGAGTGTCAATCATATAATATTAAAGAATAATGTGAGTTAGGCCAATTTTCTAACAATTTAGAGTGACTTAAGTAACTTTGAACCTGGATTAAACTGCTCTTTAACTTGCTGCTCAACCTTTTGGTGGAGCAATTTTTTTAATCTGTATATCTCCTTGAAAATATGTAGGGTCAACAATAGAAAAAAATCATAATTTTTAATTTATTTTATTTTTTCAGAAAATAGCACAGTGTATGTATGTCTACTTGTAGTTATGTGTACATGCATATATTTGTCTTATTGCCTTTACTTGAATTTCTCTTTGACAATCTGTTTTATTTCTTTACCTTTTTCTCTTTTTCTTTCCACTTTTCGTACGGTACATTGGAGAAAGGGGCTCTGTTAAATCTAGCTATGTTTTTCAGTTAAAACTGAAACATTAATGATGTAATTTTTAAAAAACTACAAAAAAAGACCATGACCAAAATAAGAAAAAATCACAGTGATATTATAACTGAGTGTCACAAACCAGATATTTTGAGTTTTGCAGAAATAAAGATGGAAATTTCAGGAGGATTTCTACAGCAGCCTAAAGCTCCATGGTGTCAGCGTATATTTGTGTTGGAAAAGAAAATCTGCCACTTCAGCTGCAGAGACAGAGAAAGTCAAATCCAACGTGGCTGTGTGTCTGCGTGTTGTCAAAACAGAAATTAGCCGTTCCTTTTTTCAGGACTGTACTCCCTCCAGCCTCAAAGACTGACATGAGAGGGAAACCAGAGACTCAAACACAGCTGGCGAGAACGGGCAACACGGAGCTGAAGGAAGGACGCCGCTCACCATCTGCTCCTGTGTGTTCCTCTTGGCGTCACTGAAGGCCTGCTGTAGTGTGCTGAGCAGCGTCTCTGACTCCTGGACCCTCTGTAAGAGACCGGAAACCTACAACACAGGACAAAAACATCAAAAAGACATGAAGAGTCTTAGAAAGGTCTTTAGGCTTTAGTTAAAAATATCTAATTCAGAGCACAGGCCCGGCCTCACAAATAGAAGTCATAGCA
The DNA here is from genome assembly GCF_033239565.1 of Halichoeres trimaculatus. NCBI lineage: Eukaryota > Metazoa > Chordata > Actinopteri > Labriformes > Labridae > Halichoeres > Halichoeres trimaculatus. The sequence continues at coordinate 4,606,905 of NW_027437184.1, read as the reverse complement.
ACATTATGCTTCTGTCGATACGCTCCAAAGGATTGTGGGAACATTCTCGCAGAGTTCATGGGTAATTTAGCCCAGTAGGTGGTTAGCAACTCTGATAATGAGCCGAAAGTTTCATGTTCTTCCAGTTATTATCAGAAAAAAAGGATGAGAATTGGCACTGAGAAAGAAATCTGTTCAGAGCAGACCACGCTGTGACTCAATGAGGAATCCGTCCAAACCTTCGCTGCAGTTTCCTCGTTTCCTGCTTTGACCGAATCTTCCAGACTCTGTTTCTCAGTCATGGTCCTCTCCAGCTGATCGTTGGCCTGACGAAGCATCACCTGCAGCTTCTTCACCTGAGAGGGAGCACAAAAGATATTCTCCGTTAAAGAAAGCATGCAAAGCTGGGGTGGATGTGAGACGAGATGACAGAAACGCACCTGATCTCGTGTGTCCGCCTCTTGACCTTGGATCACCTGCAGCTGCTTCTCGTAGTTGGTGCACATGTCGCAGCGTCGGCCAAGTTTCCTGCCTGCGTTTTTCACCTGGAGACAGACAAACAAGACAACAATGAGATAACTTAAGTTTAAAACTTTAAGATTTTGTCCATTTCTACACCTTATGTGGGCAGATGTGTTAATGTTATTAAAATAATGATCTGTCCTGTGGTTTTCCCCAAATAAACAATCACATCCAGAAGTCTTTGCACAGACAAATGTGTCACCCTGCGGTTAGTTTGTAAAGAAAAGCTGTTTTTCAGCTGCCCACAGTCCAACACCCACCTCTCTCTGCCATTTCATTTGTTAAAAATCATGATTTAGAAATTGTTGATCTTGTTACTGATTGTTTCATCTTCTATTTTGGGTTATGAACAGAATCACTATAAAACTGCTCCACAACCGAAACTCCTCACAGGGGCTTTAAAAATGCCTGATGACTGAAACAATAACAAAAAGTATCTAAGTAGCATGCAAGCTAGCTGATGTAATGAGAAGTCAGACAGCTTTTCCCAAAGATACAGGCATTTTAATAGTGATTACATTTTCATTTGACTGATAAGATCAAATGGTATTGACGGAGTAAAAATATAGCTATGAGTTTAGTACCTCGTATAGTTTGATATTTGTTGAGGACAAAGTAGCTAACAGCTGTTTTACGGCTGTGAATCATCTTGTTGACATTAAAAACGACGATTCAGAAATCGCCGCACCAGTAGATGATGGAGTTATTTGTTTTTTAAGGTCATAAAGAGGCATCACTGTAGGTTCAATCGCTTTTACAACTGCTAAAAAAACACAAAACAACACAGTAGATGCTTTATTTATCAGCATTTCTTCAGGGTCCCTTTACTAAACCCTCCTGTTGAACTTAATTTAAATTATTTAGAAACTCAGCTAAGGCAGCATGATGGATAATTTCCTCTTTTCCCTGTCAAAGAAAGGTTTTGCTTGTGTATGAATGTTAGGGGTGGGAGAAAAAATCAATGTATTGTAGTATTGGGATATTTTTGTTTATTTTATATATAATATAATATAATATAATATAATATAATATAATATAATATAATATAATATAATATAATATAATATAAAATAATATTTTTTATTTTATATTTTATGTATTTTATATTTTTTATTTTATTTGTTTATTATATTTTAATTGTTTATTTTTTCTGTTTTAAGTAAAGATTTTTTTTGTTCCAATTTTTTCTTTTCAAATGTATGTCCTTCATTTCAGTCTTTATACGCAGGGTTGAAAAAAGTAGAGATGTCAGATCCCTGTGCAGTTTTTTGTTTGTGTGTGTGTGGGGGGGTATGGCTCCTGATACAGTCAGCAGACACCCTCATCATTATCATTCAACTTTTTCACATGGTCAGGTTTTAAAAAAGTTAAGTGAAAATAGCAAAAATCAGAACCATAAAAATTTTAAATCTATTCAGCACCCCAGAATGCATAAAAGAATCAAATCTGGAGAAAAGTTTATCATCCCATGTGCATATAAATTATATTTTTCACTTTTGTTTTTATATTCTCAATTTTACTTTATTCATGCTCTTGTTTTTTTTAACTATTTGCACCAACAGACAAATTCCTTGTCATGTAGAAAAATATTCAGCAATAAATCTGATTCTGATTTGGATGATCATTTTTATCTCCTGTACACAAGTTTATTGTCTTGGCCCATGATGTGTTTTTATGGAATTAGCTCCACTTTATTTTCCTTTTTCAAAGTGATATTTATCCCTAATATATTTCAGAGAACCTCCATCATTACTATCAAACACTTTTGGGAGTGCATACATTTGCTGCACAGTGATTTGTCTCACCATTTGATGCTTTGCTAGCTGAACCATCACCTCATTGTCAACTTTCAGTTTTCTGTTAGTCGCCTTCTATGTTCATACATTTTCTGCAGCTGATTACTCCAACAGGAGTAGCAGCAGAGACCTGATATGCTTGGTTTATAGCGTGTGATGGCGCTAAAGTAAATATTTATAAATGGTTCATCACAGATTACACAACCTCTTCACAAACAACTACTTTTCCTGTCCACACAAGTCAATATCTTCTGCATATAAGACACTTTTCTATTTCTATTTCTGTCTCGTACACGTGGTTTGTACGAAGGCAGAACATCAGTTTTAGAAAGGTTGGATCTTTGTGTTGTTTTTGATCAAATTTCCTGTAATTATAATTATTTTATTCCAAGGTTTGCCATAACATGATCCTGATCTTCCCCTTAGACTCTGTCTCGCTGAATGATTTTAATAAAATAGATCTAAGAATATCATGCGCCTGTGCTGGGTTTAAACTGCTTCTTAAATACTGAGAGCTGCACCTCTTGCTGCAGCAGGTTCCACTCGCTGTCGCTGACCAGCCTGTAGCCCGCAGGCGGTAAGTACGCCGTGTCGGGGGCGTGAGAGATGCTGGACAGCAGCGACGCCGTCTCCTCCTGCTCCGGCGTCATGGCCTTGATGGCCTTCTCCTGGTCTTTCGTCAGAAGAAAGTGACTCGCCGTCAGCTTTATGGAGCTGATAGATGCTGTTTCACCAAAACTACTGTCCGTCACGCTGCAGTCGGCCCCAACCAGGGGCCCAAAGTCCGACTCGTCCAAGTGACTGGCCGACTTGGCTTTGTGGTTGTGGCCGCCGAGGCCTTGCTGTGGAGACAGCGAGGAGCCGAGGCTGTCTGTGGACTGAACTCTGCGCAGGTTTTCTTTGTAAGGGTCCATGGAGCTTCCTGCCACCACATCAGTGTCTAACGAGTGCATGGAGCCGTGGGCGCTGTGGTTGGCGTGGGGCTGAAAGAGAAAGAGCCAATCAGAATCCTGGGAAAACACAAGTTTTCACTATTTCACCATCGCTTGAAGAGGAGATAAATAAGATCCCAGTGAGTCATTTTTCAAGCAGAACATTTGTTTGTTGTGTTAATAAACACCACCTGTTTCAGAGCAAGATGCTTGAAAAGACACTGAGAAAATTCTGGCCACAACTATCAGTGTGGAGCCGCTGATTTAAAAGCGCACAAGGAAGAACAAAATACACATAATAAACAAGAGTTTCTCATCATTTCATAGATCTAAACATAACAGAAATGAACTGATAAACATAAAAACACGCCTACGACAAAACAGAAACAATGAAATGTGTTAGTGATCATGTGAATAAAACCCCTGTGAGTGACCCTCTCTCCTTCATTTCCTTCAAACTATGAAAAGGATTAAAGCAAAATGCTGTGAGGTAGAGTTTAAAGTTGGAAAAACACATATTACACAGACTTTAAGGTTTCTGTCATGCATTACAGCCGCCCCAGTTCAGTGTTACATCAAAAATACCCACAAGGACAAACATGAAGGTGCCATGACGCCCGCCTGGGTATCGTGTTACTCAAATGGGAAATAATATGACGTGGGGCGATAATAGCCTGCTCAGCTCGCCCTGAGGGAGGTCTCAGATTACGTGATTCTCGTACCTCCTCGACGCTCAGCCCCAGGAAGGAATCCTCCAGAGGCTCGGTGTTGTCTCCACCATCGTCCTCCTGCAGCTCCTTCACTTGGCTGAGCCGCTCCTTTTCATCCTCCTCCTTGGATGGAGAAAGACAAACGCTTTGGTCACTTTATTCTACAGCTTCACCTATTTTTACACTAATTTATTCAGAAAATCTTCAGATCTAGCAAGATTAAATCAAATGGCTCAGATGAATGCTGCCTTCCTGAATAAGACAAATTTTTAAGCTCACTCATGATCTCCACTTAGTGTTAAATATATATGATAAATAAAGATCTTCAAAAATCTTCAGTCAGATAAAAACCTTCTGTACAGTATTTTCTTCTTGCCTGTTACCTCCTTAGAAAAGAGAGTAGATGAGTTAAAGAGATAAAAAAACACCCAACTACAGGAAAACTGCACTTTAAAAAAGATATTTTTGTGGTTTCACATTAATCTAAATTTAATTTTTGTTATAATTGTCGAATCAATAAGTCGAATCATTGATGTTCAAATCTTTCTTTTTCTTAATATTATTTTTAATTTTAATTCTTTATTTTTTTTTATTCAGTCTTTTATCAGTCTTTTAATTTAAAAGTGAATGAATATACAGGTATATGTATTGACAGTAAATAAATGGATGAAAAAAATAAGATAAAGAAAAATTAAGCTTGTAATTTTTTTTGTGATTTATTCTTTTACGTGCATATATATATATATATATATATATATATATATATATATATATATATATATATATATATATATATATATATATTATTTAATCTTTTAATTAATAAGTGAAAGATATATATATATATATATATATATATATATATATATATATATCTTTCATGGATAAACTCACCTTTGAGTGATTTTTATTTATTTTATTATTAATTTTGTATCTGTATCTTTAAAAAAAAGGAAAATATAAAGAGAAGTTTAAAAAAAAATTTTTTTAAGCATCTAGTTTCATTTTTAAGTTTAAGTTAATTTGTATTTTTTAAACCCTGCTGTGCTTATGATTTATTACATTCCTGTATGACTTTCTTGCTGCTGTAAAGCACATCAAAAATACTCTATAAATAAAATTATTACTCTGATAATTGTTGTGATCACTGTTCAATGATAAAAAGTTGTTCCTCTGCCTCGTCATCCTTCCTCTAACTTCTCGGTGACCTTTTTCCTACACAGTCACACAGCAGCTCGACTTTGAACACTTGGCTCTCGCTAAGAGGCTTACATATCATCTTTGAAAGATGGAAATAAATTATCTGTCAAACCACGAGCTCTGTTTGACAGATCATTTGACAGGAAATGTTTCCCAAAATACTCACAAATTTATAGAACAACATCAAGCATGTCCATGATGAGGAAAAGCGTCTGTAAAGCAGACTCTGTGAGCTCACACACGTGACTAACAGAGGGGCTGGCTGAGCGGGGTTTCTGTGTACCTGGTCTTTCTTCTTCATCTCCTCCACCTGGCGGAGCTGTTCTGACGACAGCACGCTCTCTATCCTCTGCATGTCTCTCATGAGGAGCCGCTGGGACTCCAGGAACTGGTCGTTGGCTCTCTGCCACGTGTGTTTCAGCTGGTTGTGCTGCTGCCGCTCCAACTCCAGCTTGTGGCAAACTGAGACGTCGAAAGGCAACAAGACCCAGGGAGACAGAGAGAGACAGAAAGGTTGTTTACACTTGTTTGGATGTCTAAAAGTTTTGATCTGTGCGTCTTTCCTATGATAACCTCTTGTCTTTTTAGAGGGAGATTTATTCCTCTCCAGCTTCAGCTCTTTAAATCTATTTTTTTTCTTATAAAATACCTTTTCGTCTAATATACCTCAACTGAAATTATGAGAAATGTTTTATTCATAACCCAAATCCTGTTATAACATAGTTCAGTGCACCTGCAGAGCAGCTGACCTGTATTTGACTCCTGTAATAGCCCAGACGTCAGGTCTCATTTTCTACCAGCAGGACTCACATTTTAGAGCTTTTTTATCGTCTCCCCAAGGAAAAACTATTTTCTAAATGGGAAAAAGTCTGAGTGCTCAGTGTGAGCAGTTCATAGCTTTGTCTGGGGCTGTAAAGGTTGGTCTATTAATCTGTGGGATCAAAAGGAGTCAATATCAGACTAGTCTGAAAGGGAAAAAACATGTCAGTCAGTTTTTTAAGCAATGGTTCAGCTTGTTTGGTTTGATGTGAGTAAAAAACTACATTTGAACTGTGCAGGCTGCTTTTATAAAGCTAAAGCTCTGTACGCTGTGCAGAAACTCAACAACTCTCACAGCTGACGTCTTTAAATGACTATATCATGATGTAAATATGTGAGAGAATACTGTAAAATTTTCTTATCTATGTTCAAAAATAAAGAGGCTTGACTCTGGACTTAAAGACAGAGCTCTCAGTTTACTAAATGAAAACTTGTAATTTAATTTGTTCACAACTTTTCCAGCATCTCCTGCGCAAAAAAAATCACTAAACTTACTTTTTTTCCATAGAAGTGCATCATGGGTAATGGAGTCCATTTTAACTAACTTCTACTATCTAGTTTCAATTTGTTTTGGGGGTTCTTTTTGTTGTTGCTGTTGTTTTGTTTTCCCTGGTTTTTATTTTGTTTTTGTAATTTTTTTCTCTATTATTTATTTATTTTTGTTTTTTCATTTGTTCTTTTCCATGTTGATTTTCTTTTCTTTTTTTCTTTTTGTATTATTTTCACATGTTCGAAATAAAGCATTCATTCATTCAAAAAGCTTTAGCTATGAGATTCAAATAAATTTGCTCCTAGAATTAATAACTTAATAGCTTGTACAACTTCCAACATTCTCTATCCATTAGAGTTACAGCCTACATGACAAGGGATGAAACGGTTTTTGAAAAAAATCCAAACTGTTCGGTTTTCCTCACTCGGTTTGGGACGCGTGTGCTTCGTTTGGTTCGTGTTTCTCTTTTTTCTTATTTTACGGCTCAGTTTGAGACTAGTTTGTAGCTTTGATCATAAGAATGTGCTAATCGAGGTGAAGGAGTACAGCAGGACACTTTGAGGGGAAGCGTGTGTGTTGTTTACATGAAGAGTAAGAGGGTGTTTCTGTGGCGTTGAGTCGTTAAATTCAGTGTGAGCTCTGATGACGGCGGTAAGGAAGTGGAGGATAAAACTGCGACTGAGTGTTGCCAACTTGAAGACTTTGTCGCTACATTTAATGACTTTTCAGACCCTCTGGAGAGTTTTTTTAAAAGACGACCATTCTTGTGACTTCTCTGGCATTTGGAGAATCTGAGGTTAAAGCGTGTTTTGATCTCCTCAATGTTCAGCGTGTGTGAGTCCCTCCTCTATCTACAATTGTGTGTCTCATTATGGTCACTTCTGCTGGTCCCCAGCCCAGATAAAGGATGAGGGTTGATATTTAAACAGAAAAAACAAGATTGGACAGAAGAAAGTTAATTTGTAGCTCTAAACATATTTATGATGTTGTGTTTTTCCTGCTTTCTGTCTCTCCCACGTTATTTCTTTGTTACAGAGTCCATGACAGCGTCATTTTTTTACATCATATTCTTAGCAATGATCATACTTACATTTCATAGTTATATTCAATTTCAAGTGCACTTATGCTTCTTTTTTTCCCACTTCTTATACTTGTGATTTCTTACATCTTTAATTTTAAAACTTCTTATTTTGGTATTCTTTGTAATTACTTCTCAAATCTTGTGACTCCTTTTTTTTTATACTACTTTTTTCAACTTTTTGAAGGGGTAGCTGTGACTAAAAAGCAACTTCCCCTCAGGGATTAATAAAGTACTTCTATTTCTAATTCTGATTTAGTGACTTTTAGTGACGTCTGGGACAGCCAATAGTGGCTTTCCTTACTGAAGAGTTGGCGTGTTGAAATTAGCAATGTTTCATTCAGCTTTAATGATGTTTAAAATGGGAAACAGCCTCATTCTTTCAGCTTTTTTATGACTATAAATGACAGAATTGATTAAAAATAATCTGTTAATGGTGGATTATTAGGGTATATGGTGATCTGGGCTGCCCGAAAACCACAAAACCGTGATAAGAACTGAAGCGTGGGTTTTGTGAACCGTTCCATCCCTAGACATGACTAGATTAAAATTATAAAATGATGCTGAAAAGTGTGCGTAAAATTGTTCAGAATGCAGGGTAAGAAATATTTGGGGCTAAAAAATTTGTTTGCAGGTGAAAATGTCTAAATATGAAAAAAATCCTGATAAAATTCAGATCCTGCTCTAAAAACATCCTGACATATGTTCTCCATATCGCCCCCTAATGGAGAACATTTTCATTGGTCAGAGAGGAATTACGTCTTGTTTGCATCTTGATAAAAATATGTTAAGAAATTCTGGACTTAATGAGTAAAATTTGTAAAACCCCAGTCGAAAGATTTTGTGGAAGTCCCATATTCGACTCTTTTTGTTTCACTTTCTGTCTGTCGTTCCTCCTCAGCGTGGTTCTGGTTACTCTGATACAAACACATGGCTCTGCTGTAGGCCTCTCCAAAATTGGGAAGTCGGGGTTTGATCCAAGGTCTCGCTGTCCTCATGCCAGAGTGTCCTCAGGAAAAACACTTTGCTGCTGAATCTCAGCTTCTGTCTCTCAGATTTCAGTAAATGTGAGGATTTGAAAAGTTGTTTTCCCACCCACACTGTAGTCAGGGCTGAAATTTCAGCACATTAAAAGACGACTCTCCTGCTCGAGAGCTGACGCTTAAAGTGAGCAAATTATACCACACACTAACTATAAGAGTGACACAGTAAGATGGAGGATGTGAGATGAGTTCTCTCCTGAGATATTAAAAGATGGAGCTGACGAACTCTGTACCTTCATGAAGCTCTTTACGTAGTTTCTCTGCGTCTTCCTGCAGCACAGACTTCTGCGTGTTCAACACGGCCACGTACATCTCCAGGTCAGTACGACACGACTTCTCCGCCTCCAGAACGTGATTGAGCTCCTTGACCTTTGCAAGAGGAACACAAGTTTAACGTTTTCACAAGAAACGTCTGTATTTCTGCAAAAAGCTTCTCTTCTGTGATGTGAAAAGAAAGATAGAGACAACCTAAAGTTTTATTTGATACTTTTTGCTTCATCTCTTGAGGGAAATGTCTGACTCTTTAGTGGCTAAATGCTCCACTTTCTCTGCTAACTATGTCTCTCTGCTTACAAAACTTTTATCAGTTTTTGCTCTGTGAAAAATGCCGACTTCAGCTGGAAACAGGCTGATGACAGAGCAAAGACAAGAGCAGAGAGAAAACTTAACAGTGGTCTGACAACAAAACCACAGTCCGTCCACAAATCACACTTCATCGCAGTGACTTTTTTAGATCTACTCAGAGTCAAACTATCAACATTTTTAACGCAGCTATAAATGAAGCTGTGGACGGTGGTTTATTAGTTTTTGTTATGACAGAAGTTGAATTGTCAAAAGACACGTGACACCACAACCAGAGCTATTCATAAAAACTACAACTGCTGACACCAAGCAGGCACTTACGCTTGCGTTTGGTGAATATTTCATGACACCAAATCACGTTTAATGCTCTCTAGTTTATACTTTAATGTGCTGCTAACGAGCATCCAGAGTGAACATATTTTCATTTTACTGCTCTGCTCCATAAGACACAACAACCGACAGGAATACACAAAGGTTGGAGCTTTCTCGCAGCTCGTGCAGGGTTAACAAAGTTAAATTTTAAAAGACGTTCAAAGGGCTTTTTTTATGGCTTCAAAGAGCTGAATTTAAAACGTGTTTCACAATCATCGCAGCCAAAGAATGAAAGAAAAACTGAACCAGATCAAAAGGACGGCTGAAGGTTTTACTTGGTTTTTACTACAGAAACAAGTCTTCTTTCCATTTTAATGTTAAAAAGAAAACTGGTCGAGTCCACGTTTTTACCTCTGCTTGATTACAGAGATGTATTGTACATGAATGCTGCTGCTCAGGTCTGCAGATGTTGGACAGTGTGTATCACGGAGCTCTGAGATTCATCACTGTACTTTGTACTCTAAAGTCTGATGGACTTCTTTAAGTTCAAGTTCTTACAAAGCCAAATTCCTGGCAATCTTCCCTAATTATTAATCTTGAAAGAAGCACAACACAACCCGAGATCTCTGAGATGTATAAATAATCATCAGACTGAATTAAAGCTGGAGTGAAAACACTGGAATACAGACTTTCTGAACTTCGATGTTTTTAATTGACTTTCTTACTTATTTGTACTTTAATGAGTCGGTGTGGCTGTTTGCTGTCACTGTGATTCTGCCTTTCTTGTTCAGGTCTCCCTTGAACAGCAGATCTTGTGATCTCAACAAGACTAACCAGGTAAAATAAAAAATAAAATAAAATGAAATAAAAATTAAATAAAATTGAATAAAATAAAATTATTAAATGAAATTTAAATTAAAAAAATAATATAAAAATACAATAAAATTAATCAAAATAAAATAAAACAAAATGAAATAAAATTCAATTCAATTCAATTAAACAAAATAAAATAGAATAGAACAAAATAAAATGAAAAATAAAATTGAATTAAATTAAATTAAATTAAATTTAGAAAATAAAATAAAATTAATCAAAATAAAATAAAACAAAATAAAACAAAATTAAATTAAACAAAATAAAATAGAATAGAATAAAGTAAAATAGAAAATAAAATAAAATAAAATTAAATAAAAAATAAATAAATAAATAGAAATAAAATAAAACAAAGTAAAACCAAATTAAATTAAATTTAATTTAATAATATTTTCACAGAGTGCTTGTATTTCAACATTTAAGTCAGCATTTTAAGAGGTTAACACATATAAAAATATAAATGAAACGTGTTAGCTCATATTTTTTTAATGACTAATTACTTATTTTAAATATAAAAATATTTATTTTTAATACATTAATTCCACTTTCATTCAGAAGACAGGATTTAAGAAATTTAACATTTTAAGTGGCTTTAAAGCTCCGGTGAGGAACTTTTTTTTGTATAGCTATTGGTGCCCTCGTGTGGACACTTTCCTAGGCTTTGCAGTTAATTTCTTGTACATATTGTTAACTAAAAGAAAAAAAACAAACTCTTTTAGCTTTTTATTGGTTAGATGTAATGCTACCGATAAATTTTGGCTGAAAACTGCACAACACTGGTGTTATTTGAGCCTACGCTTACCATTGCCTACCCTGCGTCATTATTTACAGGGGCTAAAAATATGTGTATAAGAAACATGACTTTTATTTCTCATAGTTTTGTTTGCTTTTGGATGGCTTATAAAGGTAAAATATAAAGGTAAGAATTAAGTTTCAGTCTTTTTTATGACCAGTTAAGAAATACTCACAGGAGCTTTAAGTGCCAGAATATTAAGTATTGTGACGACTGAAAATTGCTGTGAGTCGAATTTCATGGAGAATGAGGAAGTGCGACATCTGTTGTTTAGTTTTTCTTAATTTTTTTATCTGTATATGAAAGGGAGTGTAATAGTTATGAGGATACATTTTGAAGTTTTTGTGTGTAACTGTCTTTAAATGACTTTGTACGCTCCTCCCTGGAAAAAAATGAATTTGTAAATAAATATTTCACTTGTATTTTTGTGACCAACATTTTAAATCAAAGCCTCCCTTAAAAATCAAATCTAAGGCGTCTGCTTTTGCTTGCTCGGTCTGTCCATCAAGGGTCCTGATGGAGACCATAGGATCTGAGTTGGAGCTGGTTACTGAAGAGGTGCCAGGTCACTCACTGGGAACTACAGAGGAGTATGGCAGCAAAACCCTGAACTGTACCGTCTGATCCTGAACTGCCCCCTTACTCTGACTTTCCTCTTCATTACTGTGGAATCCTTGCGTGTGTGTGTGTGTGTGTGTGTGTGTGTGTGTGTGTGTGTGTGTGTGTGTGTGTGTGTGTGTGTGTGTGTGTGTGTGTGTGTGATGCTTAATAACAGTGAAAAAAACAAGTTCCCCTCTTGGATGACTAAATTTTGGCTTCTTCTTATAAAATAACTTCCCTTTTTCTTGAGGGTAAGGAAATTAAGGATGTTATCATAACAAAACTAATGACGCAGAATCAAATGAAGCACCAAAAGCTGCTAAAATATTCTTTTTTTTTAAATAAAATTTTCACACCTGAAGCTATATTTGCATTGTAAAAGGTATTTTAAGTTTTGAGTGTCTGAAGCAGCAGAAAGGCTTTTCCACCTTTAATACAATAAACCTTCACAAATTTGATTTATTCAGACAGTGCAGCTGCCATGCCTGGTCAACATCACGCCCCGTTAACATCATTTTATCTGCTCCTTTCCTCCTCTGAATCATTGATTCACTGCTGACTAACCTTCGAGGCCTCCAGCTCCTTCACTCTGTCCTCCGCTGTGGTCAGCTTCGCCTTAAGGGCGGCGATCTCCTGCTCCATGGGCATCACCACCGAGCGCAGCTTCTCTGCATCCTCCTGAGCCTGAGAGGAGATTTTAATTCACTCATAAATAAAAAAGAAATTATGCAATTATTACAAACTTACAAACTGGATTTCTGATTTGTTTTCAGGTTTGGAGCCTGTTTTTAAATCAAAGCCAGGCTGAAAACGTAGCCTACTTTCTTCATCTCGTTCTCCAGATTCTCCTCCTCCTGGCCTTCAGAGAGGCGTCGTCTCAGCTCTCCAAGTTCCCTCTCCACTGCCTCCCTGTACTGGTTCCACTGGGCTCTCTCTTGCTCCAGGCGCTGGTGGAACTGGACCTCGTACTCACACACAGTTTCTATAGGGACAAGGCAGAAAGAGGCACATTACTTCTTGCACCAGTGATGTTATCTCTGTTTTTCCAGGGTCTTTAATGAACGTGTCAGCAATCTGTGCTGCATCATCAGTTTCTAACAGATCTACCAGTGCTTTACAGCAGCCAGCTCCTTCCTACACTGAGATGAAATGATTTCAAATAATTTTTAGATTTTGTTTTTGAATAAAAAGTAAAATGCTTGGTTACTTGAATTTATCATCAGTGTGTCACTTTTCTTTAGCGTTAATATTAACTCAAAAAAGTTCTGGTGGATGCTCTGCGGGTGTTTCTCAGTGCAGTGATCCTGATGCTGCAGAGACAATGAGAGTGTCTCTCCTTCAGGTGAAGCATGGAGCACACAGAGCTTTAAATTGATTGATAGTTTAATTCTGTGAACACACCAGAGTCAGCAGATGAGTCAAGAGTCTAATGTTGATAAATGACATCCACAAGTCCTGCACAGTCAGTTCAGGATCATACAGGTAAAGCTAGGACAACACCACCCTCCTTTTGTTAACTTTAAAGGTCCCATATTGTGCAAAAATCACTTTATCAAGTCTTTTAGGGAAACTTGTGGGTCTTTGGTTTTCCTCCCAGCCCACAAAATGTAATATTTAATGACAAAACCTGTACTTAGTAGTGCTTGTGAATGTAAAATCCTGACCTAAAACGAGCTGTTTGGATTTTGCCGACGTCAGCGATTCCCTTTTTTGACCAATCAGGAGCAAATCTGACCCGATTGGTCCACCGGAGCAGACACCCCCGAAACCCCAGAGAGAAATCTCTCCAGCAGCGGGGAGGAGAATGCCAAAGTTGAAGAGCCATCACTGCTCTGTTTTTGGCTGTAAACAGACACATAGTTCCATGCTCAAGCTTTCCATCCCAGAATAAGACAGACTAAGTGTCTAGAGTTCATTTATCAGGAAATGTTCCAGCTACACTCAGTAAAACTGTGCATGTGTGTGCTAGTCACTTCACGGCCGACTGCTTTTCCAACTTTGGACAGAACAACAGAGGGCTAGCCAATAGACTGGTCCTGAATCCAGGCGCATTACCAACCATCCACCAACAAACCTGGGACCCTGGAAATGTGAGTATTTTAAATGCTGTGTGCTGTGGAGCAGATGGAAGAGCTTTTCCTCAGTGTCCCCCCTGTCTCTGTGTTAGCTTCAGGATGCTAACTTTAGCTGCAGTGAGCCTGCTGTTTTAGCCTGTAATGTTACGGTAAACGAGCTTCTCTGTTTTCTAAACATTGTGCACTCGGAGCTCGTGGCGCCGCTCTCAGTGACGTGGAAGAGCGGGGCGGTATCAGTGGTAGCTCATTTACATATGAAGGCCACGCCCACTAAATCAGAGCGTTCTGAACAGAGGGGCTATGAGAGCCTGGAAACAATGCTGCTGTGCTTGATTTATTGGCTTTTTGGACCAAAACATGTTACTACCATTTCATGAAGACATCAATGATCCATATTAAACTGTAGAAAAGGAGCAGAATATGGGACCTTTAAACTTCTAACTTTGAACATCATCATTGCTGTGTTTACCTTTCATGATGGCCTGCAGAGAGGCCACCTCCTCCTGCCACTGGCTGCGGACCTGGTCGATGGCTTCCTGTTTGGTGTTTTCGGACACGGTGGCCACGGCTTTGATGGTCTCCATCTCCGCCTGAGCCTGGGACAGCTGGTTCTGGACGGAGCTCAGCTCAGCCTGGGCGCCCTCCATGGCCAGGGTCTGCCTCTTGAGCTCCTCTGTGGGGACAAAGGGTCAATGATGACATGAACAGGGGCGAAAATGTGCAGGAAGAAGAAGGCGGACTAACAGGAATCATTGTAGCTGCTGTTTCATAATGTTTTCTATTTTTAAATAAAATTTTACAATTCTTACTTTTCTGGGATCTCAGGAAGGCATTTTTACACTACTTTAAATTTTGATTTATTTACTGATTTAAAGGGACAGTGCAAAGAAACATGAAGGATCAGTTTTACTCATAAGTGGACTAGCAATTTCCCCTCAGAGATTAATAAAGTATTTCTGATTTCTAAATTTTTTTGGGGACTTGAAGTAGTGCTGTCAGGTGATCAAACAAATTAATCTTATTAATTACAGGATTTTTAATTAATTAATCAAATTAATCGCATTTTAATCTCATATCTGCTGAAGGTCCCCAAATAAAGTATTTAAATTCTAGGACATTACAAGATTGAAGTGCATGACTAATCAAATGAAAACACAAAGAAGAGAAGATTTGTTAAATCCACATTTTTTCTCAATTCAATCGCAACCGTTTACTGCGTCTATAGAAGTATATTGTGGTTTTTCAGCGCTGGGAGGTGGGGTCTGGGAGAGCTTGTCAATCAAAATCCTGCTCGTGAACTACTGTGGGTGAGAGCAGTGTGCTCTTTGGATGAGAGCTCAGCATGGATATGAGGAGAAGATGTGAGATGACAGAGACATATCGAAACGCTGCAAGTCAGAAAAGTTCAGGCAGCTCACGCTCAAACTGAGGATGTGTCGCGGTAGTTCAGAGAGAAAGAGCGGAGCCATTGTGAGGAAAGACGACAGAGATCATGGAGAAGAATCAAAGGATGGAGTGACGAGATGAACGTGATCAAAAAAAGTATGTTTTGTCTGTTTTTTTGGATCAAAAACAGGAAGAGAGACATAAAAGAAGAGAGTCCACCCCTCTTAGGTAGTTTTGGTGCTTACATAGTCAGAGAAAACAAGATTATTTGGGTCTTGAAAGATTTTTACTTTAAGCTTTCATTGCATCCAGCATGAGTTAAAATCACATTAGCAAAAAGAGATGCACATGATGGGATCCTCACCTTCCTTGGACATGTAGAGCTCCTTAAATTTGGCTCTTTTCTGGTTGAACTCGGCCTCCAGCTGCTGCTTGAGTCTGATGAACTCGGCCCTTTCCTGCTCCAGAGCGGCCACTCGCTGCTGCAGCACCTCTGCGGGACGGGGAGCAAATACACAGAACACATGAGACCACAATCAATCACTCAAACGGTATGATACAAAAACCTCATATCTAAAAAAATCAGGCTGTAAAAATACAACTTTGACTCACTGTATCGCCTCGGTTGAACTTTGAGAAAATAACAGGAGCAGTCAGTTTATAAAATCTAATCATATGAAATAAGAAAAATACATCGCTCTGTTGCTCTTTCCCTCAGACAGGAGCAGAGAGGAAAACATCAATAGAGCGTTAGGCATAATGGCTTTTAGTTCTTTGGAGATAAGAACATAAATAAGAGGGATCTAAGCCAAGAAAAGCTTTGTAGATCAGACTGAGCCTCTGTGTACATTCAAAAAGAGCCAGTCAGCATGTAAGGCCAGTGACAAACCTCAAAGAAAAGTGATTACCAGTGTTCAAAGCTCTCATATATGCAGCACATCATCAAGCAGCGGTCAAAAGGTTAGAGATACAAGTCGTCCTCTGGCTCTGTGGGAGAAGAAGGACCTCGCCTGGCTTCATCCTGAGTTTGGAGACTGAACTGTTTAAACTGGCTCCAGATCAATGAGAAAATCCATGAGCTTAGAGCTTGTAACTGGATCTGAAGGTGTTTCTTTGGGAGAGAAGATTTAAAACCAATGTAATGTTCAGCAGACTGAATATTATTTCCATGTTCTGTCTCACTGGTCGCAGAGAAAAGTGTTAAAGTGAATTAAAGGGTCGTCTCATGCTCGTCTCATTCTGAGTTATTAAATTAGTTATGGTTATTGATTGTTACAATAATAATATTCTGTATTTTCCACCAGAGTTTTCTTTATTTAATTATCTAAATTTGACTCCACTACTTTTTTTTTTTATTTCTTGAACTGAACCTGTTTTCTTGCCCCTGATCACAGGCAGCTCAAACAGTCGTTATTTTTCCTTTCAGGGTTGATTTGTTGGAATAATTTTTGAGACATGAGAATGTAAATTGTTCTGTAATTCACAGGACAAAAGGGAGGATTAGAGTCACCTCTGCAGAAATTACTGTTTCATAATTCAGTCTTTAATCAAACACTTTGCCTCGAGACTCTTTGCAGGAGTAGCTGACCCCCCAACAGGTTGGGAACCACAGAGTCAGACTCTGCAGAGATAGATCCAGTTTTCCCCCTGTCAAAAGGGGGTGAATCCACCAATGTAAATAACTACAGACCAATTTCTAAATTACATATTTTAGCAAAAATGTTTGATGTCAGTGATCAGTTAAAGGATTTTTTAGAGTCAAATAATATTTTATCATCTTTTCAATCTGCTTTTAGAAAACAGCACAGCACTGTTATAGCTGGTCTTTAAGTTTGAAATGATTTTATTGAGGCTCTGGACAGTAAAAAATATTGTGTTGCTCTTTTTATCGATTTGTCTGACACAGTAGACCACAGACTGTTGATGTACACCTTAAAAAACATTGGCATCTCAGAGTCAGCCTCTCATTGGTTCAGAGATTATCTAACAAACAGAACACAGTGTGTGCAGGTGGCTGGATCCACCTCTGCTGTTCTGGATGTTACCAAAGGGGTGCCCCAGGGCTCAGTCCTGGGACCCATTTTATTTTCAATTTACATCAACAGTCTGTGTGCTCATGTGTCAAATGTATTTTACCACTTTTATGCAGATGACACCATTATTTATTGCTGTTCATTCTCACTCACTCGGGCTTTTGAGTTTTTACAAGCTGCTTTTAATGTTGTTAAAACTAAGCTCATGGTCTTCTCTAACTCAAGTGAGTTGCAAGTAGATATTCCAACTCTTGTAACTCAACAGGGAAGTCCTATAGAGCTGGTCTCTAATTTTAAGTATTTGGGGTTTCTTTTGGACCGTGAGCTTTCTTTTAGGGATCACATAGCAGGCTTGGTCACCAAACTCAGGGTGAAACTCAGGTTCTTATACCAAAACCAATCCTGTTTTTCACTTAGAGCTCGTAAACTGCTTGTGTCTGCCACATTTCTTCCTTTAATTGATTATAGTGATGTGTTGTATATGGGGGCTTCACTGAAATGTCTTCAGTCCATAAATACTGTTTATCACAGCGCCTTAAGGTTTGTCACAGATGATGGTCGCCTCACGCATCATTGTGACTTATACATTAAATCTGGTTTGCCTTCTTTAAGTGCGCGGAGGTACACGCACTGGAGAACTTCAGAGAACTACAAGCCGCTACTCCTTAAAGTCGTGTCGTGTGACATTGTCTACCTCTCTGTTCCTTGTGTCAGAACTGAGTTTGGGAAGAGAGCATTTAGATTTGCTGCCCTCACAGCCTGGAACTCTTTACAATCTGAGCTGAAGCTCTCAGAGCTTGTTTCACTTGGAGCTTTTCGATCCATGCTGATGGACAAACAGCGTGAGACCAGCGAACGGTGCGTGTGTTTATGAATTGTTATTTTTGTTGAAAGCTCTGCGTTTAACTTAAAACACCTTGCACTCACAAAAGTATGTATATCTTAAGTTGTTGTATTTTGTCTCTTTTAATGTTTTTGTCATGACGTGTGCTGCTGACCTCTTGGCCAGGTCACCCTTGTGAAAGAGATCTTGATCTCAATGAGTTTTCATTTGGTTAAATAAAGGTTTAAAAAAAAAATTACTAGTGGGACCCCTTCTCCTGCCATAACACCAACAAATCAGCCCTTCCTGACAGAAACAAGAAGTCTGGTTCTGCTTTTTATGTAGTTTCATGAGGTGAAGTTTCTTGTGATCAAAGCTTTGAAGACAGAAATTGATTGACAGAATGACGGATGATGACAACTAAACAACATCACGTGCAGCAATTCTCCAAACCTGTTCTTCCATCAAACCAGCAGCCTGTAATTTTAATACCCTTGTGATATTTGAGCACAGTCTTGACCTCAGAAGACTCAACACTCATCAAACAATGCCATTCATAATCATCACTTAGAGATTTTCTCAACAAATATTCAAGGTTGAGATGGAAAACGTATATTTTTGTCACTTTGAGTGATGCGCAGCTTTCAGTTGTGTCATTTCCTCCGAGCTTATGATAAGAGTCACAGGTTTTTCCGACATCCAGTCGTGCTTGGATCGTGCTTATTTTCCTTTCTTATTTAAAACCAGCGGAGCGAGCAGGGAGATAATGATATCTCAGACTGAGGAACGGAAACATTTGCACACCAGCAGCAGCAGCAGCAGCTCCCCGCTGTCATGTGATAGCTGAACACACTACAGCAGAAATTCCATCAGCACATCAGCTTAACTTAAATACACGTGGGTTTCTTGGAGATTTTTGGCTTTAATCCCATCAGGAGCACCGTTAAATAACCTTCTTTAACACAGCTAAGCTTTTTTCTGTTGTTTTACAACATATATTACAAAGACTCTTACAGTGACGACTTCTCTTCCTCTGCTTATTCTGTCTCTTTGTTGAGACATCTGCAAATTTTACATGAATCAACACTGGAAAAAACCCAGTTCAATTTAAACGATCGGGACCAATCAAGGCTTAAGAGCAAAAACTGTTTGAGTTAAAAGGAAAAAAAGATTTTTGCAACTTCTAGAATTTGCACGAGGACAAATTGAATGAAAATGCTAGAAAAGACACTGAAATTACAGCCTCATAGCTTATACCACAAGAAAGCAGAACAAAGAAAAACAGTCACTCTAAAATTGCAAAAAATAAAACCCTTAAATTTTCAGTTTTTTTATGAAATGAAATACAAACCAGACAGTCTTTGTTTATATTATTCAACTTAGAAGGTTGGAGCAAGTTAACTCGTTATTTATGACCACATGATATGATATTATATAGTGATGGATTGGGCCTCTTCTGATTATCATGCAAATAGACAATGAACATGTTTTATTATCCCTCAAGCTGACTCATGCACATTAATTTCAAAAAGGCTTTCTTCTCTATTTATGTCTGTCATAAGAAAGTCACAGGTAAATCACATCAGGGGTAAAATTGCAGTCTGAAAACTTAATCTTACTTTGGTCCCAATAAAGCATGCAGTGGGGTGAGATCTTTGCAGCTGAAGCAATGAATGAAATGTTAGATTTCAGCATGCAAAGTGAACATCTGCTGACATAATTATGATTGCAACATGCATAAAAAATCATGCAGTTGTGGTTGGAATTGCAGGGTGCAGCACCCAAAATTATCCACAACAAAGATGATATCATAAATCGTAAATTAAGTGATATCATTTACTGAGAGACATGTTGATAGAAAATTATATCTGATCAAAGAAGACAACAAAACATGACTGATGTTATTAGTGTCACCTCCAGGAGTTATAAAGAATGGAGGAAGGGGCTTGTTGTTCTAAGTAAAATACGCTTTTGGGGGTGACCAGCAAGAAGGTAAGTGAGAGCATGCATGTCAACTTCAAAAGTCCACATCTGCTATGATAACTATACTGCAAATCCAGAAAATAGCAGTTTATATTGACTAACCAGACACTATTAACTCTAATGCAGTATATAATTCATGAAGACTAGTTTCACGCCCACACTAAGCCAGGGTATCTATTCCCCGCAAGACCTCTGGATGGTCCTCGGACCCCTGTTTGAGAACCAGAGGTAAAACCTCCTCCAGGATCAACCTCCTGTATGATGGTCCAGCCCCCGACTGTTGCAGGCCACACACAGCACATTGTAGAGGGCTGATAAGGTCCATATGACCCACGTTAAAGAATGACAAGGCTGGGTCAGGCTTAGAGAGGCCAGTGCTGACCTTTAGATCAATTTAGTAACATCAGCTGAAGCTACGAGCTAAGCAGCTAGTCTGTCATAAAAGCTAAAGAGACAGCAACGTTAGCTTGGTTACACTAGGATGTAACAGCATTACACTTCTTTTCAGCATTTACAAAGACTCAGAGGCTTCACACACATGGTTTCACGCAGATATTCACCAGTGCACGAACTGCGTAGTGTGAAATGCTCAATATAAGCCAGTGACAGCAGTGACACGTCGCCCTGATGATGCTAACTAGCTAATGTTGTCAAGGATGCAGAGGCCGCTGGTTTCGGAGCTCCCAGCCCTTAACGGTCCCTCCACGAAACCCCACGAACGAGAGAAATTTACCGTCATGCTGGGACGACAGCGGGGGTCCCGGGGCCTGCTCGGCCATGGTTTCCTGAGGGGGGCTTGAGGCTATAACCAGGAGAGTGGGATAAGCGCTAGGAGTGTCCAAGAAAACAGGCTAACATCACAACTAGTGTTAAGCGCGCGACAGGAGAAAAACTGCTTCCGGTTAATCTCCAAAATACAAAAGATATGTCGCTGCCCTGCGATCTCGATCCTTTACCAGGGTACGCAGTAATAGAAACGTATTTAAAGAGCACTACATAGATATGAATATTAATGATTACTGTCGAGTCACGGCCAATGGTAACAGCATTCCAATGCAAATTATCAAAACTATACTGTTTATGCTTTTATTTTGAAGGCAATTGAATATTTCCTGCCAGGGCTTGAAAAAGCTCAACGTCTTTACAATTCCGGTGTCACCTTTCAAAATAAAAAAAAAATTACAAAAAAATATACAAATTTTCTCTTAAAAGGACAATTCTAATAAAGTTCTTCTACTTAATAGTAAAAAAGTAGTTTAATAGTAATAATGATAATGATAATAATAATAATAATAACAGCAACAATAATAATAATAATAATAATAATAATAATAATAATAATAATAATAATAATAATAATAATGACAAACATTAAAAATATTAATTATTATAAAATCATAACTTTATATACAGTACAGACTATACAAAGTTAGATCAGTTACAATCCTTTTTCTTTTTAAGAGGAACTGAAAATAAAGAGACTGCAGAATAAACATTACTTTCCACTCTTATTTTAAAATTAACTCTCACAAACAGTGGCAGCAAAGAGTTTTTTTAGAATGACTAACTCGAAAGTGTTGTCTTTTGAAAAAAAAAGGACGTTATTTCATAGTCTTGAAACAGATGTTGCATACTATTTTTTATTTGACTCTTACACATACTCACACACACACACACACACACACACACACACACACACACACACACACACACACACACACACACACACACACACACACACACACACACACACACACACACACACACACACACACACACACAAAAGCTGTAATCACTGTAGCATGACAGAAGGAGGGGAGAGTCCAGTCTCAGCCTTCTTCTAAGGTCTGAAGTTATCTATGAAAATTAGTAACTGTCATGCAAATACAAAGCATGATGACTGCTGACATATCACATCCTGCACTACTTTAGCCAAACTGTGAGCTAAGGTAAGGTTCCTTTTTAATTATGCAGCAGAATAATTAGGGGCTCTTGAATTAATTCTTAAAACCTGTGAAAAATGTGAAATTATTTCAAAAACATAATCGTCTAGAAAATAAAATGTTCTTGCAATAAGTGCACGTTCAAATATCTGTAAAGACAGTAAAGTGTGAGCATCATTCAAAATACTGAAGTCACTGAAATGCTTATTGTATTAACACTTTTCTGAGCATTTTGTTTTCAAGTCAGCAGAATGTGGCAGAGATGCCACTTTGTTAATGTTTTGTTTCAGACAGGAAGCTGTTGAAAGGACAGGATATGGGGCATGCAGATAAACAGAAAGAACATTACTATCTGTCTGTCCGTAAAGATAGAAGAAACTGTGGCTTGAACTAACACCTAATTAAAAAAAATCCTCTTTCGTGCTTTTGTTAACCTTTCGTTTTCTCAATATTAAGGTTGTTACCAGCAAAGAAGTCAGACTTCCTCAGGAGAAAAAAAAAAGTCCCTCGAGCTTGTTGATTCTCAGAATGCTAACTTCGAACCAAAATAACTTTACCAACATAAAAAGGGGAAGTGGTGCATGGTCTGTCTTTCCGATTCACCCTGCCGTCTGCTGAAGAGCAACATCTTATTTCTCTTTAGTCACAGCACTGATGCCGTTTTTTGCTCTTTAATCCTCTGTGCTGTTGGACAGGGCGTCAATGGATCTTTCACGTAAATATTTGTGGCTGTTGGTGCTCGCTGGGACGATTTTAATAAGCGTGTTCATTGTTGTCATCTTCGTCCTCATCAACAAGTGCATCTCAAAAAAAGGTAGGATGAAACTTCACTCAACACATCTCTGAGAAGCTAGTGGATGTAGCATCATCTGCATATAAATGTTTACCCCTTATTCTTGTCAATTTTCCCACTTCTTTTTTTTCTTCTGTCATTAAAATTAAAATCTGTGATACATGCATCAGCAGATCCAGTATCACAGGAGGATGGTTTAAGATAAGGATGATTCACTGAAGGAAAATTCTGTTTTTGTAGCTGTTTAAGGACATAAATAAATAGTAAAGTACATTGTTTCTTATTGACACAAATAAAAAATGAAAATTTGAAATAAATTTGCTTTAGAGATTCAGTGATAAAATAATAAGATATGTCAAAAGTCGCACATCTAAAACGTGAAACCAATTAAAACCAGTAAACAGTTGTTTAAAAAATTAAAAAGAAAAACATTACTCAGCTTACAATGTGATTAAAAGTGTAATATCTGTGATAGGCTGTGTTATTGTGCTGTTCAATACACTTAGGGGAAAGGGGAAATTAACCTGTAAATAATATAGTATATGATATAAAACCAGTACATTTTTCAGTGTACTCATCTGTAGAACGAATAAATGAAATTGAATAATCTAAAATCAGGCAATGGAAAGATAACTGTTGAAATTTGAAGTATGAGAATGAACCTGCAGAATCTGTGGAGGGAGTTTCTCACACTGTTACTGTCTGTGGTGTACGACCTCAAGACAAACAGTGTCAGACAGTTTTAGCAGTGCACTACTCAAGCTATGTAAGTAAAGTCACTGTCTTGGTGCTAAATAACCACAAAAATGTTCTCACTATCTGTTAATTTGTTGTTTTGCTGTTGTGGAGCTGAGAGTCTATACATGAGAAGTTGAGTAAATTAATGAAATATAGAGTTCAGGGAGCAGGTGGGCACAGGCTCTTAATTTATAGGACCAAGGTATTATCTTGTGCCTTCAATATGAAAGTTGTTTAGATACTGTGAGCACAAAACAATTACTCTTTGTCCCCACAAAATAGTTAATGTAAACACATGATGAACATGTTATGAGACCTAAAAAGCACCTGTGTGCAGAATATTACCTTTGCATGTCTCATCATTTACAGTAAAGCTCTCATGTCTTTGCTTTGTGTAGACAATGATTTGTTCACAAAATTTAGTGACTTGTTTCTCTGTGACGTTGTGTCTTATCGAAACAAGTTCCACTGAAAACCCAACAAGATATGAGACAGGAGGTTGCAGTTTGTGGCTATGGGAGGGGAAGAATGGTTCCTTTTTTTGATGTTTGTTTTCAGGGAAGTACATTGCCGGGGAATTTGTTTCTCACACTTGATGGCCATTACATTTTCTCACGCTCTTATATTATTACTATTATTATTGTTAATAATAATAATAATAATAATAATAATAATAATAATAATAATAATAATAATAACAATAATAATAATAATAATAATAATAATAATAATAATAATAATAATAATAATAATAATTATTATTATTATTATTATTATTATTATTATTATTATTAACATTGTTATTAATATTGTTATTATTATTAGTATTATTTATTTATTTATTTATTTTAAGTCTTCCCAACTATTAAAAGAATAAATTAAAATAAATAATTTAGAATTTAAGTTTGTTGTCTTTGAAAAAGGTAAAGTGAGAACCTATGTTACATACAGATGAGTTTCATTTTTGGGAGTTAAATTATGGAACAGACTTAGTGTTGACTTGAAATAGTGTAAATCACTGTTGAGTTTCCAAAAAAATCGAAAAGTAAAATGATAAAGGATTACAATGTAAAAGCACTGAATGTTAAATGAATAAGAAGAATGATTACGAGCAAATCTTGTCATGATTTTATTTTCCTTATTTCTATGACTGCTACTCTGGGTTATTTTATGGATTGTATAGAATAGGCAAAAATAAGCCTCAGCTTCAGCCTTCTCCTTTTTCGGTTACAGAATTTGTTATTTATTGATATATTGGTGGATAAAATTGTACAAGGATATATACACGTTTTATTTTATTTTATTTATTTTTTTTATTGATTTTTTTGTTTTTATTTATTTATTCTTTTGGTGAGGTGATCACACATAATTCATATTCTGTAGGCCTACTGAATACTGTAACTGAAATGAAATACTCATTCAAAAAATACTCATCCATAGCTTTATTTATAAGCACATTTAAGGTCAACCAGAGCACTTTGCAGACAGATAAAAAATAGTTATAATACAATAATGAAAACAGTGGAATAAGTTAAGAACATATGCAAAAAAAATAATACAGCTATACAATTGTGGTAATAAAAAAAAGGAATACAATGAAATACAGCAATACAATCATGGCGGGTAGTAATTACAGTCCCTTGGGTCAGTTCCTGTTTATTTTTGGAATGGGGTGAACAAAGTTTGATTATTATTTAGTTATTATGAAATACACTTCAACAGTTTTCCTGCCAAGCAGCATCAGGGATTCCTCTTTTAAATATTCCTTGTGTCCCACACAGACATCAGAAAGTGAATTTTCTGTTTTTGTGAACTAAAATGGGACATATTTGCTTCTGGTATTCAAAATGTTGAAGTCTCTAGATGTTTATAAAATACTCTGAACACTTTTTTTTTAATCTGATTTTTTTTTTAATCATTACTATCTTAAACTGATTTCCCTCAGTGTTTTATTCTTACATATCTTATTGATCTATTTCATTGCCTTCTTCTGTCTTCTTGTTTTCTGCCTATTGCTTTCATTTTCAGTCTGTTTGTTCCATTGTGGATCACTTTGTTCTCTGTGTGCGCAGTCTGAATAAAAGCCATAAGAATAAGGGTAAGAATAGAGAATAAATCAGTAAAAATCTTGTAAAACAGGAAGCCAAGACTTCTGAACTTAAAGCTGTGAATTAAGTGTCAACAGTGTGACATAATCTGATCATAGCTCAGCATAAAAACTGCAAACAAGAGCTTGTCTGCCCGACTACAAGGGCTATATATCACATGTAAACACAGTACAATATGTCCAGGGATATAACTGCATTAAACTCTCATAAAAACAGACTCTCACTCACGCCCAGTCATATGTGGTAACGCTCTGTGCAAATAAAATCTAAATTCACATGAAAAAAGTAAGTAGCAACCTTTACTTCCCTTTCCTGTACCTGTTTCTCTGTATTAAGCTGGAAAAACTGTAGCTAGTGACCACAGAAGAGGAAGAGAAACCAAACTATTGCAGACCGTCAGAGTAACCTGCAGGTTTTACTCTGATTCTTCCTCTGCAAAGCATAATTATAATTGTATGATTTGCTATTATTAGAGGCCCCCTCTGGATTTGATTAGCTTAGATGAAACTTTAATGATCCCTGTGGGTAAACTGGGCTGCAGCAGTGAAGACAGGAGCTCTGTGATGGTTTAGTGTGAGGATAAACAGAGCAAACACAGGGAACAGAGCACACAGCTCAGATTTATACTGCGATGACCATACGAGAGTGTGATGACATGTTTATAAATGAAGGCACAAACACGGCCGCTGATGTGTAAATGTGATTTTTTTGTCGGTTTAATTATGTCCTACTTAGAGCCTCATTATCATGTGGTGTGAAATAAATCTTGGTGTATTTATTTTCATCCCCATTTGTAGCAACATAATCCTGCATCACACTCCTGCTGAGCCGTTAATGAACTCAACCATGATACGTTTTCTTTTTCCTGTCGTTTAACTTCTTCCTCACTCTGTTTCCTCCACAGCCAAACTCAAAATCACACACTCAAACCTGGAAAAAGGACATGGCTTCAGCATCAGGTAATGTTTGTTTATATTCTATATTATTTTAGATTCGTTACTTAAACCCAGCCCAAACCTAAGTGTATTAATATTGTGTTGTGTGTTTATACCTGGTCTCTGTGTCTGCATATCTTTTGATCAGAAAAGCATTTTTGGTGACAAAAACTCAGTTAACTTCCATAAAATCCTAGATTTTCACAATTCTTTTGATGAATTTAACAACAGCGTAAGCACATCACAAATATAGGTGTGCAAAAACACAGTATGGATACACACAGAGCTTACTTTAGATTTACTCAAAGACAACATCAAACATGTTAGAAAAGTTTAGATTTGCTTTAAATCACTTCATGGGTCAACTTAGTGAAAAATAGCACTCTTGTTTAAAACAGCAGAGTTAATCTTTTTAAATAAACTTAAAGCTGATATACTAAACTTCCTAAGTACTGCGTATCATGGCACATTTTAAATAAATTTAGTACACCCAACTTTAGATCAAAGCTGGTCGACTTCCTTTTCTCCGAGTGTGTCAACAAACTGGCAAAGCAGGAGGTTTCTGATTTATCAACAGCTGTGAAATAGCTGGTAGTGACAAAAAACGATTTCAAGGATCGAGGCCCATGAGTCAAAAGCTGGAAATAAAAAAGAAAATGTATTCAACTTCAAAAACAAGACAAAAGGCAAAAGGAGAAGAGGGTTTAAAATGGCAAAAATGTCACTTACTAACCATCTTTTAAAAAGAAGAAAGAAAAGATGTTGATAAATATCTTTGATACCAGACTCATACCTCTGGAAACACACTTGACGAGACGATCAGGCACAGGGCAAAGTGAGACGCCGTCTTTAGCACATGTGGAAACAACAAGGGCAGGGACAACAATCACAAAGGTGAGACATACATGAGGGCAGAAAAGGACAGCAAAACAGTTAAAAGGTAAAAACAAAGAAAAGATTAAACTAAAAAGTGTGAAATTTACATAAATGATGAGAAATTACAGGCAGTTAAATTATAGGGTTAAAAAGAAATCTAACTCTTAAGTCTTGACACTTAAAGGGACTGTGAGGACTTTCTATTTGAAGTGGATTACAGTGACTAGGATTGTGCACGCTGTCATGATGTCGACTCTTAGGGTTGTTTTTGTTTTGAAAAATGAACAGAGATCATATCTTCCTTTTCACTCTACTTTTCCTTGTTCGAGGTAACTTTTTACCCGATGCAATGCCATGAGGTATTTATGTATGTATTTATCAACAGTTACGTGGCACTGTTGTTTGAAACATGACAATAAGCAAACTTTGTAAACTCAGTTTGTATGTAGCTATGTAGTTTTGTAAGTAGTAGTTAAGTAGTTTTGTAAGTAGTCCATATGTAGCACTACTGGTAGCCCGGTGCTCTAAGACGTGTCTGT
Organism: Halichoeres trimaculatus; assembly: GCF_033239565.1. Lineage (NCBI taxonomy): Eukaryota > Metazoa > Chordata > Actinopteri > Labriformes > Labridae > Halichoeres > Halichoeres trimaculatus. Next base: position 4,578,944 of record NW_027437184.1, on the reverse strand, counting down.
AATGTGTAACGTTAGTGAATCCTGGTTATGTCCTGCCAGTCATCTACCAATCAGAGCTAACGTAACCTCACTCGTCATTTTATTGATAGACTCTCAAGTTTGAACAGACCACTGCAGAATAACTGCTGACTGTGGGTTGGAATGAACGTTAGCACAAACAGCTTAAACAGTGTTTTAGCTTTTAAATCATATTTTAGTCTTTAGCTCATGCTTTAAATTTTAGCTCATGTTTTAGCTTTAAGCTCATATTTAAGTCTTTAGCTCATGCTTGAGCTTTCAGCTTGAGTTTTAGCTTTTAGCTCATGTTTTAGCCTTTAGCTCATGCTTTAGCTTTTAGCTCCGGATTTAGCTTTTAAGTCATGCTTTAGCTTTTAGGTCATGCTATATCCTTGAGACCATGTACTAGCTTTTAGCTTGGGGTTTGGCCCTCAGCTCGTGCTTTAGCTTTTAGCTCATGCGTTAGCCTTTAGCTCATATTATAGCTTTTAGCTCATGCTTTATCCTTAAGACCATGTTTTAGCTTTTAGCTCGTGATTTGGCCTTCAGCTTGTGTTTTAGCTTTCAGCTTGTAATTGAACCTTTAGGACATGTTTTAGCCTTTAGCCCATGTTTTAGCCTTTAGCTCATGATTAAGCCTTTAGCTGATGCTTTATTCTTAAGCTTGTGATTTGGCTTTTAGCTCATTATTTAGCCTTTAGCTTGTGTTTAAGCCTTCAGCTCGTGCTATCTCTCTCTTGTCTATCTTTCTTCTGCTCTTCTGTCCTTTTTCTGTCTGACAGTTAGACTCCAGTGTCCACCATCACTACAAAATTAATCACAGAAATCGTTTTCAGCAGAGAAAAACTCTGTTAGTTTCATTGTTGATTAAAATTAGGGATATATGTAGAGAGGAGAGATTTCCAAGATCACTTTAAATGTTCTCACAGTCCCTTTAAAGAAAAACACATTTTAACTTTAATTTATCATTGCGGACATAATCCAAGTGACAGGTGCTGAACCTGGGGCTCTGCACTGGGTCGCACCAGCTACACAGGAGTCTAAATGTAGCCTGGTTTGAACACATCTTTAAATTTAGGATGGAGTTCAAATTCCACAAAGGTTAAAGTAACAACTTTTCAAATGAAAGCATGTGAATACTCAAAAGTCAAAAGAGCAGATTCATAACTCAGGAAATGACATAATCCGAAGAGCACGTTGGATTCAGGGTGTCCTCATTGAACCTAACATTTATTTTCTTTTTCCAACAGGAGCAACAAGTACCAGGAGAGGAACATCAAAGCCAGCACCCCACCTTTACCTCCTCGGACACAGTTTCTCACTGAAGGCAAGGCTTTTATTTAATGTCTGAATAGATTATGTAACACAGCTCTACCCATCAAACCCCCCTTCTTCCTGCAGCCTCTTATCTTGCCCTCACGTTCACCACATTATCACAAAAACTGCAAATAAAACCTAAATCTGTCTGCTGTGAGACCAGAAGCCAAAATCTAAGAGGAAAAAGAGGATTACATCTGAGGCTCACATGAGTTTGTCAAAAAATAACACGTGACCACTAATGACAGAAAAATTAAGCAACATGAAGAGCAGTGGAATAAAAGCCTCCATGACTGTTTCTGCACAGCCACAGAAAACTGGACTCAGATCCAGTCATAAACCACATTCTGTCCTCCAAACTGTGGTTTCTGTACCAAAATGATCCATGCATCACATATTCAAGCTGAGTGAGAAATAAAAATGATGTCCACAGTGAGGCCAAATGAACAAAGCGCCAGATTTGTTTCACAAATCTGGCCAAAATAATTGGATTTTTTGGCCAGAGGAGTGTTTCCATGAAACTCTAGCAACTCCATTTTTCTCCAGCCTGTTGAAGCAAACACAGAATATCAAAGAGAATATATTAGACCTCCAGATTTTGTAGACTGTAGCATAAAAACTTGCTGCCTGTAAAATCACAGACGGCAGAGCATGGAGGTAGAAGCCTGTTGATGGTGGTTTTTGTAAATACTGACTCAGCCTGACTTTTGGCCAACCTTGGAGCAGATACAGAGCTGCATCTGACACGGGCCTTTAGCTTCCTAGCTAGAAGCTACAACAAGCTCTAACTTGCTAATCCATCCTCAATTACAAGCCTCAATGTCTGTTTTTCAAACCACCTACTACACTAGTACTACCTACTATTTTAGCCAAATTCAGTCAGTAGTAATCAGTTTGTGAAAATTTGCAAAATCTCCAGTTTGCCAAAAATCCCCAGATGTCCTACTGATCCAGAAAAATCCAGAAAATGTCTTACTATTCAACAGACCAGTCTACTTGGCATACTGTTTGCCAAAATGCATGGCACTCACGATGTTTGTCTATGCAGGGGGCAGGTTTGGTAAATTACCGCCATCTACTGGAATGAGTCGGCATTACAACTATAATACAACAACACTAATGTAAGACAGTCTGTGAGATGGAAGTGAAATGATGCGAAAAACACAAGTATAATATATAAATAAACCACTTATTCACTATTTTAAAACATACCTGAATTATATAGAAGTGGTTTTTCCATCAGCTTTAAAAATAAAAATCCCTTCCAGATTTATTTTAAGAAACGATAAAACTTTCGGTGTAAGATTAGAAATCAAATATGATGATTCTGCTATGATGTGATTAACAAAATGACTAAAATGGCAAGATCTACCTAAAGTTCGTGTTGTACATTTATAATCAAGGCACAATAAAATCCATCACTTGTAGCTCCATTTTCTGAAACTGAAAACCAAAGTAGTAGGGAGGGATTATTTGTTTATCAACAACGGCGGATGCGCGCGCAACCTTGGTGCGGAAGCATTGCGGAGTATAACGGTTTGTCAACTGACGTGGAAGAGTTAACCACCAAAAAACGCGGTTTTAAACTAAATATCATCACTTACATGGATGGTAAACGGCTCCCAAGTTTGTAAAATAGCAGTGAGTGGACAAAAGAGATCAGCAAGTGGATGGATATTTGGTGGACTTACGTTTCTAGCAGAGTTAAACACACAACTGTCACTCGATGCTCATGACTGCATTTTCACGGGACACTTACCAGACCGGAGCGTAAACATGTGTCGATAAATCAGAAACCGTCCCAGACCAAAAAAAGGACACAGACTGCTGAGTCTGAGACCCGGTTCATGATAAAAGACCCAGAAAACTACGTCCAGAGTTAATTATTCACCCGCGGACATCGCTGGTGTTTCAGTGTAAAGTGTGACCCTGTTAACTGGTGACTCTCGGCCGTTAATCACTGATACTGTCGGCTGAGTCACCAGTTAGCATGGTCGCTATTAACTCCAAAACACCGGTTGCTCTGTGACGGTCAAAACTTGATAAACGTTGCCTCTTTTGTATGGTATCGATTCTAAAAACTGATCACAGAACAACCGTACATTTTTATGCAAATAACAGGTTGAATTTAGCGTTTAAAAAACGCTAACTCGTCTGAATGAATGGAGCGAACCTCTGCTTCCGCAGTCCACGTGCGCATCATTACGATGACGTAGGCTGATTATCTCTCTCAAAAGCAGTAGGCAGCATTCACATGTTGTATGTAGTAGGTGGTTTGGAAAACAGCTATTTTTTCTAACATAGATCAAAAATCAACTGGCTGCAGACCTCCATCTTTAGACCCTTATCTTCGTAGCACTGAAGCAGCTGCAATAGAGGCTTGGGAATATGTGCACAAAGAGAAGTTTGAAAAAAAACTGCTGAAAGATCTTAAGCATTAAATGTTAAATTTATGGTTTTAGGAGCCCAAAGTTATGAAAACCTGACAGAGGAATGCAACCATGAGCAGAGAACGCTGGATAACAAGCAGAGTACGAGGGACCACAAGCAGAGTGTTCGGGATTACGAGCAGAGTATGCCAGACTAATTTATTCCAACACTGTAACCCTTAATGCTGAAAAGATCCTGAATATAAAATATTAAATTTATGGTTTCAGAGGTACAAAGTTACGAAAATCTGACAGAGGAACCCGCCTACGAGCAGAGTATGCCGGACTACGTAGAAGGCGTGCCGGACTACGAGCAGAGCATGCCGGATTATGTAGAGGGCGTGCCAGATAACGGGCAGAGTATGCCGTAATAATTTATTGTTTTACTTTAACCCTGAATGTTGAAAAGATTTTAAAAATAAAATATTGAATCTATGATTTCAGAGGCCCAAAGTTATGAAAATCTGGCCGAGGAGCCCAACTACGAGCAGAGCATGCCGGATAACAAGCAGAGTATGAGGGGCTAACTTATCCGTACGCTGTTACTCTGAATGCCTAAAAAGATCTTGATTATGAAATTTTACTTTTACGTTTTCAGTGGCACAAAGTTACGAGAATCTGGCTGAGGAATCCAACTACGAGCAGAGTACGCCAGATTACGAACAAGCAGAGCCGGACTACGAACAGAGTACACCAGACTACGAACAAGCCGAGCCAGACTACGAGCAGAGTACACCAGACTACGAACAAGCCGAGCCGGACTACGAACAAGCCGAGCCGGACTACGAACAAGCCGAGCCGGACTACGAACAAGCCGAGCCGGACTACGAACAAGCCGAGCCGGACTATGTGGAGGACCTGAATGAGCCGCCTGATTATCTGAAGTTAGAGGATGACGACATCATTCTTCCTCCTCCTCCTCCACCTTTCCAGGATCCTGATTCAGCAGCAGACACCGCCTCTACAGATGACTACGACGACATAGGAGGTGAGGATGAAAACCAGGATGATGAGGACTACGATGACGTGGGATGAATCTATGAAACGACAGACGGAGAAGGCACTTTTTTGACTTTCATACCTGGATCCTGCTGCAGAGAGGTTGATGGAAGTTGCACTTAATGTGCAAAAGCTTTACAAGTGGACTCAGTGACATAATGTAAATAACAGTTTTAATATATGTCAGAAATCATACTTGTTATTTCATCTGCTGCTTATAAAAAGTATCTGCTGAGAAATAATGTCTGGTCCAGCTACATAAAAAAAAATAGTTTTTATATTCTTGTTTTTATTCCAGGTGTTAAAATAAAACTCATTTTATACTTTCCAAACTCTTTCATAGTCTGTTCAGCAGAGACTTAATTAATGACATGCATTAAAATAAGATTAAACCCCAGTAAAAAAAAAAACTGATCACTTTGCTTTATCTGTTTCCACCTGTGAGATAAATCCCAGAGTAAGGAAAAACACTTTGCACTGAGAGACTGCAGCTGACAAATTGATGATCTTTGACATTTTTGATTACAAAGATGTGTTAGCAAATAGATTGCATTTAGCTACGGCTTTGCATAATGTTTGCTCCTGAGAGTTTCTCTCCTTTAACAAGTCTCACAGTCTCCTGTGAGCTGCACTGGGTTTGTATCTGAGAGCGAAAACATTGCTTCTTCTAAGAGCTAACTTCTAAGAGAGTCCAAAGTAGCAGAAATTAAGCTCTACTGAACAGGTTCAATGTCGTAACCTCAGATTTCTTTGTCTTTTTTTTTAAAGTAGACTTTCGCAACTCTCTTATTTCAACACATGAAAAGAAAAAATGCATTACATACAGTTTTAATCTGTATAGGGGTCATGCCTAGTTATAAATGAAGCTGTTTAGAATAGAATAGAAAATTGAATAGAATAGAAAATACTTTATTTATCCCCGAGGGGAAATTCAGGAGTCACAGCAACAATCAAGAAAACCAAAGTAAGAAAGTGTATAGAAAGTGCAAAAAGCTCCATAAGAAAATAGATGCTGACAGCTTGTCCATCATTGTCCAGTCAGCCAGCCTCCACCTCCACAGGGTCCAGGACTGAGCTTCTTCAGCAGTCTGTTCAGTCTCTGTCTGCTGGATCCTGTCTGCTCACAGCAGGTGAAGCTCTTCTAATGTGGTGTTGGTGTCCGATGTCAGCTCCATCAGCCACGTCCGTGAAGAGCACGATGCCACTCTGCCTGCCGGCAGCCCCTCTGCCGCTGGGTTGGCATGGCTAGCTCGTCCATCTTATTGGAGATAGATCTTACGTTCCCAAGCCCTACACTAGTTAGCATTGACATGCTACAGGCTGCTAACAGCTGATTTCACATGTAAACAATGCAGCCATGGATACATGTAGGATCTCCAGACAAACAGGAGAAAAAGTAGTAAAAATATCACTGAAGACACAAAAAGTTTGGTGTCCATGACCAACAATGAACCATACAAAGTAATGATCCACTCCAAATACAAAGATGACGAAAAAGAGACGAAAAAAAATTACAAGAAACGGACAAAGAAGAGAGAGATGCTGCAACAGGCAGCTATTTGGGCAGCGCCTAGCAATGAAAAAATAGAATTAATTAAATAAATTAAATAATTAAGTAATAAAAAAATAACAAAACTGATTTGTGCCATGTAAACAGAATATTCCTCCGTTGTCATGTGTTCTCGAAAGTGGGAAAACTCAGACACATCCGTGCTTCGATCCCATTTTAAACCCATTTCTCTATCTTAAAATGAATAATAAATGCTCTCTCTGGCTCATTGGGTGTAATTTCCCCCTGAGGATTGTCTTTTCTTTGGCCTCTTGTTCCCTCTAGTTGGTTGAAAGATAGTTTGAATTTCATAGCAGTACTCATGGTCCTTAAGGAGCCTGTGCGTTTACTTATCAAAATTGCTTGTGCTGTGAGATATTAAATCTATTGAATTATGCAAAAGGGTATTGGTATCTGGGGTTATTGCACAGATCATAGGAAGAAAAGATTTACAACAAGACTCTGGCCTGTAAGGAGAGGATATAAGCTCATCCTGGTACACAAACAATCCAAAAGACTCACACTCAGAGAGTAAAATATGATCTCTTTAACACTCAGCAACTCAAACCTAACAGGAATGGTTTACTGACTGATGAGGAAATCCCACATATTTGGTGAATTCAGAACAGATGACAATTGGACAATTCGTGCAATAAAAGTTGAGAACGGCCGAGACGGAAACCAAAAATTTTCAGCCTTCTACTGCTGGAACATTGAGGGACACTTTCACGGATCACAGAAGAAACCCCGTCATACCGGTTTTACGTGACTGTTTGGGCCACTGGCTGCGTATAAAGATGGCAGACACCTCCCCACCTCATCCAAAAATGAAGCCAAAATTTATTTCATTCATTTCTTTGTCCGTTTCTTGTGATTTTTTTGTCTCTTTTTCGTCATCTTTGTATTTGGAGTGGATCATTACTTTGCACGGTTCATGGTTGGTCATGGACACCAAACTTTTTGTGTCTTCAGTGATATTTTTTCTATTTTTTCTCCTGTGTTTGTCTAGAGATCCTACATGTAACCATGGCTGAATTGTTTACTTGTAAAATCAGCTGTTAGCAGCTTGTAGCATGTCAGTGCTAACTGGTGCAAAGCCAGATGTTTTCCCACAAGGTGAGGAGAAAGAGGTGAGGACGAACTGATGGTTCTCAGGTGAGAGCTAAGAAGTGATGACATGGACCTGTCCTTCCATCGTTATTGGGAACGTAAGATCTATCTCCTATAAGATGGACAAGCTAGCCTGAGAAAAATGAACTCTGGGAAATATCAGCATGGTGTAAAGTAACTAAAATAACAGGAATCACGTTTAAGGAAGACAATCTAACGCAAGTTTCTAGGATCAACTCATACCCTGTGTTTTAGCTTGACTCATCGAACTTTACTACAGCCAGTCAACAGAGGAAGATTGAAGTGTTTTGGCATCACTTTCAGGAGCAATCGTGTCGTCCGTCTTTTTGTATCAGTCACGGTTTAGACTGACGTTGCGAAAACTCAAACATTCAAATATAAAACAAATCACCGTAAGAACGTTAGAGATCAGGTGTAATTGGATTTTAACTGTCTACACTGTCTTAAAGTAAACAACCCAGAGCAAAACAATCCCATTTTTTACCCACAGCCTGAATGAAGTCTTTGTATTGAGTCTACTGTAACCGACACATTTTCCCAATTCAGAAAACCAGAGTGAGCGCCTTGTCCTGAAACCAGAGTTTATGCATCTCACCACACTCTGGCAACATGTGCAGCAACAGTCAGCAGAAGTGGTCTCCTTCACCAACAGCGCTGTGAGAAACCAAACCTCGGCTCATTTCCTGGCTGCTCAGAGTCAACAGAGCTGTCAGAGGAGGTAGCAGCAACAGAGGAGGTGGTACAAGCATAGAAAGGAAATTAGGGGGGAAAAAGTTATTCTCCTGGAGAAAAAAATGACTCATTTGACTGATTTATCCAGAGTGAAGAGCTGTTGATTTGTTTAAACTGATGTATAGAAGGGTGAGAAAAATTATTGCTGTGTCTGGTGGAGGAGGAGCTAACTTTCACTTCTTAGGTTGTTTAAGGTAGTGGTTCCTGACCTCACTATTAGGTCCCTCAAAATGCTTCAGGATAAAACCAGTGGGTGTGTGCAATGACTCATTAAAGAGAGAAGAAAAACAAGCTGTTTTGCAACAAAGAATAAATATATAAATAAATAAATAAATAAATAAAAAGGGAGTTATTGAAACAATGACAATAATGAACTGTTGAATGGCACATCTCATTTTAAAATCAAATTTCCAAAATGACAGAGTTAGCAAATTAAAGTTTTATGTTTAATGTAATTTTGAAATCACTGAAGTAGTTTGGTTTGAACAAAAATCTATGAGCAACGCATACAGGTGCAGCAAAGCTGAATGATGTCAGGGGGTGTTAAAACAGACTTGTGGAAGAAACTAAACACAAGTTATTGGTTGGCAGCACTTGTTTAATTGGCGGCAAATTACTGCAGGTCAGGCATTGTAAAAATAAACTCCAGTATAGAATAGAATAGAATAGAATAGATTAGAATAGTATTGACTTAATTTATCGAAACAAAGTAAGAAAGTGTATAGAAAGTGCAAATAGCGCCATAATAAAATAGATGCTAACAGCTTGTCCATCATTGTCCAGTCAGCCAGCCTCCACCTCCACAGGGTCCAGGACTGAGCTTCTTCAGCAGTCTGTTCAGTCTCTGTCTCCTGGATCCTGTCTGCTCACAGCAGGTGAAGCTCTTCCAATGTGGAGTTGGTGTCTGGTGTTAGCTCTGTTAGCCATGTCTGTGAATAGCATGATGCTACTCTGCCTTCTGGTATTCCCTCTGTTTCTGGGTTAGCACAGCTAGCTCATCCATCTTATTGGAGATAGATCTTACGTTCCCAATAATGATGGATGGAAGGACAGGTCCATGTCGTCACTTCTTAGCTCACACCTGAGAACCAGCACGTCATCCTCACCTCCTTCTCACCTTGTGGGGAAACATCAGGCCTTGCACCAGTTAGCATTGACATGCTACAGGCTGCTAACAGCTGATTTCACATGTTGATGAACTGCTGAATATGTATTTTTAACTGTGTAGTATTTTTTTTCTTCAAACTAAATAGTAAATTGGTATTGTTTTCCACAGAGAACTATTTTAAAGCTGGTACGGCAGTGCAGTATTTATTTGAATGAAAGAAGTCAGGATCATAAAGCACATTTTATCACATGTGCAATTATTGCGTATTCATTTGATTTCATTCTCAATATGGATGGCAAGACTTCCTTTTCTTATTTATACAGATATATAACTGTTGTTTGATGTAAAATGAAGGAATTCTGAGAATGAAATAAAAAGAATCAGTTAGCCACCAACTCTATTAAGAGAATAGGAAACAGCACAAGTCATCCACAATCCCAAATGTTGACCATATATGAATTTTCATATTTATGTTTTTTAAGGAATTTCTAGTCCCGGTGCCCTGCAGACATGTTATTGAACCAATAAATGATCCGATGAATTAGATACACATCATTAAAAAACCACAGAGCAGAAATTTTAAAGCATGTGTGATGAGGGTTTTCACCACTACCTGGCAACCCAAAGTTTATTTTGCTTCTGAAGCACAAATTCTCTTCAAATTATCTGCAAATGGCATAATGTTAATAATCAAACAGTACCCAGAAATGTTAAATAAAGAGGTTATTGTTAAAAGTGCAATGCTCAAGTGTATATACTTTTAAAATCTTTGACTATTAATGTGAAACTCTTTGTCTCTTTTAACAAACAGCTCACATCTTATGAAATAAGCCTTGAAGAGACTTTTCATCCACTGTTGGAAGCCAAAACATATTCCAAACAGTGGTTTATTCATAAATAATATATTTCATCTTAAAACACATTCTGAGTTTCATTTCATATTCATGCCTCATTACAGCATCCTGTAACTAAAGCTGTCAAATAAAAGTTTTGGAGCCCAGAGATGATCGTTTCTGGTGTGTAGGGAAATAAAAGCGTGGAACAACGTAAAACTGACATACTTAAAAGTTTCTCAAGTAATGATCTGTTCTTTTAGTGAGCATCCCAACAGAAATCATCCAGTGTTTTCTACAGTCAGCAGGACCCAGAGCAGAATTTTATCCCCCTACGATCAAACTGTCAGAGTAACCCACATCTGCACGGACCACTCACTGAGCTTATTTTCCATACTGGTTGTCTTGGTGTCCCCCTGGTGGCAGAAGGGCCCTGAGCAGCCTCTCAGTCAGCTCGCAGTCTGTTGTTTATGCCTGAGGCCCCTCCAGTCCAGATATTAGGCTGCAGACGACGCAAAGGAAAAAATAAATAAATAAATCTCTTTTGGACTTTGTTTATGAAAAATGCCCAGAGCCCTTGAGTTTGCTGACCTACATACATCTAATAATCCCTCACACCAACCACATAATGATATCTTGTCAGTAATCAGTCACAGCTTTACTTGCTCCTGACAAGTTGAACGGATTTAAGTGAGTCTTCCAAAAAACACTCGAGGGTTTAGTGAACTCATGGCACCGTTCAGAAAAAGCATCAGGCCAAAAAATACTGCACAAAAATGAAGTGAAAGTGTTGGTGAAATCTGAGTGAGGAACAGCTAAAAGTGAAACGCATGAAGGAAAATGTTTTTCAATGCACTTTCAAAAGAGTTGTTGCACATTTTGCTCCACAACTTCTGACCAAATACCCTTATTTGATTGATTTTATAAGTAAAATTGAAAAAAGGAAAACTACAGCAGCATAGTTTTAAACCAGGGGACAACACTGCTGAGATGTGTTGGGTAAGATATGAAGATTTGATCTTTGATTTCTGCAGCTGTGGATACTTTTCTAATATTCTGAGCACTTGAATGAAACATTTACTTCTAAACACAGTAGGCTACCCTTACTAAAACTGTTCAGGGCAAGAATTTAACTTTGAACTGTTTTATGGTTTGGTGTAAGAAAATCATCCTCACTTGAGGATTTAAATCTTCAATTGCTTGTTGCATTGAAATAACCAGGGGGCTTTTATTTTGAAAAAACTTACTGTAAATAGACTGCACTAGAAATCCTTTAAACTTATAAATAAGTAATGCTGTCAAAAATGTTGAGGCAAGTTATTTTAAATCCAATTTAAATATTGGATCACTTTCTATTAGCATAAAAGCTAGCTTATTTGCTAAGGATTAATGGGCCTCTGGAGATGGTATACACCCCAGCTGGACAAACATTATGGGTTTTTATGCTCTCACACACAACAGGAGATTAATGGTTGAGTATTTCTGTCAAATTTAACATTTCAGGCAACAGTTAGGATGTTTAGGCTACAAATACAGCAATAGACCTATGCTAGTTTTGAGTAGCAGAGTAAATACTCTGCATGCCAAATTGGAGGGCACATTATATAGACACTGGGCATATCATATCAGTTCAACTTTTTCCCTCTCTGTGCAACATAAAAAGAGCAAATCATCCACCACCCATCCCTCAACACTTTCTACAGAAGCAACACCGTCACCATGGACTGTGCTCTGTTCTGGCCTCTGGGAAGAGATTCTGCAGCATCAGGACCAGAACATCAAGAGTTTGTAAGTGTCTTACTCCCATACCATCAGACTACTGAACTCAACATTGAAGCAATGTACTCCATCTTATCTTACCTGCGGTACAATGTAGTATTCATTAAAATGCCATTTATTTATTTATTTATTTATTTATTTATTTATTTATTTATTTAAATTGTATTTAATTTTATTTTATTTGCACCACCCTCTGAGCTTTTCTGCTACAGAATTTTGTTCAAATATTTAATGACAATATTACAGAAGAGGATTAGAGACACTTGGAAAAAAAGAAGAAAAAATGAATAACTTTTTTATTATTAGTTTTTTTTTTCTGATGAAATAAAAAAGTCAGAATTTTGAGATCAAAGTCAGAATTCTGACATATTCAGAATCGCGACTGTAATCTCAGAATTCTTAGGAAAAAAAACATTATTTATTTATTTATTTATTTATTTATTATTATTATCATTATTATTATTATTATTATTATTATTATTATTATTATTATTATTATTATCATCATTATTATTAATATTATTATTATTACATAAATTCATTTTTTTTAAAATCCTGGAAAAAAAATGACAGAGTTTTTGGATCAAATTGAGAATTTTGACTTTTTTTTTCAGAATTTTTTTTTGAATAAAAATTTGGACGTTTTTAATATCCCACATCCTCTTTTGTACAAAAAAGAAAAAAAGAAACAAACAAAAAAAAAACTGAATCTATTTTTTTCTTTACGTCAACCTAGTCTGCACATTCATTTTCTTCAAACTGTAAAAGGCCAGGAATTCTTAATTAATGTGTTTTTGTTCCTGGTTGTGAACTCTCTTTATCTTTGTTAAGAAAGATACAGCCCACTTAATCATCTTTCACCGGACACTTTTCAGTTTTATTTTGAAGGTATTCGCCGGAAGTGTGGAGGTTGACGGTTGGTGAGCGTCCGTTGACTCTGCATGCGGAGCAGCAGAGCTGAACGCATCGCATTCCGATGTGAGCGAGATGTGACCGCTGTGCGGACTTTGTGTGTCTCCAAACCGTCTTGAAGCGCGTGGCGAAGGAGCAAAATGTCCATCGTAGCGGAGCCGAACTCTTGTCCTGACGGTTACCGAGCTTTGAGCGACGGGGAGCTGAGCGAGCTTTTACAAAACGACGACAAAATGGACCAAATCATTCGGCTCAATGAGAAGGTAGGTACCCTCTGTTTCCCCAAGGAAACCAAAGTGCCGTGAGGAATTTCTGTTGGATCACCGCTTTGTTGGACCTCTGGTTTTGTCTCAAACGACGTGTTTCCACCGTTTTCCTCTTGCACTTTTCCTCCTCTTTGAGGAATTTACATTCTGGCGTTTTAGTGTCATTCACATTTTAACGCAAATCCGCTTTACATGGCTCATCGATTGTCTGCGTGGCGAGTGGTCGGATTCCCCATTCGTTTCAAGAACGCCGTCTTCTAATATCTGCGGTGAATAATTAGTTTCTTTCCTGAGATAAAGCACAGATAAAATCACTAATTGGGTCATTAAAATGTCATATCTTCATCCAGAGCTCCTCACCGCGCAGTACGCATCACATGGAGGTGTTTGAGACGCGCCGTTATGTGGTTTGAAACCCCCTTTAAACACCACGCAATGTGGTTTTTCGTCTTCTGTCGGATCTGAGCTGAATGAGGCGATCTTGCAGTCACTGTTGCATCCTCTTCCATGAGCAGTGCACCCACACATTGAGAAAAGCTGACTTAAATTGAAGTGCAACTTTGACAACTGTCTATTCTCAGTCCTCTGCGTTCAATATATTTGGATGAGAAATTAATTCTGAATGAAAGTCAACTTCCTCTGCAGTAGGTTGCTCCTTTTTGTCTCATACTTTGGCTAATTTTTCTCAGTTGAAACAAAAAACAGCATAGTTCCAATTTATTTTAAGGAGTGTCAAGGCTGGACCCAGACTTTCTTCTTCTTCCTTGTGTCCTCAGAATGAAAATTTATCAAACTAGTACAAGATGCATAATGAGACTTGTGTTGCAGTATTTTACACAGGAGATGTTGCCTGAGGAGGAAAGTGGCAGCTTTGCAATTTGGATGCATCAGGGCGCACCAGTCTGGCACTGTCACTCTTAAGTCCAGATCCACCAAGCATTCTGGTTTGGATCAGTACAGGTTGGATCAGTTAAGCCTGATCCTGTTTGCGTTTCCCCAGCCAGCATTGCCCCCTTGTGGTAGGCGGTATGTAAGCCGGATGCCGATAGCTGCGTCAGTTATGTAATAGCATGACGCTATAGCAGCACGACACAGTGTACCCTGCTAATAAATCCAACGAAGAAGAAAAATGTGACACAGTAAACAAAGAGCAACGATGGAAGATCTTCCTAAACCTAACCCTAACATCCCAAACGAAGGGTCCCAAAAAGTGGGACAACTCGTCTTGGTTATTTGGGGATCTGTCACAGGATTAGTCTGTTGAAATGCCACAAAATGCAATCCGTACCAAGTCGAACCAAACTGAACCATTTGGTGGAAACGGGCCTTGATATGTTTCTACCCTCATTGGGCTATTACTGATGCGTATGACAACATGTGACCAGCAGAGGGGGCGGCGCAAGTCTGTATCTGAACTGTCAGTCTAGGCTGTGTTCAATCACTGTATAGTTAGCTGTGGTTCAAGAAAGAGCTACACATCTGCATAAAAACCAAACATTGCTGAACCCAAACAAAATCTGAAGGAACTTTTTCCCCCTTCTCCGGGAAAACGCAAGATCCGTGTCAGTTACGTCTTCTCTCCATTGTGCGTTGATCTGATTTGTACTAATTGACACGTTACTGCTCTGGCATTGTGCAAAAATAGACCGTGCTGGTTTGACTTTACAGATTGAGTTGAATGGAAACCTATCAGACCTGATACTGTGACCTAGCATAGACGCATCTGATGTATTTCAACTTTATGTAATAGTGTGACTTAAAGTGATACTCTGGGATAGAACAAGTTGGGTCCTATCACAAGGTTTAGGGCAGAAATTACCCCTACAGCAGTGTTTTTGTGCAGCAGAAGCCCAGGGCGCTCGCACCAAACACCCCCTCCCTGCTCCTCTGCTGGTTTCCTCTGCACTCAGTGCACAATCACAAAAACACCGCTAAATAAGGCCCTAGTTCTCATCATGTTGTAAAACGGCGCTACCTCCGCTGCAGAGCCACAGCTGGCTACGAGGCCCTCGCCGCTTAGTGTATCAGTCCGCGCCGCGCGGTGTGCCAGATATTAACAAACGCAGGTAGTCTGCCAGGACGAAGAGACACGATGAGAACTAGAGCCTTATTTAGCGGTGTTATTGTGTGACAGTAACGGGCTGAAAATTCTCTAAATAAAGCGTGAATGCAGACTGATATCAGATTTTTTTTTGGTGGGAGTCTGTTTATTTGTGTTTTTGGTCAAGTAAAATATGGCCCCATCTTGATCCATCCCGGAGTATCACTTTAAAGAATCAAAAAACATGTCTCTAAAGTAAAGTAGTGTTCAAAGTGCCAACAAATGGAACTGTGCTACACTGAAAGCTGCGGCAGTGTCACCGAATCTGTCACTTACCCCACCTCCCATAAGGAAACAGCCAGTCTAAGTTTGAGAGTGGTGGCCAATCAGGTGTAGGACGGGCACGTGTCACCTCAGGCCACCCCTCGGGACGCGCCCCTGTTATAACAGAGGCTAAATGAAGGTCCACAGTCCTACAGGGGGATTCCACGTGCCTCATTCTGTGTCAGACACAAACAGGGTGACCTTTCTGACGTACAGGAATGCTACATCACTCCATTATTCATCTCCACATCTCCACCCCCACACAAACACGTATGCACCACCTCGATAACAAGGTGGTCCAGGGTTGCCTAACTTTTTCATGGGCCCCATTTTGATGAGATTTGCCTTGGGGGGAGTTCAAACAGAGAAGACTCTGTCAGGATTCAGCAGGATATAGGATTGCATTGCGCTGGCAGCCATGGGTGGAGTGATAACAACAGTGTGTGCAGTGAAACATAACCAGGGTGGGATAGTCGTGTTCTCTTTGTGATTGTGCTCACACCAGAGGAGATTAATATTCAGAAAATTCAACTGTTTTTATTATAGGAACCCCACTTTGAGCACCTCAGGGCTGGATTATGTCATTCTGTTGCACCACACTTCTCTGCCTTGATTCCATTAACGCACCAACAGCTAAATGTTTTTAAATATTTGCTCAGACGTGCTCATTCACCCTGTTTTTGGTTAAAGGATATGACATCTGAAACCTGGCTCTGAATGGAACGGGATGATGGAGCTAAAGTGGTTGAATCTCACCGAGAGGTCATGCAATTCCCCCTGCGGGAGCAGAGCAGATTACTCAAATCCACAATCCAGACAGCTTGGGGGTGTTTTTGGCATTTATTTGTCATTATCGAATAATTCGGAGCCTTTGTTTGAGGGGACATTAATCCTATCAAGTCGTCTACATTTCTCTATATCCAAACATGTACTGTAGCTTCATCACGGCTGACTGGTCCCGTCATCATGTGAGCACTGGGAGCAGCACGCTTCATTAATCTTATGCTAATGACGAATGTTATAAAAACATGTGAGATCAGTCATACATGCAGAATCACAGCATTCGTCCACTTTGTCTCTGAACTCCAGGAGCTTCTTCCCAGAGTCACGTGCAGATCAGCTGGGACAGGTTTTTATTAATCTTGAGGGTTAAACCCAGTTCACAGTCACAAATCTGAAGTGGAGGAGCCTCAGCAGAGTTTGGACCCTGATGCTCTGCAGCTGCAGCACAGTCATATCTATGCCAGGCCCATAACATTTACAGTCCACTGGCACCAAATGAAGAGCAGGAGGGAAGAGTAATGTGACAATAGAGAAACAGCAGGCTGGTTCAAGGGGAGGCTGCTGCTGAGAGCCTCACAGCGTGTAACACATAAAGTGACAGTATTAATGTCGCTGGTGGAGCTCCCAGTTCAGCATATTTATTATATTTTTGGCTTCATTTGACTCTAACTGTGCTGTAAGTTGTTAATGTTGTTGCGATTCTCAACCAAGTCAGGATTTATTTGATGTTTTTCCAGTTAAGTGTGTTTTCCACTCATGGTGTTGAAATGAGAGTTAAATCTCGTAGCTGAACAACGAAATCAAGATGTTATGCCAAACAGATTGATCTGTAAAAATCTGCTTGTAACTTTGCTAGCCTGGCCAGTCCGAAAAGACAGATGTTCAGATTATTGTTCCATGTAAGTCTTCTCCCCATAAAACGGAAGATGTTCCTCTCTGAGTGCATGCTTATTGGTGGTAACTGTATTTTCCAAGGCTGGGACGATGTGCTTTTCCCCGGATTCGATTCTTTTACGATTTTTGGGGTGCTGATTTGGTTTCAAGTTGCGATTCTTCAATATTTCTGATTTTTAGTTTGGTTTTTAACACTAGATCATGTAAAAAAGTTAAACGATGATGATGATAATGTCTACAGACTTAATCAGGAGCCATTTTTTTTCCCAGAAAATGTACATTTATTTATTTGCACCATAAATTAGAAACAGTTACAATGGCATAAAAAAATTCAAGAAAGCACTGGAGGGGTGAAAAAAACCCAAAGTGGGTTTATCCAAGATTCCTCCCCAAAAAGATTTAATAATAAAAATTGCTTTCTACAGCAACAAAGAGTCCTGGGAGAAAAAAATTAACAAAAAAAATGGAATAAGTGCAAGTTAAAAAACTAAAATATTAAATTCTGAGATGGATAAATAATTGGTGAAAACCAGAGCGACTTGAAAGTACTCTGCCTGTTTGGAGAACACTGTTAATGAAACCAGATTAAGTGGATTGGGACCCTGAATGGATTGTATAGTATAAGCTTCCTAATCTAAAGTCTGTAAGTCTGATTGAGCCGCTGTGTGAATGGAGCAGCTATTGTCTGTTAGTTTTCTTGACTCAGTGAGGAGAAGGGCGTGAGGACAACCTTTCAGCTGCTGTTTTATATCAGTTCGTACGTCTTTTTATTCTTTAACTTGTAGATATTGTAAATACATCCAAGTTTGAATGAGTGAATAACCATAGAGGCTGAACTCTGTCTCTAAAAATGATCAAGATGAGTGCTTCTGGCTGCAGAGTGCTGTCTCACATGGACAGATATGACGGGGCAAGTCCAGACAATGTCCAGACCTGATCCTCCAGACTTTGTGTAGACTTCATGTGGAAACAGCTCGGAGATAAGATCAAATTGGGGAAGTTAGAAAGTGAAACATGCGTTAAACTTTGTACCCCTGAGAGGCACATGGTTCAGATATGTAAATATTGATGAAAGAAGCTAAAAGTCATTTAAAGCCATCTTTCAGAGGAGACACAGACTGGCCCTTCATTTCTCTTTTTCTGAGTTTTTCCGCTTGGAAAACAAGTCGACACCCCGTCAGAATCATCACATCGTTAAATATTGAATCAGAGGTTTTGGTTTCTGAACCTAATTAAGCTTTCGCCACATTTCAAACAAAGCAGCAACACCTATTCACAGCATCTCATGTGGTCTGACACGTCCAACCACTGGAAACAACACTGCTGCAGCGGCTCTTCTGGCGCAGAGTTTCCGGGTCTTTAAGTGTCCCCCCAAGTGTTATTTGTCAGGGAGAGTAAACACTGCCGGGACAGTTTTACAGCTCATACATCAAATCAGAAAAACACTCCCTCCCTGAAGTCTGCAGCAATTGTTGCTTGATTAACGGGGCGGACTACTCGGCGCAGGAAATGGATTGTCCACTTTGATTCCTGCTCTGAGAAACCGGGCCGTATGATTGGCCTGTTAGGTCTGAATGGAGCTGTGTTATCTGAATTCTCACAGGACATGTTTGAGAATGAATAGCAGATCTGTGGTATCTTTTTCTGCACTCGCAGACTTTCTTTTTCACAATGAGGCACATTCTGCAAATTCCTCTGAACTCGGGACTCTAACATCCCTTTGATGACCCGGAAAATGTGAGACAGATGCAGCTCCGGAGAACCCCGGACTGAATGAAACGACCTTCAGGCTTGTAAGTGACTGACTGTGGAAAAGAAAGCAATAGAGCAAGAAAAGGATCCGGCTGGGCAGAAACGCAGGAATGCAGGGGCTGATAGGAGAGTGGAAAAGGGTTCAGATCTTCTGCAGATTAAAGCACACAAAGTGGCATTGTGTCTGCGTTTGAGACACTCAACGTTTCTGGACGTCAACGCTTCGTTGGCAGAACTTACAGGGAGTGGCATCCACTTTAATAATTCATGTAATGCTCTTGTGACAATGGTAATCCACCCCTCCCCCTGTGTGCTCACAACAACCACCATCCCTCAGCCACCAGCAGCATGTCAGCTTCATTTAACAGCTTCCTGAAGCCACAAACCAACAAGGAGAGTAAACTTTGACCTGACGGGGCTTTTGCTCATGAATCATGACAGAAAACTAAAAACTGTCTCGCCGTGGCTGATGACATCATCCGGAAACTTGTGCACTCAACGCATCTAGTCTCTCTGTGTGTTCCTGAGACCACGAGTCCTTCCTCGACCACGTGTTTGCTGTTTTCTTCTCGCTAAGCCGTCATGCTCGCTAACCTGGCAGTGGCACCCAGACCAGCTCAAATTAAGGGTAGCAGAGGGTGTCATCTTTGTCCAAATGCATCCTGGGATTTACCCGGTTGATCAAAACATAGCGATCTCTGAAAGTACTATGAATGTTGATGTGCTAGAAGTTGAGTTTTTCTGTGATATATTTGCTTTAAAGGTCAAATCTTTTCATGAACGTTGAATTTTTTCTCCCTACTTGTAGTAACAAAGACCAAAACTCCAAAAAGCATCACACTCAAACTAAAAATCCAAACTTCTAAAAAGTCTCTCTTCCCAACACACTTTGATTTGAAAAAAAATATTTGTCTGGTATAAATAATTCTGTTTCAAAGAATAACTCGCTTCAAAGTTGAAAAAACGGCACCCAGCAGCTGAAGTTGGAGAGAGTGTCAGATTTTAATGATTTGGAAGTAAAAAGGAAAACTGTTGTGTTTGTTTCAGGCAGTTTTATGGTGGAAACAGACAATTTTGCCTTTTTCAACTTCTAGCCTTTCACTGTTAACACAGAAACAAATGGAAACTGTCCGTTTTTCTCAAAGTTTAGCAACTGTCAAAGAAAGAAACAACAAGAGTACAGTAAAAACAGTTCGGGCCAAACTAGCTGACTTTACTACTCAGTAATGTTTTGTTAAAGATAAAATAGAAGAGAGAAGAGGTAAAACACAAACACTGTGTCTTTCTCTGCTGAAAACGATTTCTGTGATTAGTTTTGTAGTGATGGTGGACACTGGAGCCTAACTGTCAGACAGAAAAAGGACAGAAGAGCAAAAGAAAGATAAACAGGAGAGAGATAGAGCACGAGCTAATGGCTAAAAGGGCTAATCTGTTTGTGCTAATGTTGACTCCAACCCACAGTCAGCAGTTATTCTGCAGTGGTCTTGTGCACTTGAGAGTCTATCAATAAAATGAAGAGTGATACCTTTTTAATCTGGCTTTTAGCTGATAGTATTTATTATTATTTTATGTAATATTTTAACTTATTTTAACCCTTTTATTTTGTTTTATTTCCACATTCCAGTTCAGATTTTTTTTTAATTTTTTATTTTATTCTTTGTTAAATGCTTTTCCTTTTATTATCCTATTTTAGCTGAATTTATTATGCACCTGATGTTACACTTTCTCATTTTACCATATTATTTGTCCAACTTTTATTATATATTGTCAAATTATATTATTTTTTGTATTTATTTAGTTACACATTTACTTCTCTTACCCTCTAGTATTTAAGTATTTTTTTTAATTAATTATTATTTTAGTTTTAGCTCCTGTGTTTCCTCATTTTAATTCAAGATGGCGTTTTACTTAGTCTTCAAATTCTGTTTTCTGTCAAAATTTCCTTTATATGTCTTGTGGTTTGGGGGAGGGGGGGTTATGGGGGTCTTATGTTTTCATTTTATGCAATTTTCTGCTTTTCATTCTACTTCTTGTTATTTCATTTCATTTTTTTCCCCATGTTAAGCACTTTGTGGTACAAATTACAAAGTTTGATTGATTACGGACTGGGCTGTCAGCTGCGCTACATAGAGACAGCTACTTAACTACGTAGGAGAATAAATCAAATCAAAATCAAATTCGATAGATTGGACTTTTTTGGTTGATAGTGTCAAAATTGGGATTCTTTGTCAAAAAATTGATTTTTTTCAAATTCAGATTCTTCATTTCAGTCTTTTTTTATAAACTTTATTGGAAAAAATGTTACCACTTTTCTCCAGCAGAGGGCAAATGTTTCTCTCTGACTCACTGACTCACCTCACATGAAGCTGGCTACTACAATGTTTGCTTGGTGTCTCGTTTGACACTGTAGCGCTACATAACTCTGCTGTTAAATACTAATTGAGTAAAAAGTTGTCTTGTACAAAGAAAATTTCTTTCGATCTGATCTCTATTTAACTCCAAAACAAACACACACCACGCTAGAAGTGATTTACGGCAGTGTATGGAGACTTCGGGCCAGATGGTGGCGAGGGAGTCCCATTAAAGCAGATCCTCCTCATAGCATCTTTAATGATTTATACACTCTATTTACATCATTTATTTATCTGAACACCTGCTACTGGCAATGATTTGAGTCCTGTTTCCTATGTCGAGAGGAAATACTTTTATTTTTATGTCTGTCATGTAATGTCTTTCATTATACAAACTTGAGGTGAAACACAAGGGCACAATTATGAATCCCAAGGTTTGTCTAAACAGTTCATTGTGAATGAATCAGTGTTTCAATCAACCCCTAAAGCCAGAGCTCACCAAACTCAATCAAATCTGGACCTTGTTAATTGGAAAGAAATCAAGTAATCAGCTGCAAAACCTTAATAACAATCAGAATCCCTATTATGATTGTCAGCAGGTTTTTGTTCTCGAAGAATGCCAATTGAATATAACTAACGAGAGTCATTGTCTGTGCTTAACTCTTGATTTCTTCTGCTCTGTAGTTTTTTTAAGCTACTCTTGTTTTTCCAATATTTTTTATTTCCTGAATCGAGACGTCAATTTTCCAAGAGATTCGACTGGATTGAGGACAGTAATGCTTTGTGAGAGCAGAGCTAAAAGGAAAAACCCCGTTATATGGAACTTGGCCTCTGTTTTGGAGATGGTACGAGGGCTCTCTCCAAATAACGCTGTAACTTGGTTTAGTGGAACGCCAGCTTGAAGTTTCCCTTTTTGCGCGGGCTGTATCCAGTTATAGCAAATGTGGCATCCTCATTCTTGGAGCTCCAAGAGTCAACATCAGCAGATTAAGCTGTTTGGCATTGGCAGAGATGATTTGGCAATTTTTTATGGGTGCAACCCACAAACTCAGCTCAGCTGCTCATCCCATAAATGCATTTTCCTCACAAATGTGGCTCCATTTAAAAAGGGAAACAAACAATGTAAGATGTATTGTTACAGCAAGGAAACAATCTTTCAATTCAACTTTTTCTTACATTTTCTGTGAAGTGACAATTTGAAAGTTTTTCCGTAACCTTAACGTTGAGCAATCAAAACTGACACAGTGATGAAATCTGGCTTGTTGACTGCTACTTTCCATAAATAAGGGACAAAGAAATGTTTGATTGCTTGTGTCAGACTTGCATCATGGTTACAGCTCCTGTTAAAGCCTGTTTGTGCTTGTGTGATTTGGTTTGTGGGGGGTGATGGCTGATGTGGAAATAAGCCTGTGACTGCGAGGCCAGGTGATGGTTTTCTGCGAGAGATGAGACGCACTGAGCTTTTTCCCTCCATCGCCTCACCTCCAGCTGATTCAGAGTCCTGTGCAGCCTCCAGAAGAAGATAAAGCTATAATTGCTGCTCCCTGTGACCTTCAGATACACAGGAAACTCTCTGAGCTTGCCTGTGTATACAGTTTACGGTTCAGCCCTGATATTCCCTCTCCACTCTGAGGTCAGTCTGGGCCAAACAGAACCATGAGGCGGTCTATGCTGAGAACCACCAGGGCTTTTCTTTCATCAGGTTATTGTAGCCACACAAAGCATCTACAGGGTCTCTCTTGAATGAGCAGAAATACTGAATGCATCATGAGAGTCAGTGATGTCTCCACAGGGCTGCAGTGCTGAAAGCGAGACAGCTGGGCTGCCACATGTGTTTGGAAAGCTTTCCTAAACCAAAAGATTGTGAGGAATTATCGGAAACTGAGACACAAACAGAAACTGAACTCTGATAAAGTCATTTAGGATACTGTAGACCAGGGATGTCAAACTCGTGCCATGGAGGGCCAAGAAGCTGCAGGTTTTCTTTCCAACCAAGAACTCCACCAGCTGATTTCACTGATTACCTCACCTTCAAGTAGAGAGCAGGGACTTATCAGTGAAATCAGCTGGTGGAGTTCTTGGTTGGAAAGAAAACCTGCAGCCTCTTGGCCCTTCATGGCACGAGTTTGAGATCCCTGCTGTAGACGATGGTAGGGCAAGTATCTCTTCATATTATCTCTTAAAGATGCTATGAGGGGGATCTGTTTTAATTGGACTGCAGCGCCACCTTCTGGCCCGGAGTCTCACGCACACTGTCATGAAGATGTGACTTTTAACCAGGCGTGTTTGTTAAAGTCATTTTTTAATCTGATACAACGCAACAAGGTCATGTATTTATTGTACAGTTACCTTGCGCTGTTGTTTGAAACGAGAAAAGTATGTAGTGCTATCGGCAGCTCGGTGGTACGACGTATCATGGCACCAGGACGTTTTTGGTTGTCGCTTTCTTGAACACATCCTGCTTTGATTGCAGTTTGCATTTTAAATCTTGCTCTATTTGTTGTTTTCTTGAAGCCTGAAATTTGGTGTCAACATTCACCTTCCTGTTTTTCTTGAAACAGCCTTCATCTGCATCAACTTTTCTCCTCCTGGACATTTTGGGATCATTATTTTATTTTCCTCAATTTTACTAGTTTTTGGAAAATGGTGATGTGAAAGCACTGCGATCTAGGGCTGCATCTAACGATTATTTTTAATGTGGACTAATCTATCGGTTATTTTTCCGATTAGTCAATTAATCACGATTATTTTGAGTTTCAACCTAATTTGTCCTTTAAAATGTGCAGACCTTTAAAATTCAACCTGCGTGTTGCATTTTCACTGCATTTACCCAGAGTTAGGTTCTCACCTCTGATTGGTCAGCTCTGTGTCATGTTTGTTTGTTTGTTTGTCTTTATTTCATTCATGATGACATAAAAATACAAGTATCATACAAAAAAACAAAATAAATCTCAAAATGAATGAAGCAGGTAACAAGGAAATGAAGTTGTTGTGCACAGTGTTGGACACAGCGCTTATTAGTGACTTTGGGCTTGTTTTCTAATTTTTATTTGTTTATTGGGGTTTTGCTCTCTGTATGATCCGCCTGACTCTCTCCCAGCTCTCCACAACAAGGCGTTAAGTTTCGTTTCTCTACATGCGCTACTTCCACTTCGCTCATGCACACTCCGCCCCTCCTCCTCCCCGCTGAGTGTTACCGGTGTAGTGTGAGCTTGAGAGTGAGAGCTCCATCAGATGAAAGTCCTCTCTTTTAAAAAGTTAAGGGAGTTTTGATACTAGTTTGTGACTCAGATCCCGAAAAACTGCTAAAAACGGCGAGCGAAGGAGACTCTAAATCACGTTATCAGACGCTAAACTCCGGGAGCTGTCAGTGTGTCCAAACTGGAGCTGCAGAGCCTCCGTCGGCGCACAGCGCTCTCTGGAAGTGGAGATTTTTCCTCATCAATATTCCTCATGTATGAACTTAGTGATCTTTTCCCAGAAACAGATCCAATAACACAGCACTTCATATACACACATATGAGCATTACCCCCTGGCATTTCATTTCCTGATATGACAACAACAATATAAACATTAATATGGCGAGTCGACTACTAAAATTTCCGCCGATTAATTTTTTATAGTCGACAAGTCCATTATGTCGACCAATCGCTGTAGCCTACTGCAATCTATGCCGTCGCTTTGCGTGTAACATAATGTGTAGGTATTATGGGAAATGTAATTTATGGTCAATGCACCTTTTGAATTATCTATTGTTAGACAATCGGACCTTTTAAGCTCTCGTGGACCACATTAAATGGCATGGCAGGCCACCTTTGGCCCACGGGCCTTGAGTTTGACACATGTGTCATAGAGACTTAGATTTGTTGTGTCTTGTTGTAAAACCTTTATTTGTGCTGATAATCTCATTTTAAAGTGTGGATTACGATCAGGCATATGTCTAGAAGGGAGACTTTTTCAAGATCCCTTAGAAACTCCTCCAAGCCGCTTTAATTTATCAGCCCATCCAAATTTTAAGTGGTCTTAATTGGATGTTTCATACACTCCATTACGTGATTGTGACATCATTTTGATTTTTCTTACTTCTTACTGACTTTACTCACAGATTTAATGAGGGGCCTGGCTGGAGAGACTTAGAAAGAGTTGGAGAGATGTTTTGGCTGTTTGAGCAGCCATATGCCGCCCACTGCGAAAATTTGGAAAGTTTACAGAAATTAGTGTTTGTGAGTGCACAGTTTGTGAAATGTAATCCAGGAAGAGCAAACGCAAACCCTTTTAGTTAAAAGTCATTCATTCTTTACTTAAGTGCAGCTAGACACCACTATAAAACTGACAGATTCACTAAATCTGTGTTTGCGTTCAGTTTCAGGACCTACAGGTGGACCGGGAGACGCTGCTGACCTCCAACCGGAGCCTGGCGGAGGAGAGCCTGGCCCGACAACCCCGCCTCTGCAACGGCAAACTTCAGCTGGCGGAGAAATACCGGGAACTGTCCAACCTGGCAACCACATGCTGGGAAAAACAGAGTCAGCTTGGTGAGTTTACCCTCCCATTGATGAGACACCGAGTGTGGAGGACAGGGGGGACAGGGGGAGGCGGGAAGACGACGTTTCTGGTTCCATATTTGGGTGATCACTGTCGAGTCATTTGTCAGGAGGAGTTTGGTTGTGATGACGAGGTCACGGGGTCAGATTCCTGGGCTGGATGGGTAAATATGGACTCGCTAAGTGGAAATGAGGCCCTGAAAGGCAAACATAGCTGCCATGTTGCTTTCAGTCTGACGTGAAACAAATGAAGGTTTTTTTTGTTTTCATTTTCAGACGTGAACATGTTTTTGTGAGGATTTTTATAGACTTTGGTAAAAACAAACCAAAAGAAAAGCAGCAGAACAAAAGGTTGTGTCGTAACCACTTAAGGTTAAAGCTAATTATAGGTAATGTCCCACTGAGGCTCCTCTTTGTCTCACCTTTAATTGCTCACCCCAGACTCCCCAGACATAGAAAGCAGACTGCATTGTTTTGGACTCACTGTAACTATCTTGCTGCTTCTGAAAAAGTAGAAAAAGTTTCACATCAGACGCCACAGTGTCAGCGAGACGAGTGAAAAGCCTCGGCGTGACTGCAGTTCGGTCATGGGAACGAAATGGAGCATATCAAATGCCAGCAGGAAGCTTGCAGCAGTTGTCAGGGAATTTGCGGAGTGAAGGGGGCCTTGTCTTTGTTTAGGCGAGTCATGCTTGTGACAGGGCAGCTCCAGAGGATGTCTTTTTAAGCCCCGAGCCTCTAAATTTTAAGCCTCATGGGCAGGCGTTTGGAAATTCCTCCCAGGGTGAGAGCCATGCCAAGAGCAGGTGATAAAACAAATCCTGTGCCTTAATTTTCAGAGGTAAAGTCAACCGCTGTGTGTTTTTAACTCCTTGACTGTAATGAAACAGCGGTTGCCAGATTTGTGCTCCAGCCTCAGCTGCCGGCCAGTGATGGAAGTTGGGAGGAATGTTAAACTTCCGCTCGATGTGTGTGTGTGCGTTACACAGATGCAGTCCCACCTCCCCAGCAGAGCAGGATGGGCGGGGGTCCGTCCTTCCTCTGCACAACATCTGACTCTCATTTGCTGCAACAAGGGAACGAGTGGAGAGAGATGAATGAGGAGGCTTTTTCTCCAGCGCGCTGATCGTGGCAGAGACAAACTGCGGGGTGGATTGAAGCAGATAGCTGCATTGTTCCGTACATCCTGCGGATTGTTTGACCACAGAACGCTGGCAGAGCTGCAGTGGTTGTGTTGTTGTGTTGTCCTGGTCCCCAGGTTGAGTGAGACCTTGAGTGTTACATTTCACACAGCTGTTGTTGTCATCCGTTTCCTTCTGCGTCATCTTGCTCGGATCACCTGCAGAAAACAGAAACAGACAAATGTTTAAACCATCGACTGTAAAAAACAATGGATGTTGCTGCTCCCCCTGGTGGCTGGCTGCAGTATAGGTAAAAAAATCCATCTCCCCAGTCATTCCAGATGGGCTGTGGTTGAACTTAAAAAAAATTAATACACCTCGTAGAAATGTTTCTCACATCCGATTATTGTGGTGATTTGAAGATATTATTGGGCTGCTTTGTATTCACATCCTCTTATTTCTAAAAGTTTCGTTTTTATTAGTTATTAGAGGTTAAAAATTAGGCTTTATGTCAAGTTTGACGATGATCGACAGCTGCTGTTTTGGTCTATTTTTTTTAGAGGATTGTAAAATATGTCGAGAGGGAGAGGCAAGACGAGATTTAGGACAACGTACCAGGACCATTTAAATAAATAAATTAAAAAAATTGAGACGTTGAACTCAAAATTTACTAGTTTATAAAATCGCAAATTTACAACCTTATAGACGAATACATTTCGGTGTGTCACAGAATTATATTAGGGATGCACCAATATTAAATTTTGGCTGAAACTGATAACCGATATTGTTATTGGAAAAAGAAACAAAAAAAAACGAGATGATCAAATTGTGAATAAACTGAAAATGATGCAAACTGAATTTTTCAATATCTCTCTTGATTTTAAAACTTGTTTTCCTTGTCCACTCTTCTTAGGTGATTACATAATCATAGAAAACAGTATTATTTGAGTCTTTAAAGATTGTTCAAGATGATCTGAAAATGGCTGGCAGCTAATGATTAAATATCGGCCAAACATCAAAATATCAAAAATGACCAACATCATCCGATACCGTTATGGATACTGATATATCATACAGCCCTAATTTATATGTGGCTTCAAATTTGTAGGTTGTTATGAAGCTACGTACTCCACGCCAAGATGGACTGAATTCACAGCATTATCAGATTGTAAGGCTGGGACAATATGCTATTCTCCTGATTTTTGGGGTGTCAATTCGATTTAAATTGCGATTCTTCGATATTTACAATTTTTGCAGTTTATAGTTTGCTTTTTAAACACCAGACCATGGCAAAAAAGTTAAATGATGATGGTCGGGGGATGGTTACCAAATTAGGTACTTTTATAGGTACACACCATATTCTGTCAAATCGATTCGCATAAAATCAAACGGTACCATGTTTAGGTACCTGAACGCATCATTGTGACTGTGAGGGAGTGGAAGAGTAGACAATTTTCCATGCTAGCCATGAACACAGCATTGAAAGGTTATATATTGAAGAATAAATGTGTAACATGTCAAAATGTGATATTTTATTATTAAACAAATTGATATTTTTTTACCACATAAACACAAAAAAGTACAGAAAATTGGTACTGTTGAGTACCAGTACCGATTGCCAGGTACAAGGTATCGGTACTGTATTGTTAAAATGTGAAAGGTACCCATTCCTACTGACGATATTGTCTACAGACTATATCAGGAGCCAAATTTTCCCATAAGATGCACATCACAAGAGTCAGAGAGAAACATTTCGCCCTCTGCTGGACAAAAGTGGTAATTTTTTTTCCAATCCAGTTTATAAGCAACGACTGGAATGAAGAATTTGAATTAAGGATCCCAATTTTGGTATTGTCTAACAAAAAACCCCCTGATGTATCGTATTTTGATTTTTTTTCTCCAACCCCTTTCAGATTATACTTTCGAGTTGGACTCGACAATAAGTGGTTGTTACTGGTTTTAGCCCAAAGTCATTGCATTATTCAGACTCTGAAAAGACACTGGTACCATGGGGCTGTTCAGAAGAAAGCAGCATGAAGTCGTAAATTTACTAGTTAACAAGGTCGTAAATTTGCGACTTTATAAAGTCGTAAATTTGGGACTTGAAAACTAAAAAAATTTCTCTTTTTTTTTTTTTTTTTTCAAATTTATTTATTGAACTTCTTTAGTGGCCCTGTCGTAAAGATTAGACTCTCAAAAGAAAGAAAAATTATTATTTTGTCTCCCAGCTCCACTCAGATTCTCTCTCAGTCTCTACTGCTCAGACTCTGGCTGCTAATGGTGGTGCCTGTGACGGGGTATTTTGACTTCAAACCTGTACAGTGATGAAAGGCGGAGCCACGCTGTCCACTTTTTATACAGTCAGTGGTTTAAACACATTCACAAAAGTGTTAAAGCAAACTTCCTTCCAGCTCTATATCTGAGTCTCTTGTTTTGACAACTCCCTCTTCCTGTTAAACCCTGGATTATATTTAGTGACCGCTTTCACACCATGAGTCCCAGGCCTGGTTCAGGGCTGTCAGATTCTCCCCCTGATTGATCACAAAGAAAAGGACCTCAAACTGTGTCTTGGTCTCATGAGCCGTAAATTTTTCAGGATTCACGGCTCATTACCAAGTTTGATCAAATGCTTAAGTCTGAATGAAAAATTACAGCCCTGGTGTGGTTCGGTTGGAGTAATGAAAACTTTTTTGGTGGTTTGCTTGTACTCAAAGTCACAATTCAAAGTTTTCCCCATAAAACCAAACGATTGTCTTCCCAGAGCTCTAACCGAGGCCCTTCACGACAGGAAAGCAGCAGTGAAAAACTTAAATTATGCTTTTGTTGCTATGGGGGAGTGAGATACTGTTATAAACAGAGCGTGTGCACAGAGGGGGGCCAGGCAGGCCAAGGGTTTCTCAAACTATGAGAGTAAGTTGTCTGCATGTCCGACCTGGAATGCAAACACTCGTCTGTCAAAAACCGGAGGCTGCAAACTCAAGGATGCAGGGATGAGGTCATTTTAAAAGCAGATATGAGGAATAGTACTGCTTGTTTCAGCGTTGTTGTTGTTTTTCGAGCATTGACTGGTGTTGAACTTTCTGGCTTTTGGTGGGGAAAACAAAGAAACTTCAGCGTCCTGTCATCTCATTGTGTTTAGTTGAGAAAGGGACATTATGACGTCAAAAAGGGTGTTGATACTAGCACAACAAAGCATTTTTCTCAGCACACTAAACAGTGAAGCTGGGTGTGGTTGGATGAGCAACAGCTCTGAAACATAAGCAGAGGACAGACAAGTCTTTCACACTGGTACAGAGTCACTTTCTGAAGGTTTGAAACACTTATTTTAAGAGTCTGCTGGGATTCAACTCTTGGAAGTGACAGGTCTTAAGGAAAATTCATCCTCAGACACTTACTGATGAAAAGAAATGCTAAATATGTATTTAGTAAGTCTTGACCCCTTTGTTTTGTTTTTATTGATGAGTTAAAAACGCTGACAGCTTCACCTCCTGTTGAGATATTTTTAGCACGTATCCGATGTTTTTAAAAGATGATCCTGAGACGGTCTGATTTACTGTCACCATGCTTCAGGAAAAGGGAGAAATCTTCTTTCTTGTTTTTGCTGCTCATAATGAAAATGTAAGAAACAGTTAAAGTGTCTCATGTCACAGCAGCAGCTAACGAAACAAGAGTCTGGTTTGCTGAACTTATATCTTCATTGAGGCAGTTTTGATTCCCCAGTGGGTGCTGAAAAGCATCCTGGGACGTTTAAGTGAGGCAGGTTTGGCTAAATTAGGTGTTAGCTAAAGCACGCTACTGGAGTAGTGTCCAGTCACAGCTCATTAAAAGGATGTAAAGTGTTGGACATCCTCTGATATTGGTGTGGTGAAGGTCTACAGCCTCGAACGCTGTTGCACCGTGTTTTCTGACACCTTTCTGTCACAAACAACTTTAACTTTTTCAGCAGTTTGAGCTCCAGTAACTCTTCCAAACAGATCACACAAGGATAAAATGTTCACCTTATATACCTCACCCACTGATTAGTGTTGATATGTAATGAATGATGTAGGGTTAGTGAGGTATTAAACCTCGACAGGGTGTAACTAGACCCAGATAATGTGTGTGTCCTACTTATTACTTAAGGGTAGAGTCTGCAGGATTCCCCTTAAAAAATAAAAAGTCAACTTTTACAGGAATAATCCTACTTAATCGTCTCCTTTGGGCCTTTATACATGTGTGTCAGTGTCTGTGTCTGCCTCAACCCCCTTCCTCTGCCTGTATGTTGATGTTTTGGTTGTTTTGGGGTGTGTCTGGGCAGAGAGTGGACATGGTTACCTCAGTCAATCACAGTGCGTAAGTTACTTTGTGTGTTGATTATAGGGCTGCACGATTATCGCAATCGCAATCGCAATCGCAATCGCAATCGCAATGTCAGCACATGCAATTCAGATTTTTCTCCATGATAACCAAGCAAGTCTGTAGACTCATCATGACACAACTTTTTTTTATTAAATCGCAAGCACAATCGCAATCGCAATATTGTCCACCTAATCGCAAATCGCACCTTTTCCCCAAATCGTGCAGCACTAGTTGATTAGCGAGTGGAATAAGCTGTCCTGTGCGACTATGATAGCAGAAGTAGCACGGAGAAAAAGAAAAACACAGCCAAAGTGAAAAAAAACATCAAACAGATAAAGCTTTTAACTAAACTAAGGTGAAGCTTGGCTCGACTTTCACTGCACGGGACGAAGAGCGACGCA
Organism: Halichoeres trimaculatus; assembly: GCF_033239565.1. Classification (NCBI taxonomy): domain Eukaryota; kingdom Metazoa; phylum Chordata; class Actinopteri; order Labriformes; family Labridae; genus Halichoeres; species Halichoeres trimaculatus. The sequence goes on along the minus strand of NW_027437184.1, from coordinate 4,547,342 downwards.
AGTTAGCTTTCTGCTAACCAAGTATGTGTCAAATATTATTTTATTTTATCCCGATACAGATTTTTTGACTTCTGATCATGATATGTTTTGTCGATACCAATCAGATACCGATACCTTTCTCTGATGAATCCTATACTTCGTTGAGTGATTCTGTTGTAAATGACGAATCGTATTTGTTGTATTAAAGTGAGCCCTGTTGGTACATCCTCCAGAAACACTCACTTTAAAAATGTTGCAGACGCTGTTTTACGTTCATTGCTTTACTAAGAGGAGTCCCACACAGCGGACATGTTTTCACAAAGTTTGATTTACAGTAGCGTGACAGTGCTGAAAACATGTGAAAGATGGACGAAATCCGATGCTATCCGATCTGCCAAAACTAACCATATTGGACGCCAATACCAATCAGAATATTGGATTGGGACATCCCTAGAGGTAGACCGATATATCGGCCGGCCGATATATCGGCCCAATATTTGGACATTTGTCTCTATCGGCCATCGGCTGTATTTTCTTTTAAAAAGCCGATTTTTGATCCGTTGTATAAAATGACGCAATTTTTGATCAGGCACAAAAAAGATGAGCACCTCAAACTTGTGGAACCACTTGGATACATTACATACTTTTGTTCAAATTATATTAATAAGTTTAAATTTCTTTTTTGACATTTTAAGAAGAGTGTGAATGTTTACTACTGCTTGTTACATTGTGTGTTTACTCAGACAAAATATTTCATTGTTTTGAAAGCTGAATAAATGTTCAGAGGACTGGACACGACTTGTTGTAATAGATTTCTTTTAGTTGCTCAGAAATGGCTGCGTTTCACAAAAATGTGATAAATATATATTTATTTAACAATTGCCCTGAATATCAAATTGGAAAAATCGGCTATGCATATCGGCATCGGCTGCCCAAATTTGGAAAGCATTGGCATCGGCATCGGCCCCCAAAAAACCCATATCGGTCGACCTCTAGACATCCCTATCATATACCTGTGGTTAGCTTGTACTAACATGCTAAGTCAGGTGCACGGCTCTCGAGTCTCTCCCATGTAGAAACGCGATGCAACAGGTGGTTGCTGGGCTAGCGAATGTGTTCTTGTAGTCACGGTGAGAGACCATGGGGGTGTGCTGCCGCTGGCACTGAGCCAAGGAGGAGGAGCTCAGTTTGAATGTTGTGTATACCAGCAAGTAACAAAAACTTATGCAAAAAACACGAGTCAAGATTTGGATTTGAGTTTCAGTTTCTTTGTCTCAACCTGTTACTCACACTTTTCAATCTTTTTTACAGCCTTTCAGCTCTTTTCTACCTCTAATGTGCTCATGTTAGAGAAAGTTGATAACTCTCATCAATCAGAATCAAACACCTTACACCGACAGAAGAAAAAAAAACAGGTACTCCACCTGTCAGTGCCCAAAGTGTTGCGTCTGATTGGTGCAGAGGTTAATGTGCTCCAAACTGTTAGCAGCCACACTGTTAGCATATCCCTGAGTCTCCTTCAATGAAGAAGTGAATTCCTACACGAGCTGATGGTGTTACAGGTTCAGTTATTCAGACCCCATTAAACAGATTTGTTTGCAGACACCTGCTAGCTTAATTAGCTCATTAACTAAAACTGATGGAGAGAGTTGCTGTTTCACTTTCCAGCTCATACAGGGCAGCTGGCTGAAAAACAGCCTCTTATGAATGAAGTTTCTTGCAGCATAAATCCCTCTTTCTTCATATCAACAGATGAATCTGGAGCCATATTATAAAATTAAAATAAAAGTCAGACATTTTTTCTTCAAATACGCTTTCTCTCATCACAGTTTGATCGTATTTTGCTGATTTAACGACTGATTGACAGCTCTGCTCATGAGAGCGGCTCCCGCAGCGCTCTGTTCCACATTAGCAGAAAGGGTAAAGTGACTGAAATATCACAAACATTAACAACACGTAGCCCACCTGAGGGATCTGAGCTGTGCGCTAACTGTGTGTTATGATCAGCAGAAAGGGCGAGATGTCAGTCCCGAGGCTAGACGCTTCCCCACATGCCTGCTCCGCTCCGGTTTAATGTGTCAGCTCCCACCGCGGTGGTTTTTGGCTTCGCTCCTCGCAGTGGGAGGAGCACGGGTGGAGGCGCGGTGTCCATTTCAGATAAGGTCAGAGCTCTGTACCAACACCATTGTTATTTATCTCCATAAGCAGCATCAGCTGTGTGTCTGCTGGCGTCAGTTTAGTCAAACCGCTGCAGGTAGACTGTGTCAGATCATTTGGTGGTGCTGAGAGCTTACAGCTGTGTGGCTGTTTCAGCCGACTGTCAACAGCCAGACTGCACCTTTTGTTTGATGTAATTCCTCCTTTATCTCCTCTAATCCGTGCACCAATCCTCGTCTCACACTGAGAAACAAGAAAATGCAGGAATTACATTTTTCAGCGCATAAATGCAAACAGATTTCCAAAGTGAGCCTTTTCCAGAGGACCACACATAAAAGCCTCCACACTCCCACGAGTTTGGGACAAGTGGAGGTCAGCTTCAGCAGGACTGTACTCGCTGTGTCTTACTCCTGTGTTTCTGATGTTGGGTGTGGACATTAGTGCAGGATCATGGGCTTGTTTGTTGTTACTGTAGCAGATCTGAGTGAATGTGAACTCTGAGAAAAGCTTTTAAACGCTCGTCCTCTGGGAACGCAGCTGACTGAAGGTGGAGAACAAAGTGCACATGGTGTCTCCGAACATTTTCTGCTTTCTTTTTGGGGAGTCTCCGCATTCAGATTGGAATAAAAGAAACCGTGCTCTTGGCTCAAAGTCAACAAGTCTCTCGCGGATTTTAAGGATGAAACAGATCTGAATGTTTTCTTGTTTTTCCTTTCGACGTCTGATGCATACCAAGATTCATGGATTCAGACGTTTATGAGGCTGTTTGCTGTCAGGTCACATTCACAATCTGTGCGTTCGCTGCAGCGTCTGGTAATATTTTCAGAGACTCGCTCTATAAAGACGCTGAAGGTGTTATTCACTGTTGGTAGATGATGTTTCCAGACAAATCACAGGAGCAGAGATCAGCCGTGAAAACTCCCAGGAGGTGAACTTTCAGCTTTAAATTAATTGGCTGTATTTGTTTGTGTGAAGCCTTTAAGGGTTGTTCTTGTTGTCACCGCTGAGGCTGGAGGACCTGAGAAAAATATGTAATTGGTATTTCTCTGACCATTGTGGTGTCTGTGAATTTAATTGGATTTTCTTCTCCAGTGATTTAACGTGAAGTGTGTAATCTCAGCCGGCATTAACCAGCATCTTTATCTGGTTTCTGTGTCAAATAAAGAAAACAGCAGTTGCTCGTTGCAGAGAATAATGATCCACTTACGTTGGATTAATTTAAATATTATATAACGAGGCTCATTTCTGCTGGACTAACACCAGATCTCTGTCCATTGTTGTGCTTCATTTTGAATGCACTCTGCTCATTTTGTCTGTTTTTTGAGGCCGTGGAGTTTAATGCGATCTAGTGTCAACATGGTTTTTGTTATTCTGAAAGTCACCAGATATTTTACTGTGGTTTAAGTGCACAGCTTCCTGTCTCACTCAATCTGTTCTTGGAACCAGGATAAATCATTTATTGCATTAATACATTGATTTAAATTGGCAGATATCCAACATTTTGACTTTATCCACATCAGCCTTTCTTTAATTCGACAGCTGATGAGATATCAGTTCAGAACAATGTCATTTTGGCTCCAATACAGCAGCGTCACTTCTCTGTCTCGAGCATTGTCCCACCCACAGCACCACCTGATTGGTTACACCCAAAGCCATTTTTTGGAAAGCTTGACTTACTGCATGAAACTTCATTGAGCTATTTATTTTCTCAAAGTTTTTAGTTAACTTTCAAAATTACTCTAAACGAAAATCCGCTCCAAATATCAGTTATCGACCTCTTTGACGGTTATTAGTCAGTATTGGCCCAGAAAAAAAACATGTCTTTTAGTGAAAAAGTTGAATGATAATGATGATGTCTTCAGACTGTATCAGGAGCTATATTTTCATTAAGAATGACTAGATAAGCTCTGCTTCTCCTGTCTTCCCTTTCGGACATGTACAATGTGATCATCTACTGAAAATGTGTGATATTGTATAAGTGTGCGGACATATCCGAAATAAATCAAATCAAATCAAATCAAAATATGACGTATAACACATGGATTTGGATAGTTATTTAGAGAGTTAGGGGGTATAAATCTTTAGGGGTAAATCGTCGCAGGAAGGGAAATCCTTGAACTGGAGAACTGCCTGTATATTCCTATTGATTCTTGAACAAAGAAATCTCAATTTAAAATCGTTTAACAAAAAATCCTGATACTAACATACATTGATTCTTTTTTCTTACCCCTGATGTCCACACGTAGCCGCGTATCTCAGAAATCGCAAATACCGCTATACATTTATGCCTGCCATCCACAGCAAAACACAGTTTTATGTCACTAAGAATGATGTTTTAGGAAAGCTGCGCCAAAAATGAGTATTTTGGAAAACTCTGGTTTCACGGTTTGGTGTAGACGCCTGGAAAACTGAGTTTTCAGTTCTCCGACGTCACAGCTGAATGAGGGCTCATTCCCATTGGCTGGCACAGGTTTCGTGTGAGAAAAACAGACAAATATGGGTTTGGCAGATTTTCCTGGTGTGTGTGGAAGAAATCATTTTTAAAAACAAGTGGGGGGGGAGGATATTTTTTCATTAAAACACCCAGCCACGTGTGCAAGGCTTTAATTAGCAGGGCCAACTGAGTGGATAAGGGTTAACTGAGGAGTGAGCTGTAGCATAAATCACCTGTAAAGAAAGTTTAGCATAAATTTTCTCCATCAAAGCCCTTCCTCTGTGTGAAGGCGGCCGGCTCAGGGATGGTCGATGTTCCTCAGCAAACGTACACGCTCTCCTTCCTGTAGTCTGACTCACCTGAAGGCTGTGATGAGTTACTCGACCATCTGAGCCGTGTTTAACTTCAGAGCGATCCTGCAGACAGTTCTGTAGCTCAGAGGGTTAAAATTAGCGTTACACGCTCACAGGAAACGCCGCTTCACAAACAATGACTCGATGTGCGTAGGAGATCACGCCACTCTCTCTGTTATTTACATGATAACTCCACATCCACCTACTGCAGGACGTCTGAAATAGATTCAAGACTGTGGTTGTTTGTTGGACTGAAACAACAACCCACTTCTTACTCAGACAAAACTGATTTTCAGGCTGCTGCTCTCCCGCTTTCAGCCAGGAGCAATTACTTAAAACGCTGGCAGACGCAGAGTTTAAGAACAGCCAAACCTCGTTTCTCACAATAACTGTTAATGACGTGCTACAAAATAATTTTTATGGGCACAGTTGCTCCTTTTTCTGAGACATGAAAGGTCATTAAAAAGTAAAAATACACTTTATTCTCTGACTTTGATCGAGGAATATAAAGCTACATCGTTTCCTGGTTTGGGCACAGTATGCAACAAACACAACGGGTGGAAATCCTGGCCACGCTTGCTTGTGAAGACGCTATTAATCATGTGAAATGTAATTAAAGTCCTGGCACTTTCGACTGACTGATTTCACTCTTCCAAGATAGCAATTACACCGAGTGCCATTCCTGCTGGTTGTCCGGACACCTGCACGGAGAGGATGAGATTTGGAGGAGGGTGTGAAACTCCCACCCGGGCTTGATTAGAAATGAGCATTCAGGATGCAAAGGAGTACGGAGGAGGATGAGGGCCACTGGAAAAAAAAAGTCCAATTATTTTTTTATCATTATTATTTTTCTGACAAGAAAGTTAGAATAATGGCTTTTTTTTCTCTGTGCACAGATTGCTTCTGCATTGGCGTACGGTTTCTGAAAGAAGCAGTAGAAAGTGACAGTACATAGTGTTATGATGGCAGAGATCAAATAAATGCAGTGTTTGTTGGAGTTACCTAAAGTTTATGTCAATGATAAACAGAGAATTCTCAGGTATCTACTACAACACCATGTAGCAAGTCGTATAAAGGCTTCAAAACATGTCTCTGTATTTGTTTGAAGCTTTGCAGGCAGTTTGCTAACACTAGCCTGAGCTAGAAGACTTGCTTTTGTGTTTTAAGTTAAGAGCTTCAGATCAATCATACTTAAGCTCTCACTCAATGTGTTTGTACTGTTATGACACCATAAGGTAAAAACGGGGCTACAAGAGATCTCAATAATTACTCTCTTACAAGATATATGCTAGCAGTTAGCTGTAACGCGAAAACTTAGGTTTCAAGCAAAATTTCAACTTTCATCACTGAACACACAAACAAGTATAAAACTCTCGCACAAAAGATTACAGGGTTCCTGCAGATCCTTAAAAACTCTTAAAAGGCATTGAATTCATAATTCTAAAAATAAGGCCTGAAATGGCATTAAAAAGTCTTAAATCCAAATTTCAAAAGTCTTAAAAATTTGAACACAGTGGTAAGATTTATGTTAGTTTGAAGTAAAAAAAAATATTAAGTAACATTTATCTATTTTTCTAAATAATTTCCTGATTTACTCTCATGGTAACATCGCATAATCACAATAGCGGAACTAAGAAAACGGTGATGTGGTTGCACCAGGAACTTTTAAAGCAGACGCATGTCTTGGTTCTACCTAGGGTGCCTGGAGAGAGAAAAAAAAAATGAGGAAAAGTTGGCAAAATAAATGGCTTAGGAAAACTGATTATGGCAGCAAAACTGAGAAAAAAAATTGAAAAAAAAAATTCAAAAACCATGTAAAAATTACAAAAATGGTTGTGACAGTGGCCAAAAAAGATGAACAGGGGCAAAATAGGCATAAAGTTGTAAAAATGGGGTTAAAAAAACGGTAAAAAGTGATGTTTTATGTAAAATAAACAAAGGGTTAAAATTGCCTCTAACCCAGGTAATTCATGTGGTGTTTTCGTTAGTTTGTTTGTTTCAATTGTGGTTCGTTGTCGATTTGTATTTAAATTTGATTTCCAACGTTATTAAAAAAGTCTTAAAAAGTCTTAAAATTAACTTGCCTTGAGCTGTAGGAACCCTGGATTAGTTTTTAATCCATTCAACATGTTATATAGCTCTGAATCTACCAAAGTGCTGCAGAGCACTTGGCGCTAGCTTCACGTTAAGGTACATTGGAAATTGCATTGATATGCAATACACATCAACAAACTTTGTTTTTCCAACAGAATATCAACTTTCATCACTGAACACACAAATAAATGTTCATAACCTCCTCCTAAGAGATTCATTTTCAATCCATTCAGTGTGTTATATCTAGGGCTGCAACGACGAATCGATAAAATTGATAAAAAATTAGTAAAAGCGTCAACATTTTTCCATAAGTGATGCACTGTGTTGCGCCAATACTGTATTAGTTTGTCTCGTTCTTTTTTGTGGGATTATTTAGCAATTGGCAGCCAGCTGAAGGTGCATTACCACCACCTACTGGACTGGAGTGTAGATGACCTGGGCTGCGGGGCTGTATGTGTCATTTGTAAACAGATCAGCGTGGCAGAGGAGAAGCCAGAGAAGCCGTTAGTCCAAAAAAACTCCAGAGTTTAGGAGTAACTTGGAGTTGTCAATAATTGATAAAAATGACCTTACATGGCGCGGCAGGATGACTGCAATGATCCAGCTCTTAAAACGCAAACATGTTGGGCTCATCGATGACGAGCCGGGGAGCTCACAGAGAGGTGAAGAGCTACAAAATCTCACATACCTTCTTTTATATAATGTGAAATGCATGGTATGTCTTCTAAGACTCGTTTTGTCTTTTTATTCAATCTTCACCCCGTTTAAAAAACCAAGAGGAGTTCATTAAACCAATGTTAGCATTAGCGTTAGCTGCCACAGACAGTGGTAGGGCAGAGGGGGTGAACTGTTTGACCTGCAGGTGAAAAGATTGAGGACACATTCTTATTTATTTACCTTTTTGGCCCACTAACTTCTTAATCTGATGACATAACAATTTATTTTTTATCATTTTGTCCAAACTGTTGATTCTTTAAGTGACAATTCATTCTAATCTATAAATGTAGCATCTGATCAGCTTAAACCATCTTCAGATGTGTTGTTTCTTTGTGTATATCTTTAACCAAACAAAAGTCATCAACTAAAATAACATGTTTGGTTTTGAGAATGTTACTACTATGCATTTTCATCTCTTTTTTTTCCCCTGATTCATCGATTAATCATAAATAAAGTCGTCAGAGTAATCGATTACGAAAGTAATCGTCTGTTGCAGCCCTAGTTTTATCTCTTCTACACCACACAGCAGTGGTGTGGAGAAGGCTGAAAGAGCTGTCGTCACGTCTTGGAAAAGATACCTATGTACGATCACACGAAATCTCCTTTAGCGCATAAAAAAAAAATGGCCACAATTACGGTAACTGCGGTAACTGGAAGTTTACATACCAGGGATTTAAGTTAGAATTATGACTTTTTTCTCAAAATTCTGACTTTTCCCCCCCAAAAAAAGGGTTGGATTTTTTTTTTTTACTTTTTTCATTCCCAGTGGCCCTAGTCCTCTTCCAAAAAGACCAAAGGGAGAAATGCCTTTGAACAGATCCAACCTAAAGCTGTCAGATGAGCTCCTCCAGTTGTAGAAACACAAGCTGTGGCGTCACACAGCTGCCCTGAAGCCGACAGTAATCCCATGAGCTGCGTTGACCGTGACTGAACAAGTCGAGACAAGATCATAAAACCCACAAAACATCAACAAGAGACGGTGAAAAGATGTCCAAGAGCTGGTCGTAGCATGTGACTGTCAGTGCGTCCCAGACAGTAAAGTGCAGGAAACAAGTCTTGTGAGCCTGTTGTTCCACGTTGTAATACGGCGTGTCATCAAGGAGCTGGGATCCCTGAGTAAACTTAAAATAGCAGAGTGTTATCTCCATACGCTGGAGCTGTGAAGCCGTTATCACACTTGAGTTGGATATAAAAGGAATCCTCTCAGGTTGCCTCGCTGCGCCACGTTAAAGGGGACAAACATCGAGCTGTGGGAGCTGTGGGAGCTGTGGGCTGTTCTCCACTCCTGATTGGTTGGCTAACTCTCAAGCCTGGGATACATCCATGCCCTTCAAGGCCCCATCTGTAATACCATGACCTATTTGTGTATAATCAGCTGCAGATCGCCTGCCCGGCGTGTTGAAGCGCATTTCTTCACTCCATTTCTCACGGCCGGCCCTGTGCAGCCGAGTTAGCAGCTCCCTGCGCTGAAAGAGCTGTGTTCATTTCATTACCACCGACCCGTCGGCTCCCCTTGTTTGTGTCGTTTCCAGCTGGCGCCCCATAAGTCGGACGCATTGATATCTCCCAGCCTTTGACCAGAGACGATGTTAGCGGCATGTCGGGCGTGAAACGTGGAAATCTGTTGAGCTTTAGAGCAAGAAAAGGCAAATCACACACGTCCTGATATGCATCTGATAAAACCTTCAAGCTTGCAAAAAGTCGCCCACTCCCTTCTGATAAAACACTCTTTGATAGACGAGCTGCATTCAAAGCTTCACTTCTCTCTGATTGATTAGCGCGGCACAGAGCGCGCCGAGCAGCTCAATGTGCTGCAATAAAGTAAAATCAAACCGAAACGCTCTCCCAACCTTTAACCGGCGGTGTGAAAACTGCATAAAAATCCTGTTTAATGTGGATGAATCAGAAATGCAGGAGCAGTGAGGTGTAAATAATTACGTTTCTTACAGCGTCTATTATCTGCAGCAGCTTTATGCATTATGAAAGTTTATCTTTTGGTTCATTAAACATCCGCAGTCATCTTCAGGCGTCAGGATGGATGTGGAGATAAAGATAAATCTGCAGCCTTTAAAGGGGACATATCATGATCCCTGATTTAATACTTACATATAATATAATAAATTTGAAAACAAGACCTTACACCCCCTGAATTAAAAAAAAATGAGATATTGTATTTTTTCTTATATCCTAGAACGAGATTTGATGCCTCTGAAAATAGGTCATTGCCATTTGGCCGCGAGATTTCGACCTTCGTGACGACACGAGGATCCTTTCTTTTTATTGGAGTAATCTGATAAAGCAGCTCCTCCTCTGTGATGTCAGTTAGTCACACAACCGCCACCGAGGGATACACGCACCAAGAGCCGAGTATAAATAAAGCTCCTTACTAGCTCTGGCTAACTTGACTGAGTGCTGGATGTAGGGACTCTGCTCTGCTGAGCAGCTCGGCTTTACATGGTGAATTAGCAATTAAAACACTGTAGTTTTAGCAGACGTCGTGATACTTGTGAGACTGTGATATTTGCATGCTTGTTCTGACATGCACTGTGAACCTGGACCACAATAATGCTGCGGTAATAACATAGTGACGAACTGAGGGTAGAGGCGATCTTTAGACTACACTTTCAGCATGATGGATAAAACAGACAGAGAAAAGTGAAGGAGCAGGATGGAGCCCTGTTATAGAAATAGTTTATTGGTGAAGTCTGCCTATATTTCCACGTATAAACTATACATGTTACAGTACCGGTTTGACTCACCACACTTAAGCGTCCTGAGATGATCTGTGTCCAGGTGGATTTTCTTCCTCCTGAGCTGCAGAACCGTCCGGGTCTGACTCGGGGTCCAATACAAAAGGACGTATCCTACACTCTGCCATTTTATTACTGCTATCAATGCCTTACGGTGAAGTTTTGGCAAACAGCAAACTCGCTCGGTCTGCTCCATTCAATATGGCGATTTTGTAAATACTGCCATGCTGCAAAAACCGCCCCCTGGCTCTACCCCCTCCGCCCCTCTGATAGAACTGACCAATCAGAGCACAAAGGGCTGTGACGATGCGAGGTTACTGGAGGTCATTCTCCAAACGGAGCGTTTCAACGAGATCTTCAGAATGGCCTAAAATGAGGATATTGAGAACGCTATTGTGGGGCAGTGAAGGAACTAAATGACTTGTACTGAGGGCAGAAATGCTTTACAGGCATCCTAGTCTGGCATAGTGAAAAGGAGAAACAAGCATGATATGTCCCCTTTAAATTGTGTCAGAGCGTCTTTTCCACACACGCTCCTTTCTGTTTACCTTCAGCTCGTCAGGCCGGCTTCATTCTTGAAAAGCATTGTGCTGCAAATTGTGTTGTATGGCATCAGTTATGATATGATGTAACCATAGAGACAGAGCAACAATTAAAATCCACCCACACCCTGAGGGGGGAAAACAAACCCTCCACTCTCCATTGTTGACTTTATATTACGTGAAGGTGCCGCCTTGTCACTTCCATCTGCCGGCACACAACAGAGACATGCCCACGAGCTGCCGCGTGGTGGGATGTACCGCCAAAAGGATGGAGAACAAAGTTTTTACAGGCTGCTGAAACAAAAGAAAGACTCAGTTTTTATGAAGACAGAAGTGGTTACAGGAAATAAGATGTCAGACAGAAGCTGGAGGAGGAAGAGGAAGAATGAGATCCTCAGGGTGCCCAACCTTAAGAGCAGGAAACCTCGCTAACGTTTGGATGTGACATTAATTAGGCTGCTTGCTTTGATCGTTAATAAAGATACCACAGATGCAGGGTGTTTCTGTCCTTTTGTTCAGTGTTTGTACACAGCGGCTCAGATTCTTCTTCCAGCACATTGTGGTTTGCGTTCAGCCCAACTCAAACTGTAATTAACTCGTTTTCTTTTTATGCGGTGCATTCCCGTCCTGTCACGCTGCACCTGACAGAGAACAAACTGATTTCCTGTAGACGCTGCTTTCTTATTCATTGCTCTTCTTTTGTCACACCCCTCTGTGGTTTGCAGAGCTGCTCCAGGGACCGGTGGTGTGAGTGGGTGAAAACAGCTCCAACAATGGCCTGATGGGTTGGGGTCGTGATAAGTTACGAGGATATTACTGCACATCACATGTTGGAGTCTGCTTTCAGGGGAGAAGAGGGGGGAGCAGGGGTGGAGTTATCTGAAATCATAGATACCACCCCAAATTACTCATCCATGATTGGTTGTTCTGCTGCAATATGTTAAAGCTTTGTTACATCATGTTTCTTTGATTTTAGTAGTGACACATTTTCTGTATCTAATGCTTTAAGATTTGTTTTTGGGCTCATGTCTTTTTAAGTCCTCAAAGAATTAAGAAAAAATCGTCGCCCTGTTGTTTAAAGTTTTGAAAAACGTACCAAATTGCGTTTCCATAGCCAACTGTGCCCCCTTGTGGTAGGCGGCGTGTAAGCTGGATGCCGATAGTCGCTAAACAATAGCGTGATGCAATAGCAGCGCTACAAAGTATACCCCACTAATAAATCCAATGAAGAAGAAAAATGCAATGCAGTAAACAAAGAGTAATGATGGAAGACATGCAGCATTTTGTCTTCTTTGTGATTCCCATGTGGCTCTTTGTTACAAAGAACAATCAAGCTTTGTTTCAGAGAAGACTGTGTGCCGCCAGGAGAAATACAGTCACAGAGGACGTGACAATTTTTTTCGACAAAGCAACAGTTGTAGCTCCACCTTCTGGGATGAGATCAGTTTAGTCCGGTACCCTAACAGAAGGGTCCCAAAAAGTGGGGCGACCCGTCCTGGTTATTTGGGATGTGTCCCGGGATAAGCCAGTGGAAACAGTGTGAAATGCGCGCCGAGACGAACAGAACTAAACCTTTTGATGGAAACAGGGTTTTGGTATTTTCTTACATCCGAAAGGATCTGAAATTAATTTGAAGTTCTCTATTTCTTGATACGAGGCTTAGACAGAGAGTTATGATTTTGAAACTTCAGGCTTTTGTAGTAATCTGGCTGAGTTATTATTTACAGTAGGTCTGAGCTTTTTTACTCAGCAGAGCTTGAACTTTATTCAGGAAGAGAACTACGGCAGCTCAGCAGCAAGAATCAGAGCCTTTGTTTGTTCTTGCACTTGGGAAGGGTTCCAAATTAGGTACTTTTATAGGTACCAACCAAATTCCATCTGCAGTACCATTAGGGATGAGTACCTTTCACATTTAAAAACGATACGGTACAGATGCCTGGCAATGGGTACCGGTACTCAACGGTAACAAGTTTCCGTACTTTTTTGTGTTTATGTGATAAAAAATATCAATTTGTTTAATAATGAAATATAAAAATGTTTCAATTTAACATATTTATTCTTCAATTTATATCCTTATAATGCTGTGTTCATGTCCAATTTGGAAAATCACATACTCTTCCACTCCCTCACAGTCACAAGGATGCATTTAGGTACCTGAACATGGTACCTTTTGATTTTATGTGAATCGATACTCAGTACTTTTGACAGAATTTGGTCGGTACCTATAAAAGTACCTAATTCAGTACCCATACCAAAGTAACAAGTACTGATTCATGTAAAATCAGATGGTACCATGTTTTGGTACCTAGATGTATTCTTGTGACTGTGAGGGCGTGGAAGAGTAGGAGATTTTCCATGTTGAACATGAACACAGCAGTACAAGTTTATATTCTGAAGAATAAATATGTTAAATTAAAAAACTTTGAGATTTTATCATTAAATATATATAGATATTTATATCTATATATATATAGATATTTATTGCCATATAAACACACACAAAAGTACTGAAAGTTGGTACCTATGAGTACTGATACCAATTGCCAGGTACCGGACATCTGTACCGTATCATTTTAGATGTGAAAGGTACCCATCCATGGTCAAAAAGGTGTCAACACATGTGCCCAAACTTTATCCCCTTCCTGCAGGATGCAGTTTGTAGACTGGTAACATGGAGTTTTTTCCTAACTTCATAACAAGGTTGGCTACGGATAGGGATGGGTACCTCTCACATTTGAAACGATACGGTATTGATGGCCAGTACCTTGTAATTGGTACCAGTACTCAACTGTACAAATTTTCGGTTCTTTTTTGTGTTTAAGTGGTAAAAATATCAGTTTGTTGAATAATAAAGTAAAACATTTTTTCAATTTAACATATTTGTTCTTCAATGTATAACCTTGCAATTCTGTGTTCATGTCTGGCATGGAAAATCACCTACTCTTCCACTCTCTCAGAGTCACAAAGATGCGTTTAGGTACCTAAACATGGTACCTTTTGGTTTTACGTGAATCGATACCCGGTACTTTTGACAGAATTTGATCGGTACCTATAAAAGTACCTAATTCAGTACCCATCCCTAGCTCCATAAAACATCTCTAAGTCATATCTGCACTGCACAAAAGCATCATTTGGAAGAGGCCATTTTCCACTGTATGGAGATATTTTAAGGTGTGTATTGCATTTGATAGTTCCACTGAAAGATATTTTTGATACACTAAATGTTGATTATGAAGCCTTGCTGAATATTTCATTCATCTCACTGTCAGCTGTTTTATTTACAGTTTATATTCAGGCGTTTTAATCCACCACCTATCTTAGGGGCCTGTAAGCCATCAGGCTTTGAAATATCAGTGTCAATGTCTGACACCTTCCTCTTTAGATTCCCTTTCACCTCCATGAACTGAAATAGCCTCTTCTCCTGGAATCGCCAGCACAGTCCATCCATGTGTCCCCACACCTATTTTTATCTCTGCTGTTGCGTGATTAAGCCGTGGCCCCGTGTCTCGTCTGCTTCTCTGGACGTGATAAATCGTACAAATGAGCAGTAAAATTGGACTTTTTCATCCGGTCTCACCTGGAAGGCTCTCATGGCCTTCAAGGTGTCGCTGAGTGCCGGAGACAGAGGAAGTGACAGAGGTGGTTTGGAGAGGAGGGAACAAACGATGAATCCTGACATGATGTGTGTGATCTTAAATTTTAGAGACGCAGATGTGTGTCTGCGTGGAGGGAACTGGAGCTCTGTGCTCCGTCTCAGTCTTCCTGCAGGTCTCCTGTGCTCTCAGCGGGGTCCATTAACATGTTGACATCAGCTGTTTTCCGGGAGCTTCTCCTGCGCTCACACAGCGACAGTTACTGTCACATCCATCAGCATTTCTTACAGAGCGAGTCGCACGTGAACACGGTGGAGGTTCAGCTTCAGATCACGGCTCAGGATTAACGCTGACTCCTAAACCTGACTGAGCAGGACAGCTTGACAGTTCAGGGCTGGAGAAGTGGGGCTGCCGGTCCAACTGGATGAAATATTTCCAACTGAAAAACTCCCAGCTGAGGTCTTTAAATCTACCTCATCAAACCAGCTATAAAAAATCTAATAAACTTAAGTAACGAAGCATAAACATCCACGGCTAAGAGGCTGTAAACAGTTTTTCTTTCACATTATGGATAATAAAAGAGAATGTCCTCGAAACCCTGAGACAGCAGATGTCCTGGGGACTGTTTCTTACACACACACAGAGTTTACAAGGACACATTTCAGACGCAGATATCTAAGAGTTAGATTCGTCTCTTGGGTAGATGCCACCAGGGATCAGTGTGAGAAGAACTTTTTTCTCTGATTTGAACTCTATGAACCGACCCTTGGCCGTAGAGAGGCGTTTGGTCCATCTGTCTGTCAGTTTCTGAGTCTCACCATGAAATTTTCATTTTTATTCACTGTCTCAACAAATCCAAAAATATGAATCTGGTCTCTGGCAAAGAATCTACGTTTATGCATGAATTAGCCGCGGATATCACAGTCACCAAATCTCTCAGTGTGTTTCTCTAATCCAAAAGTTTCCCTTCTTTGGTGCCATATGGTAAAAAATAAGGTATCAGGGGACCCATTGAGGGGCTTATGACACAGATGTTGTTAATACCTGATTCTTATTGGTCAATTAAGGCGTCCTGACGTCGGCTGTTTCTGTGCAACAAACTGCTGCTCTAAGAAATAACAGAGAGCACAGCTGTGATCCAGCCTTCAATCAAGACGATGTTTCTTTTACTCTGGGCCTTGTTAATGTTAATGGAGGTTTACCTGAAAAATATGAAAAGACAGTGGACAATCCTTTGGAAAGGTGGTGATTTGTAGCCATACAGCAACTTTAGATTTAGGAGACACAATTTTTCAGTGAACAGATGAGGTAAGGGAGAGAAACCGGCGAGGCTCGCTGCCGTCAGTTTTATAAGTTTGATTCGCTTTTGATTTAATGCATCTGAGTCCTTCCAAGATGTGTGCCAAGATCCCCAAACTTTCTCTTTCTCTTTGCTTACCTGATTCACTCACAGATAACAGCTGTTTGTGTATTCTTGTTATAAAATATAAATTTCTCCGGTAAAAAAAAAAAAATCTTGATCTTCTCTCAGTCACACCGCTAGCCAGGTTTATCGCTGTTTATCAGTGGTAGACATGCGCAGGTTGCGTTCTTTTGATGGGGTTTTCCCGGAGTTTCCTCTTAATTATGACGTAATCTGCACCTGCGTCTCTTTCATGGTGTAATTAGTTAACCTGATCGCTAACTCTTTATGTCTGCATGGTTAGCGGGGAGCTAACAAGTAAGGCTGGGTATAGCTAAAAACCTCACTTCTACATTACTTATGTTTCAATAATTTTGGTTCTTTAGGATTAATATTGATTTAAATGCTTCAGTTTTTAAATTTCATGCACATGTGAACTAGGGATGGCCAACAAGTACTTTCATAGGCACCAGCCGAATTCTGTCTGTAGTAACCAAGTACCAATTCACATAAAATCAAATGGTACCATGTTTAGGTACCTAAAAGCATCCTTATGACTGTGAGAGATTGGAAGAGAGGGTGGTTTTCCATGCTGGACATGAACACAGCATTACAAGTTTATATATGATCTTACTCACATATATTTATATTTACTGTAAACTAGTGCTGCACGATTTGGGGAAAAGGTGCGATTTGCGATTAGGTGGACAATATTACGATTGCGATTGTGCTTGCGATTTAATAAAAAAAGTTGTGTCATGATGAGTCTACAGACTTGCTTGGTTATCATGGAGAAAAATCTGAATTGCATGTGCTGACATTGCGAATGTGATTGCGATTGCGATAGTCATGCAGCCCTACTGTAAACCACCTTTGGATTCTGTTCTATGAAAGGTGCTATACTAAACTAACCTGAGACGCCAGACAAACCGTTTCTAAGATCCACCCTCCGAAATATTTCTCTAGTCCATCTGGGTAGCATCGCTTCAGATTGGTTTTCAGAGGCGGGACCTTCAAAAAAATCAGCACCTGGTGATTGGACGACCGTTCTGATTGACACACTCATCACAGACCAATTAACATCAAGCCACAGTATGACGTAGCTTATGTTTGCCGCTGCTGAGAAACAAAAGACGAACAACTACAGGAACACAGAAACAGCTGTGACGATGGCGTTAGACGACAGCTAAGGAACGCTGACAAGTACGAAAGTCTGCTGACATCACACAGCTCCCGCCTCTCTTCTCTGATTGGGCCGGTCAGATTTTAGTAGAGTGAATTTGTTGGTCAATGGAGCCTGGCAAGATGGATCGGCAGGATTTCAGAAACTGAATCAGGCAGGTCCATCTGCTCTGCAAGGTTAATACTAAATAAAATTTACCTACTTATATTGAGAAATACATATGTTAAATTGAAAAACTTTGAGTTTTTATCATAAAAAAATAATTCTTATGAACACATAAAGACACAAAAGTACCCAAAATTGGTACTGTTGAGTACTGATTGTCTGGTACCAGGTATCGGCACCATATGTTTCATATGGAACCCATTCCTAATGGGACCATTGTGGCATGTCACCTCACATTTTGGAGCAATAAAACAACCCAAACATCAGACTTCAAATTTTAAAAAGCTGGTTTTTGAGCTGCTTGCTTTCGTTGTTTGGTCCAGTGCAGCCCTCAAATAACACACACACAGCACCCCCCACTGGCCAGGAGGATCTGTAATCTGATTCCAAAGCAGTCGCCGACACTTTAGGCCAAATATCTTCTGCTGGTGGTGTAACAGGGAAGAAGATCATTGAAGCAGGAGCTGTGTATGTTTGCCTCCAGCTCACCAGACGAGAACTTCAGAAGGTTTTGTTTTCTCAGTCATCTTGTGCAAACATATTCAACACTTCTCTGGAGACGGACTTCATAAGAACTGTGAGCAAATCCCTTTGACCTCCAAATTGACAAAACAAACGGAATCTGATATTTTCTTAAATCTAAAAGAAGTGTCGTGCATGGCTCAAATTATTCAAACTATGATTGAAATGTGCATTCAGCACATTTTTGTCCACGTTATCTGTGCTGATTCTCGATTCTCTGCATATGTCGGTACCATTCTGCGAGGAGCTGTCCTCGCTCGTGTTCCTGTTTTAATCAAACATACCACACACTGTGAAACTTGGCTTGGGAAAAAGTAAACAATAGCTCTGAATCCTCTTGTGTAAATCTTCCCAGTGGCAGCAGCGACAGGCCTTAAAATATCTCCCTACAGTAGAAAACAGCCTCTTCCAAATGATGCTTTTGTTTCTTTCGTTTTATGGAGCTTCTCACTGAGTCTGCAGCCGACCTCGTTATGAAGTTAATAAAAAATCGTGTTACTTGTCTGCACAGGATTTGAAGTTAATATTTTTCTGTCTGTAGGTCAATCAGTTATCTTTTTTAATCCATTTTGAGTGATGTCTGACTCACAGTGTGTTTTATTCTGGGACATATTACACAGACCAACATGTGCAGACACAGACTGAGCGTTGGAGCCGCTCCTCTCCGTACAGTAGCAGGAGCGTGACTATCCCCCTCATCAGCTCATATCCGCTCCCAGACACGGCGTGTTACTTCATCACCACCACCATTGACTTTCACTGCGCTGTACTATCAGGCCCCCAGGTCCATACCCCTCACCCCCTCCTCCTCTTGGTCACCCTCCACCTCCCCAAATGTAGGTCACACACAGCTGCCATGGGAGTGTTTGTTTGCCTGGCTGTCACCTCTCATTACTCCCCCATCCCCTCAACATCTGCACCCAGGGGTCAGAAACGAGGCCGTCCCTGAGTGCGTGCACGCTTTGTGCCACGGCAGGGGGTGATCGCAGCCAAAATGCTTAAATGTTACAGAGGAGGGACGCAGGGAGGAAGGAAACCTGGGCCAACTCCAACATTTTACATCGATTTAATTATCTCTGTTTGTTTTTATAATGGAGTCTCTCAGCTGGGTTAATTTTCAGTTTGAAAAACGTTAGTGTCCATTGTTTACATCGTTCAGGCCTTCATGAAAACCATTTCTCTCATTCAGCCTGAGGATGATGTCTGCTTACTGAAACATGCATTTAACTCCACGATAAGATTAAAATGTCCCCTGAGGTTGGTGCCGTTGTAGCCGACACTTATGAGTATAAAAAGCTCAGAGACTATTGTTGTGGTCCTCCACTCGTTTATCCTCAACTTCTAATTTCCAGTGTTTAAAAAAAAGGGTACAGGACGATGTTGATTTCATTTACAAGATGTATAAGGAGAAATGTTCATCAGTTAACCATTTTTCTGCTGTAAAGATAAGCTAAAACTAATTCACCAATCATAAAAACTCTACAAATATTTTTTTGGTGGACCCCAGACAATCAAAGTCCATGATGTTTTTCTACCGTGTGTCTAACACAGGTGGGAAAAAAAGTTGTTTCCCATGTGTATCCTGACTTTTTCTTTTTCAATATTAAAATTGGGATTCTTTGTTAAATTCTTTTAAAATTTCCCCTAATTAAAATCCTTCATTTCAGTCTTTGTGTATAAAATTGATTGGAAAAAAATTACTGCTTTTCTCCAGCAGAGGGTGAAATTAAAAATATGGTTCCTGGTGTAGTCTGTAGACGTCCTCATCATCATTCAACTCCTTCACATGGTCTGGTGTTAAAAAAAGCAAACTAAAAATCACAAAAATTGGAAATTTAAAGAAATTGAATTGGCACCCCAAAAATCATGGCCTTTTAGAAACATTTAGTAGGAGTCTGTCGAACGTAACTCCTCTCTTATTACTCTTTACATCAACAGGCACATATCAGCAGCTTTACATTGGACGAGACCAGGATTAATTATGGAACAAAGATATTACTAGAGGTGTGAAAAAATATTGATACAGCAACATATTGCGATACTTTGACCTGTGATAAAATATCAATTTCAACTCTTAATATTGATACTTTTGTTAAAATGAAAATTCATATTTTAGGTAAGTTGGAAGAACAATATGTTTTCCACACCTCCACTGCAGTAGATGGCGCCAAAGAGCTACTCCGCTGTATGTTTCCCATAAACTGTATCATAAATATAATCTCAAACTTTATTCAAAATATTTTATTCCTAAACTTAATGATGTGAGTTTTGATGCTGTAAACATCAATGTTTTCTCTCAATACTTGGGTCAGTTAGTTTAAAATCATTTTAAGTTTTTTTTTTTTTTTTTTTTACAGTGTAGTAGACTGATAAAATAATAATTAGTCATGTTTTGTGCAATATTAGATGTTTTAGGAGTAACATCGGTTACAGCAAGTGACATGCGTCAGATTCACCAACGGACAAATTCCTTTTTTTTGCAACATAAGCTTAATGTCACAGTAGTTTTAGTGACAAACTTGACGCACTTTATGGTTTTAAGTATCGTGATGTGTATTGTATAATTAGGTTCTTGCCAATACTCAGCCCTGGGTATTACACAAGTTAAAGAGTAAAGACTGGGATGTTGCTGAACTGCTTTAAAAGCAGTTTTAAAAGAAAACTTGTTGACTGAATGCATGTCAGATAAAACTATTAAGTATTTCCTTTTAAGGACTAAGACTTAGCTTAAAAACAGCTACACCTTTTTAAATCTACCTACGACTGATCCAATCAGTGAAATAAACATCAAGACATAAATCAGCATGATAAAAAACTATCAGTACTGACAGAAAAATGTGTTTGATGTGTATTTAATTTTGTAGTTTGACACATTTATTTAATATACTGCATCTGGTCAGTAGAGGGAGCTCTAAATCATTTGGTTTCACAGTCGGTGAGCAAACAGTGTCTGTTTTGATTCACGATCCATGGAGAAAATATGGGACTTCTTAGTTTGTGAGGATGTAGGTATTTATCCACTGCTGCAAAATGTAAGAGCTTTCTTTTTGCTGATTGGTCGATATCACTTTATAGAGAAAATAGACGCTCAAACAGATCCAGAGAAAATACAATAGAGCGTCTTTAAACCGCATCATTTAGAGGAACATCTTCTCAGGAAATGCTACTCCTCGCACACTTTGTCCTTTTCTTTCTGTCTGTGTTGACGGGGTGGATTTCCCTCAGGGGCTCAGAGTTATTAGAGTCATTACCGTGACCTTTATTTGGCCCCCAGTCTCTGCTGAACTGGCTTTGACCCGCAGGGGGGGGGTTGAGCGCGGTTGTCACAGCGTCTCTCTGAGGGGACAGCACACACTCCGCAGTCTGCTGGGTCAAGCCTGTACATATTGATGAGCGATCACGAAGCCCAGGAGGTGAACACACGCTGGGAGTGAGTGCGTGAGAGTCATATTCAGAGGACAGGCAGGGGGTGTTTGTGGAGCTCTCCGTGGGTCAGCTCAGAGACATTAGTGCGGCTTCCTGTACGTCTTTATATTTCAATCTGCAGGCTACAACCTAACCTGTTGGTATCTTATTTTTAATTTGTGGACTTGTATCATGAAAAAAATGGCTGAACTTTTCATTAACACTTCCTGTTTGTACAGAGAGCTCTCAGGGGATTATTTTAACTCAAGAAAACACACAAAAAAGACCCCTGGGCTTCAGATTTAAAGGGGCAGATTCTCTTTGGAGGGTTTTAATGAATCTGAAAGTTTCTCTGCAAATTAAAGCCAAAGTGAGTCTCAAATGTTATTAATTTCACTTGATGTGATTTGATTTGGTTGGAGTTTGATTGCACCAATCCACCTGTGGAAAACAGTGGTACACCTTCTCTTTCAACTCTCTGTCTCCCACTGTTTAAACCCTCCAGGCCTCTTCCTCCATCCGCTGAAAATCTCTGCTTTATTAGATTTATTTGCAGAGAGACAACAGGAAATGAGGAGGATAGAAAATATTGTTCATGGTCAGCAGATCTCCATTCTTTGATCAGTATCAACAAAAACCTCTTATTTGACTAAATCATGTCTTCAGGAAATATTAGACTTACTTTGAGTTGTGTTCATTCTCAGAATCAGATTGGATTATTACAAAAGTAAACATAGATCCAGCTTTTTTAGGCTTCCTGAAATGATAATTAAATCCATATTTATCAAATCGTTTTTGTATCCTCATGGGACAAACTGCAGAAACTACTGGATAAACTGAAGACTTGAAGATTGTATTAATAAGATGTTATCCAATAACCAATTTACATATCAGAGGAACAGTGCGACAGCCTGTGCTTGCTCACACAGTTTCCAGTATCTGGCGTTTGAGTGTGTGCTTTGTTTTGCTTCAGCTGTCGATCGTGTAACTCGAGTGTTTCTTGCTCTGTTGGACTTTTTGGATCTCAGAAAGGATCATGCTGAGTTTAAAGGTAGGGTCTGCAGGAGTTTTCATTACTTGTTTGTAAACACAACGTTCAAACTGGGCTCTTCCTCCTTGGCTCAGTGCCAGCAGCAGCACACACCCACAGCCTTCGACCGTGACTACGTGAACAAACTCACTACCCACCAACCACCTGTTTTTTTATTTTTGTTTTGTTTTACCTTTATTTTATCAAGAATAATCCCAGTGAGATGCAAGATCTTTTGTACATGGAAGTCCTGGCCAAAAAAGTTTCACACAGGTGGAAAAGACAGAGACGATAGACAGAAATAAATCAACGATACATCAGTTCATTAATTTGCGGTGTTCAGCAGTAAAACAAGTGCACAGACTCATGAGATGATCCTAGGTCCTGGTTTTAAAACAGTCCAAGCTAACATGGTTATCCAGTTTCAGATGGCTTTGAAGCTCAGACCAAGATGAAGCAAAAAACACTAAAAGCTCTTTGACAGAGCAAGTTTGCAGCCAGCGACAACCATAAAGAGTAAAGAGAATAAAAAAGACATCAGATCATTCAGTTTGGCCTTATAAAGAAGGATAAACCATTGCTCCATTCTTCTAAATTGTAGGGAGGCCAGGCTGTAGCATTGCATTTCTACTCGAGAGCCGTGCACCTGACTTAGCATGTTAGCACAAGCTTATCAAGGGTATTTGACACATACCTGGTTAGCAGTAAGCTAACTAGCATCACGCTTTGTCCCGTGCTGCTCTCCAAGTTCCTGAAAGGGAGTGAAAATGAAACCCAGCTTCACCCTTGTTTGGCGTTTTGATTCTTTTCACTTTGGTTGCGTTTTTCTTTCTCTGTGCTCAGTCCACTTTCGTAGCTGCCAGGGAAGTGTACTGAATTAGGTTCTTTTGTAGGTACAGACCGAATTGAAAGTACCATCTTTCAATACCTAAACCCATCCTTGTGACTGTGAGGGAGTGGAAGAGTAGGCGATTTTCCATGCTGGCCATGAACACAGCAGTGCAAGTTTATATATTGAAGAATAAATATGTAAATATGTAGAATCAAAAAACTTGTCTGTGAATAGCATGATGCTACTCTACCCTCTGGTATTCCCTCTGTTGCTGGGTTAGCACTGCTAGCTCGTCCATCTTATTGGAGATAGATCTTACGTTCCCAATAACGATGGATGGAAGGACAGGTCAATGCCATCACTTTTTAGCTCACACCTGAGAACCAGCACGTCGTCCTCACCTCCTTCTCCTCACCTTGTGGGAAGACATCAGGCCTTGCACCAGTTAGCATTGCCATGCTACAGGCTGCTAACAGCTGAGTTCACATGTAAACAATGCAGACATGGTTACATGTTGGATCTCCAGACAAACACAGGAGCAAAAACAGTAAAAATATCACTGATGACAAAATGATATGAGCCAGATTTACCTGATCAGTCTAGAAAAACGTCTTGTTTCAAGTTATATAAAGACAAAAATGAGGTCTGAATGGCTTGTAACAAGTAAAAAAATCTGCCAATGGAACAAGAGTTTTTTGAAGAAACAAAAGGGGTTGAAGCTACAGCTGTCAATTCTGCCTCACTTCTATTTATACATAATTGATTATGACTCTATGACTCTCCTGGAGCCTGCCTCAAGTGGACGCTTTAGGAGCTGCAGTTTTTAACACAACTGAATATTGTCTGGAGGCTTTTAACCGGAGGTGCTGTGTATGAATCTAACTCGTCTTTCTCCTTAAAGACAAACACACAGCACTCAGCGTGCATCAGCGACTCCTGACAATTCGCTGCATCAATGTGACACAATGACAAAACAATGTCTGGTCATTCATGTCTCCACTTGCTCGTCCTTGTTACGCTGACATGAGCACGTTTGGATTTTCTGCAGCTGCTGCCCCCATTTCCCTTTTTTGTCTGTGTGTGTTTTATGGCTCTGTGCATTTTTTATGTTATTGACATTAATATAAATTATTAAAATATGGTATCCATGTGCAGACATGAACAGAGAGGACTCAGGCATTATTGATGAGATGAGAATGCAAAAGAGTTTTTATTTGGTTGCAGGGGTTTTATAGATTTGTTGGCTGCGTTGAATCTTCGTGGTGCATCTGATAAACTCATGTATTGAAAAATGAAGCTCTGAAACAGATCTCAGTCTGGTGGTCAAACCAGCTTTCTCAAAATAGCTCAGAGCCGAATATCTGCAGCCAACAACTGTCCTCCAGATCACCAACATCCCCTCGTCAGCACAAACCCTGCAGCCTCCTTGTTATTTGGAAAATACTTCTCTATTCTGTGGCTCCTTGGTTACAGGATTTTTTTTTCCAGTGATGTTTCTTTGTCTTTGCAGAAGCTCATGGCCAGAAGCACAGCCTGCAGACGGCGCAAAACCTCCTGCAAGAAGAGGTGGCACGGGCAGAGGAGCATTCAGAGGTAAAAGACAGGCAGAGAGGGAAAGGAGCTCATGATTTTGAGCTCCGTCTTCTTGTTCTTGCTGGATATCAGACACAAATCTTGCATCACTTTGGCAGCTCAGTTGTGGGGGATTCTTGAAAAGCAGGCTGACAGCCCACCCACTTTAGTGCAATCTGATCTCTAAAGACATGAGGAATATCCATGCAGCGAGCAAACTGCCAACATCTGAGAGCAGCTAAACCACTTCCAGCACGGAGAGCTCTGCAGAGATATCTCCACATGCTGTTCTGCCAATCCCTCCATCAGGCTTTAACCACATGGTGTTTGCACAGACATGCTAACCTCACAGCAGCTGATTGGAGATACATCACTGCAGGGTTAAAGATTAACACTCCTCTGCATCTTATTCTGAAAGATTAAGTCATATTATTTAAAGAGTTCACAGAAAGAGCAGGTATTTTTCTTCTCCTCTGAATGAAAAGTGTTGTAAATATATCTCTCTTAAGAGACAAGGTGAAATCGATGGCATGTTTCAGAAACATATTAGCATACGCTGGTGACTTTGCTGCACAGATAAACAAACCAGATCTCGCTCTGATGATGAAACTCTTCAAAGTGTGTTGCTCCTCAGGGCGAAAATGATCCGAGCATTTGACATATTGAGAAATCATACGAACAGGGATCATAATTTTCATCATTTGGTTTATTGATACAAGGTCACAAAGTTTACTGCAACTTAAAGTGATCCTCCGGGATGGACCAAGTTGGGTCCTATCACAAGGTTTAGGGCAGAAATTACCCCTACAGCAGTGTTTTTGTGCAGCAGAAGCCCAGAGCGCTCGCACCAAACACCCCCTCCCTGCTCCTCTGCAGGTTTCCTCTGCACTCAGACGGGGCCATATTTTACTTGACCAAAAACACAAATAAACGGACTCCCACTGAAAAAATCTGATATCAGTCTGCATTCACGATTTATTTAGAGAATTTTCAGCATGTTACTTTCACACAAAAACACCGCTATATAAGGCTCTAGCTCTCATCGTGTCTCTTCGTCCTGGCAGACTACCTGCGTTTGTTTATATCTGGCACACCACGCGCGCGGACTGATACACTAAGCGGCGAGCGCCTCGTAGCCAGCTGTGGCTCTGCAGCAGAGGTAGTGCCGTTTTACGACACGATGAGAACTAGAGCCTTATTTAGCGGTGTTTTTGTGTGAAAGTAACGCGCAGAAAATTCTCTAAATAAAGCGTGAATGCAGACCGATATCAGATTTTTTCGGTGGGAGTCCGTTTACTTGTGTTTTTGGTCAAGTAAAATATGGCCCCGTCTGAGTGCAGAGGAAACCAGCAGAGGAGCAGGGAGGGGGTGTTTGGTGCGAGCGCTCTGGGCTTCTGCTGCACAAAAACACTGCTGTAGGGGTAATTTCTGCCCTAAATGTTGTGATAGGACCCAACTTGTTCCATCCCAGAAGATCACTTTAAGTTGCAGTAAACCTTGTGACCTTGTACCAATAAACCAAATGATGAAAATTATGATCCCTGTTCATATTATTTCTTCAATATGTCAAATGTTCGGATCATTTTTCGCCCTGAGGAGCAACACACTTTGAAGAGTTTCATCATCAGAGCAAGAGCTGGTTTGTTTATCTGAGCAGCAAAGTCACCAGCGTATGCTAATATGTTTCTGAAACATGCCAACGATTTCACTTTGTCTCTTCAGAGAGATATATTTACAACACTTTTCATTTAGAGGAGAAGAAAAATACCTGCTCTTTCTGTGAACTCTTTAAATAATCTGACTTAATCTTTCAGAATAAGATGCAGATGAGTGTTAATCTTTAACCTGCAGTGATGTATCTCCGATCAGCTGCTGTGAGGTTAGCATGTCTGTGCAAACACCATGTGGTTGAAGCTTGATGGAGGGATTGGCAGAACAGCATGTGGAGATATCTCTGCAGAGCTCTCCGTGCTGGAAGTGGTTTAGCTTAGTTGTAAAACGGTGCTACCTCCGCTGCAAAGCCACAGCTGGCTACGAGGCACTCGCCGCATAGTGTATCAGTCCGCGCGCGGCGTGCCAGATATAAACAAACGCAGGTAGTCTGCCAGGACGAAGAGACACGATGAGAACTAGAGCCTTATTTAGCGGTGTTTTTGTGTTCTTTACAGTGAAAAAAACAAACAAACTTTTGATTATTGGTATCGGCCAAAAGGGGTTTCGATATATCGGCATATCGGATATTGGCAAAAATCCAATATCGTGCATCCCTAGTAAAAATTCAGAGTAGGCAAGAGTGAGCGGGACAGGAAGTGGAGACTGAAAACTACCTAAAAACACCCAGTGACTTTCAGAATAAAACAAACCGTGTCAAAATCAGTTTCTATTTAGCTTGACTACGACAGCAAATGGATGTAATGAGCAGAGCCAGACCAGGAGTCAACAGGTTTGAGGTTTTACAGCCCAACATGAATGAAGAGAGACTTATCAATGGAGTGAGAAGCGTGGAAACTTGCACTGTAGATGTTTCTGGTGTATTTCAGGCGTAAGACTAAAACTCTTCTAGTATTTAGTTGAGTAAATTTAAATAAGACTAAAAGGTTTCAGATGACTAAAATATGACTGAAACTCAATGATGTATTATCATAAAGACAAAAACTAAATCAGAATTTCTAAGTAAAAATTGATTCTCCAGCAATATCCAAATAAAACTATCATTCCAATATGTTTTAGATTGTTTTTATGTTGCAAAGAAGTTCTAAGAGAATTCCCGACAAATATAATTGAGATATCAACATGTAAACTAATTTTTCTAACAGGTTTTCCTCTTACAACACAGAGCTACGTTAGTAAAAGCCTTAATTTGAGAGACAAACTCAGCAAACTCTGTGCAAACTTCAAAAGCACAGAGTTTTTAAAAAAATCTCTCTTAATTAGATTTTTTATTCACAGATTTTATGCAGGGTGTTTCTTTGCTTAGCTAACTCATGAAATATTAGCTAATTAAGTCGATTAGATCTGGAAATGAAAGGCTCGTTAACAACTTAAGACCTGTTCTTCATATTTCATGAAACAGCTCTGAGCAAAGAGGCCGAGGAAATTGATTTTTTTTAACCCTGGGATTGATTTGTTTGCTCTCTTTGTAACTGGAATACAAAAACAGATTCACACAGTCTGAAGATTTTAGACAAATGTCAGAACTTTTCTAAACAGCAGATCCAAAAACATCACATCTGTTTACATTCCCTTCCTCTTTACCCCTTGTGGTGTCTGTGCACGCTCTCCGAGGCTTGTTATGTCTGCCTGCACCACAATGCAGAGGAGGTAAATTGTGTTTTTGTTTATTGCATCCACAGGCTTGAGAAATGACCTTTTGAAAAGCTAAAAACAACGTTCCCCCTCCGTGCTTGTTTCTGGAGATAATCCACAAACCTCACTTTGAACATTTTTCAGTCACGGTGAGGGCAGAATTAAAACTTCACAAATATTAAATTAATGCTCCGCTGGCCTTGATGCTTTCAAAGCCGTCTGCCAGCCACAGTGAAAGAAGAGTGCTGCTTTTCTTTTGTGTAAAAACTGAGTATCCATGTTCTTATGAATCTGTGCACTCTGTGTTCGGTAATAGCCTGACTCTGTGACGTGCAGGTACTGACATGAGGAGTGTGTGTGCACAGCTGAGGGAAAACACACAGCTGCTGCTAGAAAACACTTTCCTGATCCTTTTAATGATGATAAATAATCAGTGGGATAACAAATGCACTATCTTGCCTCTGCCTGCTCAGTAACAAGCTAAAATTTGTGCATGTTGAACCGTTCAGGTATGCAGAATAGAAAACAGAAGAGGGTAAAAATGAGGCCCTGAAATCTGGCATTTTATTGTGGTTTATACAGACGGACAAAAATGCATTTCCACAAAGCAAATAAGATAAAAAATGCTCTTTTATAAGGAAGTCCTGGTCAACACAGCAGCCTATAAAGTTACACAGTCAGTCAACAGTCAAAGACAAACAAGACAACCACTTCACTGTCAGCCCCCCAATTATCAAAACACGTACGCACAGTGGCGTGGCGTGGAGATTTTTTTTGAGGAAGCCAAGTGAGACAAAGCCTGTTATCTGTAGTTTTTTTTAGGGAGTGGGGTACATAAAAGGCTATGTTGCAGTTTGTATCACTATTTCATGTAACGGACCTGTTAGAGTGCCCAGAGAGCGCTCGTTTTACTTACTTTGAACAACAAACACACGTCCTTTCTCTCTCCCACCCTCACTCACTCATTCACACTCGTTCATTGTCCTCTTGACTTAGCTTAAACATCGTATTAATTAATTCAACCGCCCACTTAAACACACAACCGGCCGCTTCATGAACACTGCTAATGTGCTAACCTCCCTGATTTCATTCAGTGGCTCGAGGATGACGATACTGTGATTTGATTGGTTTGAGGCCAAAGACGGGGTGGCTTCCCTTGGCACAGTCTTGGTCAATCACAGATGAGCAGCGTCATGACCACGGCCTCATCTGATTGGTTAATCATTCTGGGTTTTTTTCACCAAGGGACTCCAACTCTGCTTGGCTTCCTTGCAGACAACAGCGTGCAGTATCGTATTTTCACCACTCATTCGCCACAGAACATTTACGAGGGCGCTGTTTTACACATTGTAAAATGCTCAATAACTAGAGGAGAGGAATAAGGAAGAGATGACAGTGACAAAACACAGAAGAAGTATCGAAACTGTTAAAAAGGAATATTTTCATTAAATCACAGCTACAGTCTAAAAAAAGAGAGGAAGCATGGCTTCCCTTGGCCTCCGGGAGAAAACGCCACTGCGTACGCAAAGCGGTTAAATGAGCCTCAATTCTGGTTTTAAAATCATACAGCCTGATAAATTAATCCAGTTTAAAGTGATACAAGATGATGGAGCAAAGACATTTAATGCATTTTTACCAAGTACTGACTGATTTGGAGGTACAACATACGTGATGTAGCCATGAGACCTCAGATTACAGTCCCTGACTGTTTGAGGAGTAGCTCATGAAGATTAGTCCAATAAAGAAAGATGTACCAGTGCTTTATCAGTCTGTTATGTAAGGAAGATAAATCTCACGGCAGAGTGATACACAGTCCAACATTTCCAAGGAAGAGGAGGTTGCATACTAATAAAGAATATCATCAAACTCAGTCATGGACAGAAAAGTTGCCTGGATGAGTCTCCGTCCTGCAACTAAAGGGTAACAGCATTTGACTCTATAGAAGAAACTTTACGTTCAGTTTTAAAGTGAGACACTCAGTGTGAGTTCTTCCAGAGTGAAGCCTATATGTCGATATGCTGAGACCTGTTCAATCACCAGTTTGTTCACAGTAAAAATCTTTTAACTGTCCTTAACCTTTCTTTCTGATCTGGAAAAAATACATGTTTCCATCTTGTTAACACTGAGTACAAGTCTCAGTCTGCCAAGATTCCTCAAAACAACATCAAAAGCAGCTTCACTTAGCATGACAAGGAAGTATACAACACGATATCGTCAGCATAGAAAGGAAACCTTGCATCACTGTCATCTTTACATAAATCACTGATGTAGATGATGAAAATAGAATATGAATAGGACCCAGTATTGATCCCTGTGGGACACCGTTTTGAATGTTAAAGAGTGTAGAGGATATGTCTTCAACTTGGACACTTTGGTCTCAGTGTAAATTTATAACCAAATTACTTCGTTAAATCTGTGAAACACTCACACCACTGAGGACACAAGAGTGACGATCTCAATGTTTTGGGGCCAACATTGTGTGTACAAATAACGACACAGCAATGTATCACAATACTATGACCTGTAATACAATATTGATATTGATAACTTTGTTAAAATAAAAATGTATATTTTAGGCAAGTTGGAAGTACAGTATAATAAATAAAATCTCAAACTAGATTCAAAATATTTTATTCCTAAACTTGGTGATGTAAGTTTTGATGCCATAAACGTCAATGTTTTCTCTCCATTCTTGGGCCAGTTAGCTTAAAATTATTTTAAGTTAATTTTTTACAGTGTAGTAGACTGATAAAATAGTAATCATAGTCATGTTTTATGCAGTATTATATTTTTTGAGAAACTTTTGTTACACCAAGTGACATTAATTAGTGTTACCAATTGACCAATATATATATATTTTTATTTAAATTTTTTGATTTTAATTTTCAAATTTTTGTTGTTTTATTTTTTATCTGTAATTAAGTGATTTAGATTTTAATTAATTTTAGTTTTGGTTAGTAATTTATTTTTATTTTATTTTATTTTTTTAAATTTATTTTTAATTAAGTAATTTAGATTTTAATTGATGTTAGTTTTAATTAAGTAATTTCATTTTTTGATTTTAATTTTAATTTTTATTAAGTAATTTAGATTTTAAATAATTCTATTTATTTTTTATTAATTTTTATTTTTAATTGTAATTTATTCAGTAGTTAATATTTAAAATAATTGTAGTTTTAATTAATTTTATTCTTTTAGTTTTAATTTTTAATGTCACATTAGTTTAAGCCACAAACTGGACATGCTGTAAGTTTTTAAATTAAGTGTATGTATGAAACACTGTATCTGACTTTTTTTTATTTAACCACTATACAATGAAAAGTTATTTTTAATCAAATAAGTACCTGTGTAGAATATTGCAATATATCATAATATTGTCATATCGTGATATTATCGTTTTGCGACCTAAGTATCATGATGCGCATTGTGAAGATTTTTACAATACTCACCCCAATTAAAAATGTCTATCTGTAATAAATGAAAAAAAAACAGTCCATGGTTGTGTCTCTACAGATCCTTTTCAAAAAGAGATGCACACTAACATTTCCTCTGTGCCTGATTTTCTTCTTGTACTAATGTAAATCAGTCCGTCCCTCCTCCACACGCCCGCCGTCCTCTGTTTCAGCTTCTCCTCGCTCCGTCAGTCCCCACACGAGCCAACTGTCTCTCCAAACTTCCTCCATCGTCTGTGTGCATGCATCATTTCTTGTGCATCACTTGAGCATGAAGCACGGCTGAATGTTTCACCGACAACGTAAACCAGCATATATGGAGCGAGCTGGCAGATGTTCTCTGTGCGCTTAATGTTATTCCAGAGATTGTTGGAGCATGTAGTGCAAGACAAATTTGCGTGTGAGCGGACAATAAACTGCACGAAAACATTTTATCCCAGGATATCAGATCTGCACTCCTGATGCGGTTAATGTGTGTTGGAGCATAGATGCTGAAAAAATTGGCTATGGTATGAAAACATGAGGATTATGATTAAATGCACGGGCAGGTGCCAATGTTTGCATGTTTTGATGCTTTAATGCTTACTGCACATCACGGCTGCTGTGTACGTCCTGACACATGACCCTGCTGGATGAGCTGTCAATCAAACATCTGTGACATCCAGAGTCTTGGCAGATGAACTTTCCGGTCACTGAATTCAAAATATCCATATATCTGAATCTCATCTGCTGAAGGAATGATTAATGAAGCTTCAGTTGGATTTTAAACTCACATATCAGAGCTTCGTTTTGTTCCTGATGTCCAGTGGACGCCGTTGAAACACGAGGATGGTCTGTGATGGAAATGAAGCTGTTATCATAAGTGTAGCTTGTGTCTTGATAGCTGCAGATCACTTACAATCCTGCATCTTGTTTCAGCCTTAATCAGGATGTTGGAGGAGTCTCATTCACACCTGAAAGCCACACTGCTGCCCCCAGGCTCGTATCGATCCCCACACACACCTCCCCCATCTGACACCGGCTCCGATCAATACCTCCACGACTCGGTCATTAAGGTGTCTGTCCACTGATTGATTAAGCGACTCACAGCACATGCCAAACAGCCCGACTGAGTCGAGCAGAGAACACACCTCAGGATGTTTGCACAACATGTGTGAGACGTTTCAGCTTCTTTAAACGAACAAAATAAAAGCAACCAACTTTTTCATTTCTGCATTTTGAAGATTGACGTGTTGACTAATTTAAGATGTCACATAATTTGGAGTTATGATGAAATAATCCTACACATTTCACTCGCCTGTGCGAAGCTTGAAAACAAAACCATGTATAAATAGACCTAAACTGATATAGACACTAAGGATGCATGATATTATCGGCACAGTATCGGTATCGGCTGATGTTGGCTGAATTTTCATATTTGGTTCCTGTTTTAAGTTGAACTTGAATTCAAGCAGCAGTCTGTATGGTATATATATCTGACTACTTTAGACACATTTACCATTTACTAAAATAAACCATGAAAAATAAAATGAACCTGAATGTTCAGGATTAATACTTTGTTTTGTGGGGGAAAACCTACTGTGGCGTATTACATTCAATTGAAAAAAAAAACTTTCTGTTTTTATGACATAACTATCTTGCAAAAACAAGATTTTTTTTTTGTTTAGAATTAAAAAAAAATGTTATATTTATTTTAGAATTTCCTGTTTTTTTGAGATACTATCTTGTAAAAACAGCATTTCCCATAATGCCACACTGCATGACTCGTTGCTGCATGTTTTTGCTGCCAAGGTAGGCTTTTTAATATGTTCTAGTTAACCGTTACATGTTTCTTTATTGGGGCGGTGATTAAAGATTTTCAGGAATTTCTTTACTTTGTAGATTCCTGTTTTAATGAGAAAGTATCACATAAAAACAGGAAATTCTAAAATAGGTTAAAAAAAATCCAATGTTTATGAGATAGTTATGTCGTAACAACAGGAGGATTTTTTGTTTTATATTCAAGTGAATGCAACAATCCACCGTAAAAACCAAAGTGGATAATTATTTTTTTCATTTGTAGTATTTGTTTTATTAAAATAGGGGAGGCCCGAGTGACTTTATGTTCTCTGAATGGACGCTCTCTGTCTTACACTTTGAAAACCCCTGAAATCGAACATTTTCAAACATTTTCACAGGAACGGCATCATGACCATGAAACATGAAAAAGAAAACACCTGAAAACTTAAATCTCTGTTTTTGTGGAGCCGATTAAACGGCTTATTTCTTTGCCCCCGTAATTCAAACACACTTTCCTATTAGGAAGATTCTCTGTCAGGCCTGGACGTGAAAACAGATCCTTCATGACACAGGAAACAAGACTCAGACTCTTTGTTGTCGTCTGTCCTCTTAAACACTCGCAGGAGACTTTGCTTGAGTTTAATGACCCGCCAGCCTTTAAACTCAGACAAACTGTGGGCACACACACACACACACACACACACAGCAGACTTTGTTTGGGGTTTAAACTAAAGTTCACAGCTTCAGCTCCTCAAAGGATCTGCTGCTCATTATACGTTAAAGCTGTCGGACTGCAGCCAAGTGGTCTGACTGATGCTGTTAAGGACTGCACCGCTGCCAAAGTGATGTTCTCCCCTGTGGTGGTCTTCATCATGCACATGGGCAAGAAATCCTTTAAAAGTTGTATGAATGGTTTTATAATGAAGGAGTCTTTCACAGAAACGTTTCACACTCGCTGCACACGGTTTCTCTGTTTCTGCTTCCTCTGATGAAGGAAAGACTTTTGGTTTGATTGTGAATAATGAAAAAAATATGAAAGGAGAAGGGTTTGATGAATATAACATGACTTTTAAAAACTAACCAAAAAGTTATACCTTCTATGGACCAGGCATGACCAACCCTGGTAACCCCTAGCTTTCATCTTACAATCTATATATAGTAACATCTCGCTACACTACATCTGGACTGAGCCCAGGCTCCTTCTATAAAGCTAAAGCTCTGTACATTCTACAGAAACTCAACATCTCTCACAGCTGACGTCTAAAAATGAATGGATTTATCAGGATGTGAAAATCTGAGAGTTTAATAAACACATCAGAGGACACAAGGAGAGGGTAAAGTTAAGAAATGGAAAGGAGTACAATGTTTAAGAATGCAGGATCAGAAATATTTGGGGCTAAAAAATGTTGTTAGTTGGTCAAAAAAGTCTGAAATTGAAAAACAATCCTGATCCTGCTCTAAAAACATCCTGACATATTCTCCCCATATCGCCCCCTAATGGAGAATAGTTTCCTTGGTCAGAAGCAGAGTTTGCTGATGTTTACGTAGCACGTAAAACTGCTTACGACTGACCACTGATTATGTGGTATCAAGAGACACCTGAGGGACAGGTGAGCTGTGGTTTTATCAGGTATGTCAAGCTGCTTTTCCACCAAGCAGACCGGTTCAGTTCGTCTCGGTACGGCGCGCATTTTGTGGCGTTTCTACTGACTTCTCCCGGGACAGATCCTCAAATAACCGAGACGAGCCGTCCCACTTTTTGGGACCCTTTCGTATGGGTGCCAGACTGAACCGATCCGCTCTCAGAAGGTGGAGCTACAACACTGCAGACCGTTGATTGGTCGAGAGAATCATCACTTACCCCGAAAGTGGCGGCATTTCTCCTGGCGGCACACAGACTTCTCTCAGACAAAGCTTGATTGTTCTTTGTATCAAAGAGCTACATGACAATCACAGAGAGGACGAAATTCTGCATGTCTTCATCGTTGCTCTTTGTTTACTGTGTCACGTTTTTCTTCTTCGTTGGATTTATTAGCGGGTAAACTGTGTCACGTAAACGGCGTCACACTATTGTTTAACAGCTGCAGCTTTCTGCATCCGACTTACACGCTACACCACAAGAGGAGACAGTTTGCTGTGGAACAGCTGAAGGGATCAGGCCTAACTGAACCAAACCGTGCCTAACCGTACTGAACCAAACCGGACTGCTTGGTGGAAATGCTTTACACCACACTGGCAAACCATACCGAGCTTAAGCACACTTTAACCTTGAGAGCGCTCCTTTCAACCATCATTTTAAACAGTAGCAGGGTTGTTAAAGGGCTGTGTTGGACCAAAACCTTTTAACTAGTGCTGTTAGGCGATAAAAAAATTAATCCAATTAATTACAGGATTTGTAATTAATTAATCTGATTAATCACATTTTAATCTCAAATCTCCGGAAGGTCCCCAAATAAAGAATTTCTAAATCCATATTCCACAATCCTCATTCGTTTCAGAAGTGCTGTAAGCATGGGTTAGCAAAGCAAGCTAACAGAAGCACTCATAACGCTAACAGTGGAACTTGTCCAGACATGTATGGCGTTCAAATGATGCGTCAGGCTGCAGCAACTTTGGTGATATGAAAATTAATTTTTTTCATAAGCTACAAATAACCATGTTTTTGTTGACTGTCATGTCATCATATTTTTTTTGGTAAATAAATTTGACATTGAAAGGCCAAAATTTGCTAGCCTCACTAGCAGTCGTCATCTCTATTCCTGTTGTCACCTCGGCTTTGTTTGGTTTGATTAGCGCCACATTTGTGAAGTGACGCCCTTCAAATGGCCAATATTAAAATGTCAGTGTGCTATAATTAATTTTGCATTAGTTTTTTACAATGCATTAATTTTCGGTGTAATTAATGAATCTAAATAACATGTTTAAGTAACAGCACCAGTCTTAACATAAGTTTTCAAGTCTCTAAAGTTGTAGAAATAGTTCCCAAATAGAAAATTCATAGTTACTATCATAGTTTACAAATAGTTGATTTCACCAAATCAGTTGTAACCCACTTTAAAAAAAAGTCTGTACACCTCTAGTTTAGAAAAAAAAAAACAATTAAATTTGTTTTCATGAATTGATCCAAAATAAATTGTCAGGAAAAGGAGTTTTCTTCCTTGACTGTTTTTAAACTCCAACATCAGGCACAAATAAAAGCCAACAAACTCTCCTCACTCGTTTTTGTGAAATGAGGGCTTGACAGTCTTTGACATTTTGCTCGAATTGTGTCTCATATAATTCAGCCATCAACTAAATATTTGTGTTTCCACGTCTGTCACTTCTTTGTCTGATAATTGAGTCATTTTCAGCCTCGGGTTCAAGCTGCCATTTACATCCTCAGAAACAAATACGAACCAGCTGACAGACATTTTCAGTGACGAATGCAGAATACAGATTTATCCTAATGAGCTTCTTCTCTGGGATAATTTATGCCTCCGCTAATAAAAACGCTGAAGATTAACTCTGTTTCTGTGCGGTATGAGCATCACACTCCAGTGCAGATCGCTGTTTGTACACTCACGGTAGAAATTAAACCAGCTTCGCATGTAGCAGCTGCTGAATATTGGCAGCCAGGCCAATTTAATTCGCTGGGACCTGAGGTTATCTGATGGCGACCGCGCCAGATGGAGAAGCTCTCGACTCAGTGGGAGAAGACTCACGGGGAGGAGGAGGGGGTGTAATAAAGCAGGAGCTCCACCAATAAGACGACAGGACTGACCGGTGACAGGCAAACGTTAGAGGAAGGGAGACGGCGATGTGAGGAGTAACACTGGGTGTCTAATTTAACGTCCTCTTTGATGCCACCGCCAATTATTCCCCTCCGTCTGAAGTCTGTTAAATTCACATTGTTCTTTTGTTTTATTGTCCCTCTTGAATTTTATAATCTTCTTTGTCTCTCTGCAGGGTTCTCACATCTTTTTCTTCGGTCTTTAACTTTTCTGTGTTGACCTTAATCTAGTCCCACTTAGTCTGACTTTGTTAGCGTGTCTCTGTTTTTTTTTCCTTATAAAACTCAGGATCAAGCCTTTTCCAGCAGCTTTAAAGCTGTTTACCTTTTCCTCTCATCCTTTGTCCTTATGATAAAAACTCTTCACATTCCAGGGAAAACAAACCAGGGCAGCTCAGGAAGTTTTTTAAAAGTTCCTTAAGTGCATCAACAGATACACAGAGATCAATCTTTTGGTCGTAAATGTGTCGTTGTGTGTCTTTAAGACCAAGCAGGACGGGATTTAATGGAAAAAATGTAAACACGTAAAACAAAACAGTCCAGCTGCAGACCTCTACTCCTCCACTGTCAGAAAGAATTGACGGCAGGATATGAAGTAAAATTTCAAAATAAAAGTTGCCTTCAAAATTACATTGCGTAGACACATCCAATTTTTCTTCGTTTTGATGACCTTGGTTAGCCTGAGTCCTGTATAGTGTTACATTAAGAAAAGGAAACGTAAGAAATATGTGTCTTTAATAACACAACATGACTCTCATTTTCATTTCATCTCATCTGTTTCACGCCCCAGCTAACTTGTTTTAGGTTGTTTTAAGACAAAAACGTCTGAATGGCTTGTAACAAGGACAAAAATCTGCCAGCGGTACAAGAAAAATTTGCTTGAAAATTTGCTTGAAACTAGAATAATGTCTTAATACAAGAACTACTACTACTTGTTACAGCAATTCAGACCTCATTTTTGTCTTTGAATAGCTTAATCAAGACATTTGTCTGGACTGGTCAGGTGAATGTAGCTCGAATTAAGTCTAGAAAGACATTTTTTACAGAAAATGAGACAAAAACACTTGATATGATTTCAGTTTTTCCAGTGCAGGATTTTCCCCTTAAAGTTTTACCAAAGAACTGAACACACAGAGTAAAGTACATTTTTGTCTCCCTCTTCGTAACGGACCAAAAGCAATATGAAAAAAAAATAAAAAAAATAGTGCTAGCTTGACGCTAACTTAAATGAGAAATTGCATTTATACGCTAGCAGTTAGCATGTATTTATATAACTTTGTTCTAAAAGGCAACTCCGTTTTTTTGACACCTGGACCTTATTTATAGGTGTGTGCATGCTCATATACTCACTCAGACAAACATCGTGCAGCTCGGAGTCCTTCAGAAGTTATTTAGAGCCAGCTGATTTTAGCCGCACTTAGCGGGGCCACGGCAAGGGAGCTTCAGCGCGGGACATAATCTCTGCAGAATCGCTCATTTCGGCTATATTTTTTCATCCATCGCCGGTGTTATCATAAAGTCTTGTGGACAGTGTTCGCCTATGACAACAGAAGAGGAGTGTGTTTGTGATAACGATGGATAGCGATGGATGAAAAGATATAGCCGAAATGATCGATTTTGCAGAGATTATGTCCCGCGCTGAAGCTCCCTTGCCGTGGCCCCCACTAAGTGCGGCTAAAATCAGCTGGATCTAAATAACTTCTGAAGGACTCCGAGCTGCACGATGTTTGTCTGAGTGAGTATATGAGCAAGCACACACCTATAAATAAGGTCCAGGTGTCAAAAAAACAGAGTTGCCCTTTAAACCAGAGTTTCAACCTTCATCACAAAAACATCTCACAGTTAGTCTCTGTTACTCAACTCTAAATGTCAAAATACTAACAGACGGATGTTTTCCAACAGGAAAAAAAAAAGATGCAGGCTATGGCCTTAAATTATTGCTATTACCACTTTAAGACACTAGATGGCCTACTTCAGTCAATAATGCATAACAAAACAATAAATTGATGTCAGATGACGTGCGATTTCTACTTACTTTTATTTATTTATGCACAGAGATATCCAGATCCATTAACCAATTCCAAATTTATTTAAATGTAAACACTTTGTTAGCTCAATAAAATGCAATATGTTTTTTTTGTTTGTTTGTTTGTTTAACTTCACATCCTTAAGTCACTTCCCCTGACAATGGCGGGGGTCTCAGAGTTAGGGTACCGATTTACGTAAAATCAAAAGCTACCATGTTTAGGTACCTAAACACATCCTTGTGACTGTGGGGAAGTGGATGAGTAGGGGATTTTCTGTGCTGGACATGAACACAGCATGGGAAGTTTATATATTGAAGAATAACTATGTTACATTGAAAAAAATGACATTTTACTACGGAACAAATTGATATTTTTTACTACATAAACACACAAAGGTACCGTTGAGAACCGATACCTGGTACCATTTCCTTTTACAAGTGAAAGGTACCCATCCCTACTCAGAGTGGAGCCTCTGTGAGTGGAGGTCTGCAGCTGGACCCCTCTCACACGTAATAAACTCTTGCCGTCCTCTCCCAGGCCTGTGAAGCCAGACTCCACCAGAGGAGGTTTGGAGTTAATTCTGTTCGGTTTACGCAGAGATTACTTCATAAATGTAACTTCTGTCCCGAACCAGACGAGGCTCAGTTTCTCCCGTCCTGGGAACACAAACAGACACAGATCACACGCCTTTCAAGCGCTGCCAAATGTAACAGTTGCAGCACATGGCCCATTGTTAGCTCTGTGAAGTGCAGTTACAGTCAGATATCACAAACTGTGCCAGAGTTCATGGGTAAACATCCTGGAGCTGATTGAATCCTCTTTGTGCTCAGAGGAGTTTGTTTGAAGGACTCCCCGGGGTGCCACCTCGTCCTGTTTGCTGATGCCGCTCTGTTTGTCTGCCCTGCTTCACAGGAGCTGCTGGAGAAGTTCATGGAGGGGAACATAAGCCTGGATGAGTTCCTGGACTCCTTCCAAAGCTCCAGGAAGACGTATCACATCCGCCGGGCTCAGGCGGAGAAGATGCAGGAGGTGGTCCAGGCCAAGCAGCAGACGGGGAAAAGCAAACGTCCAGAGGAGATGAAAGTCCACGAGGTGAAGAAGGACTCGGAGCAGCCCCAGGAGCCTCTGCGGCACAACGGCCTGGTAGCCCAGGGACCTCTGAGGGTCTTCCAGGTCCGCTACGGCCTCACGCCGGCCATCCTCCTTCCACATTACCCCGTTTCTCCTCCAGCGTCCGCCCCAGGATTTCAGAGTAGCACCACTCCCTCTGAACCCCAACCGGGTCAGACCCACATCCTCAGCCCCAGCACCCCGCTCCCAGGACACGGACAGCCGGTGGGCCTCAGGGTCATCGGACAGCTAGCGGGCGGCTGGCCGGCTAACGGCAGGCCGGTGAGGGTGCAGCAGCTTTACAGGCCAAACCCTCAACAGCCTGAACCGCCGTTTCGATAAACACGAGGAGGAGGAGGAGGAAGGGGGATGAAAAGCCGGTGTAAGAGGGCTACCGTGGCGTGGAACCAAACAGTGGCTGTCGCAATCATGTACGCAAAGACTCATCCAGAGACAGGCAGCGCTGCAGGCGTCCGTTTCTGTTCTCCATCCATGACACACTAACGTTAGCAGAGCAGAGACAGAGGGGAGCAGGCAGGAGGTGAAGGCTGACAGGGAGGAGCAGGGATGGGCTCCAGCTGCTCCATTTGACTCATTAATCTCTGATCAATCCTCGTCCTCAAACACAGGCAGAACCAGGAGCTCGTTTCAGTTTGGAGGATGAGATGTTCAGGTTAATCCAGGCTGACGGATCCAGATCGTCTGTGTCACATTAACACTCCTCTCACAGAGTGGACGGGATATGAGAGCCATCATGGAGAAGTTTAAATACAGTTTTCATTTTTAGACTCAGAAACTCATCACTGATAACACTGGGGAACACAGTTTTTGTTGAGTCAGGTTTGACAGCTGTTTGTTCCTAATTTCTGGGTGCAGAATCTAAAACTGATCTCAGTTTTTCTCTATAACGTCAAGTTTTTGAATTATAGGATCCCTTTTCTTGAAGTAATTTGAAAAAATACTTATAGGGGCTTTGAGGAGTTTCTAAGTGAGCTTGAAAAAGTCTCCCTTCTAGATATCTGCCTGATCATAATCCACACTTTAAAATGAGATTATCAGCACCAATATTGCAGGTTACAGGTTATTTTGAATTGCTACTTTTTAGCTTTTAGGATGAGAAGAGACATCTGTGTTTTTCTCTGCTGATTTCTGTGATTACTTTTGTAGTGATGGTGGACACTGGAGCCTAACTGTCAGACAGCAAAAAGACAGAAGAGCAGAAGAAAGATAAACAGGAGATAAACATCTTCATTTAATCACAAAAGAAACACACGCTTCGCTATAAGTCATTTACAACAGTGTGCGGAGACTCCAGGCTACAAGGTGGCGAGGGAGTGCAATTAAAACAGATCCTCCTCATAGCAACTTTAACAGATATGTTTTTTTTTGAAAAATCTTAAAATATTAACACATAATGAAATATGAAAGAAACAGGAATAACTGCTACGTTTCTAAAAAACTAGGATTGAATAGTTACAAGCTTTTTAAAAGACAAAACGGCATAAAACGAACCAGAAATTACAACGGTGTGCCCATGGTTACAAGGTTAAGAGAGAAAAAAAAGCACAAATCCTCTAAATTCCTGCTATGCTAGCTTCTTCTCACCGCTCTTTCTCAACTGCGACTGCACAGAAAGTTTCCACGTAGCTGTAGATGAGACCAATCGTAATTAGTTGGCAGGTCTTACTACAGCTAATCAGAAGAATTTTGCTGATCTGGAGAAAAAAACTTGATGTGCTAGAAAAAAAACTGGAATCAGCATGCTAATTTTAGTTTGATCAGCATAAAAATCCAGCTCAACTGTTTTTGTTTTTCTAACTGTTCCCCAGTGTTATCAAAAGAAGTGCTTCAGAGAGTTTTATCTACAGGGAACTGATGTTAAGTAAATTATTTCTTTGTTGTCACAGTGCTTCTTGGTTAACTTTCTGGCATTGGCAGAGGAGATTCAGCCAACATGCTCATCCCACAAATACATGTTCCTTCCAAATGTCCATTTAAAAGGAAAATAAACAGGCTTTACAACAGTATCAGATTAATCACCAAGAAGCATTGGTACAAAAAAGAAATAATCCATCAAACGTGAATTTCCTTACCTCTTTTGCTAAGTTTAAAGAACATAATGTCATGTAGGTGAGGACAGGAAGACATACAGAATACACCAGATGTGTCTCCAGTCTGACTCTGCTCCGTCAATTAACACCAAACCCACTCGACTGACTGCATCAGATACACAAAATGTCAGAGCTGTGACATGTAAACAGATAGAGCCAAACAGGAAGTTGTGCACAGAAACCACCTACGAACTCAGAGTGATTTTCAAAATAAAACAAACTGTGCCAAAATTAGGTCATAATTCAGAATCAGAATCAGAATCAGAATCACCTTTATTCGTCAAGTATTCCCAATAGTACAAGGAATTTGACTCTGGTTGAAACTGCACTCTCTCAGTACAAATTTTGTAAATAGAAAGACACTAAAAGAAACACTAAATATTTAAAAAGTAGAAAAATAGAGCTTAAGTAGTAGGGGAAATATTAATAATTACAATATTAAATAAAGAACTTTGTACAGAGTAGAATAAAAATATTCACATAATTTAAGTTAAAGTAGTGCACTGAATAGATGTCAGAAAAATGTGCAATTTGCAATAGAGAAATGGAAGATGAATGTGCAAAAATGAAACAGACACGCTGTAGTTGTACGATTAGCTTGACTATCACAACAAACCAACATAGTGAGAGCTGCCAGACCTGGAGGTGACAGGTTTGGGGTTTGCACATCAACGGCGACGTGAATAAACGGCACAAAATTGCCAAAATTTGGAGGCGTCATATTGAGTCTTTGCAGCTATTCTCCTCCAAATGTTGTCTTTGTAGTTTTTAGGTCTTTTGTCGAACACAATCAGTGTTGAATGCTTTGGTATGTGATTTGTCAACAGCGAGGGTAATGATTGGTTGTGTACTTGTTGCAAGCAAAACTTTGGAAGAATCAATCTCGGTCTGAAAAAGAGTGAAAGA
The DNA here is from genome assembly GCF_033239565.1 of Halichoeres trimaculatus. Taxonomy (NCBI): domain Eukaryota; kingdom Metazoa; phylum Chordata; class Actinopteri; order Labriformes; family Labridae; genus Halichoeres; species Halichoeres trimaculatus. Next base: position 4,504,152 of record NW_027437184.1, on the reverse strand, counting down.
ACGTTGCTGGTTTGAAAGCGAACAGTAGATTCGGAAAAAAAAAAAAAAAACGTGCAAAATATTTGAACAAAAAATATGCGTCTGGTGTGCAAAGGGAACTCCTCCAGCTGTCTGACAGTCCTGCTTCAGGCCGGACCGAACACGCAATGGAGCAGAGCCGGACCAGAGACGCATCTGGTGTTTCTGTCGTAAGGTTTCCAAACAGAGGCAACAATAAACTGAACAGAAAGAAGAAATTACAAGTCTCCAAACAAGAGGAGGTCTCAGGAAGTGTTTTAAAAGAAGTTTAAGAAGTTTTAACAGCAAATGATTTTTAGCTTTTAACTGAGAGCTGGTTATGGAAGTGAGGAGCAGGGAGTTGTTTTTGTCAGGTCTTTGATGGCCGTGCTGCTGACTTAAATCATGAGGATCTGAAGCTAATGGAGGTTGAGGAAAGCAGAAATTATTTTGCAGGGAAGAGGATTGTGATGTCAGAGATTGAAGATTTCAGAGACATCAAATTAAGATATTTAAAAAACTTAGTTTAGCCAGAGTTAGCATCTTAGATCAAGGGTTAAAATGACAGATGCAGCTCATTAACGATCGTTCTTCCTCTCTGAAGGAGAAGTTACCGGCTGTTTGTGTCGTCTGCTGCCTTTAGCTTCAAGCTGACTCTTTAACATCTCTAACTTTTGTGATCAACGAAAAATGTTTCATCAGGATTAAAGAGGTGGATTTGACGCAGCATCCTGTGAAAAAAAAAAAAAGCTTTGGAAGCCCATCCCTCGCTATGATGAGAAAGGTTTTATTATTTTTAATTTTATTATTATTATTATTATTGTTTGGTGTTCTGTGTGGATGGATGTGAAGCACAGGGTTGTGAAGCACATCTTCAGCTGCAAAAAAGATGTCATTGTTCATTCACGCAGCCAACATGAGATGCCAAGAGCCAGCGAAGTGAAAAGAGGCATCAATACGGTTTTTAATACGGACTCTCATTTGTGTTTCCGTCTCATCAGATCCGACAGAGACTTTCCGACTTGGAGCAAATCCCGGGATGGCGAACTCTGTTATTAGAGTTTCAGACTCAAACAGAGCTGGGGGTATTTATAAAGGATTCCCACACTATAACCTCACGTTATTCTCTGCAGTGTCATGTGTGTCGGCTCCACAGACGATTACCCGGAGCCGTCTGCCTTCTTGTGCGATTTCATGAACAGTGTTGGAGCTGGAGCGATTTATTTATTCATGTAAATCCTATTTTAAATGGCTGACTTCAAAGCTTCTTGTTTACCGTGCTAAATGAAGAGCTGCTTCTTCTTTTCAAAGCAGCCACTGTTTTTTTATTTCCCACCACCCCCGAACTGAGACGCAGAGTGAGGGGAATTTAATCTCTATGAGAATGCCGGCGCTCTGCAAGCCCACAGTCAAATATAACGCCGTTCTGGAGGTTTTCCTTTTTCATTTCACTCTCCTTTCTTTTCCCCCCTCATTATTCATCCCTCAGCATTCAAAGACAAACTCTGTGGACGTTTCTTTTCTTCAACAAATATGTTGCTCATTAATAACTCATAAGTGCATGCTTACTACAGCTCGACAAAGTATACATGAAAATGCCTTCTGCAGGCCGGTGCCCAGCTGCTCCACGGTAACAGAAGACAGGCCCTGGTGATCTTTTTAAAGGGCAATTCTGTCTCTTAAATTTATGTTACTGCAACAGCAGATTAAAGGTCTTGTTCACAGAAAATGTTTTATCCTGAACAATGAACCCAGTTTTTACAAGGGAGTAGTTTTCAGTGAGGATTTTTTATTTGCAGTGTTTAGTTTTCTGGAGACAAAACTATGTTTCTGATCAGAATTTGGATAACTGCTCAATATTTAGGCGAACGTAACACTTTTGATGAAATGTTTTATGAAAATTTGTGAAGTTTGGCATCTTTGTAAATTTGTAAAAAGAGTTGGATCAGGAAAAAGCCTTCACTGCTCTAATTTTTTTAGAGAAAAGCTTGAAGTTTGAGATCTTAGCTTAGCATTAAGACTGAAAACAGGGAAACAGGTCGCCCAGGTCCATCAAAAGTCACAGAATTATCAAGTTTAGAGTTAAGATAACTCTAGATTTACCAATAATCAGCGTCAGACAAGACGTGACGAACAAAAGCCCTGTTTCAACCAAGTAGTTCGTCTTGGTTGGTCTTGGTATGGCACACATTTTAAGCCGTTTCTCCCGAGTAATCCTGGGACAGATCCCCAAATAACCGACCCGTACCGTCCCATTTTTTAGGACCCTTCCGTTGGGACGCCAAACATACTGATCCAAGCCAAGAAGGCCTTCACAGTCTTCTCTGAAACAAAGCTTGATTGTTCTTTGTAACAAAGAAGACGAATTGCTGGATGTCTTCCATCTATGCTCTTTGTTTACTGTGTTACGTTTTTCTTCTTCGTTGGATTTATGAGTGGGGTACACTGTGTCGCACTGCTATGGCGTCATGCTATGAAATTAAAGACATAGCTATCAGTTGGCTGTGGAAACGCAAACAGGATCAGGCTTTATGGATCCAACCTGTAACAAACTGTACTGATCCGTACCGGACCACTCGATGGAAACAGGGCTAAAAGAGCTCAGTCTTAAAAAACCCTCATTGATTGAGAAACAAGGGAACCATAAAAACAAGGAATGATCGTCAAAACCCGATGTTTGAGTCAAAACTGCAGACTTCCTGTTGAGAATTTACCATAGCCGTAAGAGACTTTTTTGTAGGTGTAAGCATGATAGTTATACACAAAAGATTTCAGGCCTCTAGCTTAAAGTGGCTGGAGGGGCTGCAGTTTTAAGTGACGAGGGGGCGCTGTGGAGCAGGTATCAGCACGAAAGCACTGGATTCAAACATTTTTCTGCCATGAGTGAATTTTGTGGCATGTTTTATTACAACTCGAAGCGTGCTGAAGGCACCTAACTTAGGGTTAAAGAAAAACAATGATCGCAAGGGTTTCAAAAGGGTCTTCCCTCCGATTGGCTGGCTCGGGCCCTTATTAAGGGAAAACAAGATAAACTGTGATGTCAGTCAGGTAATCTTTCTTCAACATGTCCCTTTTTTACCCTTTTAGCACACCGTAGTTAAGTCACATGTCTGAAATACTCCAAGTTAGAGCTTTCACCTAAATCAAAGCGTATAGTTTTTACCAGCTGGGAAATTCATCACTGAAGCTGGCAACAGGAAATTTTGGGATGTAAACCCATTAAGAAAATTCTGCCCAGCATTTGTTTCAGGGAATTTTAACATAAGTTATGTTCAAAGTGAGATTTTATAGCCTCAATTGTTGGATTTAAATATTGCTGGACAGTCAGGCTACCCGTTTCCCTTTGTGTCTGTATGCTAAGCTAAGCCAAACATATCAGGTTTTCAGTTCGTATTAGAGCACAGGCATTAAAAAGATGGTGTTTTTTTCTTGTCTGATTTCAGTGAGCATCTAAACTTTTCTAAATTCTCAAACTCTTTTGTTAACGGAGGACGTAGCTGGGCACTGGCTTCAACCAAACGCACCGTTCTGTGTTCACTCAGGGTCTTAGAGAACGTATGTAGAGCTGCTTCTTAACCTAAAGCACAGAAGGACCCGGGATGATGGTGAATCCAGACTCGTGGATCTCATTTACAGAAGCATACCAGAGAGACTCAACCATAACTAATGTGACACCAAATCACCTCCATATTCTTCCGTTGCAGTGATGTTTGACCGAGTAAAGGCTGTTGGAGAATTATTTCTGCTTTTGTATCAGTGTTGTCTGAAGAATCCACCCTCAAAACGAATCCTCCGGGGTTTGATTCAGGCTCAATGATTCATGTAAGACCGGATGCTTATGTGTTTGAAATCTTCTCAAAATGTAAAGTGCTTGTTTCTGCGACTGTGCTTTGGTTTGTCTTGTCTTTTATATCGTGTGTCTGTTTCTATACGAGGATTTATCCCAGCAGCTCTCATCTCTGGAAGGGGGTACAAAAAAAAAAGTGTCACGAGAAGATGAATGAGTGATCCTTTGGAGCTTCAATTTAAATAAACAGCATCCTCTCACTGAGCCAAACGGCATCAAGCGTTTGAGATGATTTGCATCGCAGGCTTCAGAGACGGAGGAGCCGGGGCTGCGGGCTTTCAAACCAGATGATTCTGAGCGATGTCAAAGCCGATCAGCGCTGCGGAGAGTGAAGATGAGCTAATAATATCCAAGTCGAGTCATTCGCATCCCTCAGCCTCTGAGCGGAGCTGATTCAGCTCAGCAGCTGCAGTACAGTATGTGTGACCACACGCACGTGTCTGTCGGAGCCGCTCACCCTGAAAACGTACAGTAGGGAGGAGATGTCAACTTGTAGGACATTCTGACCTTTGACCTCATTACACACAGAGGGAACTAACAGCCAATCACAGCGTCGCAGCGGGCTTTAATGTGCTCCTGCCTTTGAACGCATCACTGACTTACTCTTCCTTTTGGCCACATTATGAGGGGCTGGTTTCACCATTAGGGTGAAAGTAAAACATCTCTGAATGAATGTCAAAACACTGTGAGGGCGCTGAAAACGGTTCAGTTCTTCTTTTTAATATTACTTGGCTGTTTTCCAAACCTCCTACTACATATTACATGCAAATGTAGTAGGCACTGCATCCTGCCTACTGCTTTTGCAAGTAGTATGTGGTCTGACTGTCCTTTTGGGTCAGTTTTGTAGTACACTACTCTAGTTTTCAGTTTCGGAAAGCAGAGCTACAGCTGATGTTTTTTTTTGCCTTTATTATAAATGTACAAAACAAACCACCAATCATATCAAAGCAGAATCATCGTATTTGATTTTTTAATCTTACACCAAAAGTATTTTGTTTACTGAAAATAAATCTGTAAGAGACTGACTTTTTTCTTACAGCTTATGGAGAAAAACACTTCCATATAATCTACATATGGTTTAAAAAAAAAAGTGAATTAGTGTTTTATATGGAGGTAATGAATCTGTAGAAGTTAACACCTCTATTTCAACGTTAGTGTTGTTGTATTGTAGTTGTAATGCCAATCTCATTCCAGTAGATGGCGGTAATTCACCAAAACCTGTCACCTGCATAGACAAACAGCGTTAGCACCGTGCATTGTGGGAAATAGTATGCCAGGTAGACTGGTCCATTGCATGGTATTTCTGGATCAGTAGGACATCCAGGGATTTTTTTTACATTTTTGCAAATTTTCATAAACTACCTACTTCTTGATTCTGCCTCCTGACATAATTTACAATCCCCGAAAGTTATATTGTTTACTGAAAATAAATCTGGAAGAGACTGACTTTTTTTTACAGCTTATGGAGAAAAACTCTTCCATATATGAATGAATGTCATTTAAAAAAAAGTGAATTAGTATTTTATATGGAGGTAATGAATCTGTAGAAGTTAACACCTCTATTTCAACGTTAGTGTTGTTGTATTGTAGTTGTAATTCCGACTCATTCCAGTAGATGGCGGTAATTCACCAAAACCTGCCACATGCATAGACAAACAGTGTTAGCACTGTGCATTGTGGGAAGCAGTAAGCAAGGTAGACTGGTTGAATGATATTTCCTGGATCAGTAGGACATCCAAGGATTTTTTTACATTTTTGCAAATTTTCGTATACTACCTACTTCTTGACTCTACCTCCTGACATAATTTACAATCCCCGAAAGTTGTATTGTTTACTGAAAATAAATCTGGAAGAGACTGACTCTTTTTTTACAGCTTATGGAGAAAAACTCTTCCATATAATCTTTGTATGGTTTAAAAAAACAGTGAAATAGTGTTTTATATGGAGGTAATGAATCTGTAGAAGTAAACACCTCTATTACAACTAGAATGACAAGATTTAATGTATTTCTTTTACATCAATTCTGTCTCAAAAACCATTGAACTTTAGTGTTGTTGTATTGTAGTTGTAATGTCGACTCATTCCAGTAGATGGCGGTAATTCACCAAAACCTGCCACCTGCATAGACAAACAGTGTTAGCACCGTGCATTGTGGGAAACAGTAAGCCAGGTAGACCGGTTCGTTGCATGATATATCCTGGATCAGTAGGACATCCAGGGATTTTTAGCATTTTTGCAAATTTTTGTAAACTACCTACAATCATAGACTGTATACAGAGTGGACAGTGTGGCTCCGCCATTTACCATTGTACGGTTTTGAAACAAAAACTCCTCCGTCGCAGGCGCAGCCATTGGCAGCCAGAGTCTGTGCAGTAGAGACTGTGAGGGATTCTGGGAGAATCTGAGTGGAGCTGGGTGACAAAAATGATAATTATTTTTTTTCTTTTGAGAGTCTAATCACTTCTAGACTCCATCTCCCGACATATTTTACAATCCCCGAAAAAAATACACGAGAACGGCAGCTGTCGATCATTGTTAAACGTTACGTAAAGCCTCATTTTTAACCTTGTTTAACTAATGAAAACGACATTTTTCAGAAAAAAGAGGACTTTAATACAAGGCAGCCAAATGATATCTTCAAATCACCACAACAATCAGACGTGAGAAACATTTCTACGAGGTGTATACATTTTTTAAAGTTTGACCACAGCCCATCTGGAATGACTGGAAAGACAGACTTTTTAACCCATACTGCAGCCAGCCACCAGGGGGAGCAGTTTTTGTGGAGACCTCACTTCGAGCCGAGCAAGATGAGGTCCATTTTTTTTTTACAGTCTATGCTTACAACAGACTGGATCTCAGCCAAAGCAGCTGGCATTGCTAGTGTAGTAGTAGGTTTGGAAAAACAGCCCTTTTCTTTGTTTAAGACAACTTTTCCCAGAATGCAAAGCAACAAGGCTAATTCTATTGTAGTTACATCAAGCTATTGTATTTATCTCATTTTAAATAATGGATTGGGATCAGACTTGATATAGAGTGAGACTTTTTCAAGATCACTTAGAAAGTCCTATCAGGGTTTTTAAAAAAGGAAAATATTTCTTAATGTCAGCACAATTACTCATCATAAAAACTCTAAAAAGTCATCAGTTACATAAAAATAAAAAAAAAATATTAAAACATGGTTATCCGTGTCTGGTAAAAAAAAGAAAACGGATCGTGCGTATACTCACTCACCCTCCTCCATGTCCTTTCAACACAACTCCTAAAAACTAAATAAATGGGTGGGTCATATTTCTAGACACATTGTTAACCACAAACAAGCTTGTTGACAGAAAAGCTGCAGAGCAGGAAGACTTATCCCGTCGGATAAAGAAAATCTGCATTCCCTTCTCTGTATTTATTTCACCTGACTCTTGGAAGTCACTTTTTGCAGTGCAGAAAATAATTTGCATGGCAAGGAGCCTGCCAGCTCCCACATAAGTCACAGTTTGTGATTTAAAGTCTTGTAATGCACACAGTGTCTATCATTTATTCATGCTAGAGCACAACACAGCACAAAAAGGCTCCACCGTCTTTGTTTGTTTCAGGATATCTAGGAAGGAAAAATGTTGCAAATGTCTGGCACAGAAAACATCAGCACTGTGATCTCAGAGACATTTTGTCACCGGAGTCTGCTCTAGTATCATAAAAACCTCCAGAGTCGGCTGCACACTGGGTACAATAATCCACTGTGACGGATACTTTCCGAGCCAAAATCACTGTTTAATGATCCGGAGACGCGGCTTTTATTTTTTCCAAAGTCTGCAAACCAAAAAGATTGAATGGAGCTTTGACTCTCAGCCCAACTGTTTCAGCCTGAACCACATGGTCTGAACTGAACTTATTAAAAAAAAAAACAACTTCTGTGAAATCTGTCAACATCATCTAAAAGTAAAACTCGTATTCTGACAAGGTTGAGTCAAAAAAGTGCTTCACAATAAGTTAAGTAGGCAGGGACGTATTTAGTCATTTGGGGGCCCAGGGCAAACCCAGTCAATGGGGCCCTCCATGTCCTTGTAACTCATCTTCCTCAGTGCTAGACTGGCCTTCCCTGGGTCCACTGTCTCTTTCCCAGGATCAAGGCATGAGTGGGAAATTTACAGAGTAACAGTAACAAACAAGAAAGTATGAAGTGAAAAACATTGCAATATTTTAAAAAAAATTTAGTAAAGAAAAAAATGTGTAAATATCAAGCACAACATAAATCTACTGAAAGAGGTGATATTTACAGTTACCATATTTTTTGGTACTATTATTCTAAAGTTAATGTATTTTTATTTGACCCCCTGTCCAGTGAGTTATGTTTCCAAAAAAGAGATTTTGTACAATAATGTTTATCACCGACTCAAAAAGTTTGATTTTGAGAAAATGATCCTGTTTCCTGGGCTAGATAAAGTCCTTAAAATCCTAAAAGTCTTATATGTTTATCTCAGATCTCAGAGCAACATTGTTTTTATTTCCGACTTGGTTAAAAATATGAAAAAATGGGGAAAAAAGTGTTTTTTTACCACTTTCTTCCTGAATCAAATTTTCAGATGTGTTGTAACATGGAATAGCCCATTGAATAAGAAGGGAGAGGGAGTACCCAAAACCATCATTAAAGATTAAGCCTTTTGAAGTATTTTGAAGCATGTGAAGTAAGATTTTGAATAAAAAGAAATGCTTTAAATTGAAGAGAACTTTATAAATCAGTTTTTAACAGATGCTTTGGGGGCCCCTGGGAATCTAAAGCTGCGTTTCCACCAAGCAGTACGGGTCGGTTCAGTACGGTTTGGGACGGTTTGGGACAGTTAAGTCTGATCCCGTTTGCGTTTCCACAGCAAACTGTGCCCTCTCGTGGTGGGCGGCGTGTAAGCCGCATGCCGGAAGCCACAGCTGGTAAACAATAGCGCGACGCCGTAGCAGCTTATCCCGCGATTAAATCCAACAAAGAAGAAAACGCGACACAGTAAACAAAGAGCACGGATGGAAGACATGCAGCATTTCATCCTCTCTGTGATTTTCATGTAACTCTCTGTTACAAAGTGCAATCGAGCTTCGTTTCAGAGAAGTCTGTGAGCCGCCAGGAGAAATGCAGCCGCTGTCGGGGTGAGTGACGATTCTTTTGACCAATCAACCGTCTGCAGTGTGTTGCTCCACCTCCCGAGAGCAGATCGGTTCAGTCTGGCACCCATACGAAAGGGTCCCAAAAAAGTGGGACGGCTCGTCTCGGTTTTTAGGGATCCGTCCCGGGATGAGTCTGTGGAAACGCCGCTAAAAGCGCACCGTACCGAGACGAACCGACCCGGACTGCTTGGTGGAAACGCGGCTTAAGGGCCCCAGGCAACTGCCTGTATTTGCCTAATTGTAGCTACGCCCCTGTACACAGGAGAGCTCCACGAAGTGAAGTGGCACCAGAACAGATAAAGATAACTGTGTAAAATCAGGGGATAAAAAATTGTGGTTTGGGAATTTCAGGGGCCTATAAAAATCACTAACTGAAGAAAAATTGATTTCCTTTAAATGAATTTGTAATATTATTTTAGGACTGTAACTTCATTTTGACGCTAATTGTAACTGCTAAAAACAGCTCAAGAGTCACTTTTGCTTCATATCATTCATCATATACATTTTCTTCAACCATTCAATCCAGGTAGATTATTATTTTTTATTATTTTTATGATTTCTTGAAAAAAAAAAGAGTTTTCTCCACAGACTATTTAAATAAATTGAAATAAAATATCAAACTAGCCTGTATGTTGATTCTGTGATTGTTTAGGGACGTTTCCGGGAGAGAGTATGCGCGGTAACATCAGCCAATCACAGGGCGCCCAGTGCGCACGTGACTTTGCGGGTTGATTAGCGAGTGGAAGAAGCTAACCCAAGCGGCTACGATAGAGGGCCTAGCACGGAGGAATGAAAACATAATCAGTGAAACGAAACTCCAGAAAGACAAAAGACAAAGACAAATATTTTTTCCTTAATGAGGATGAATCCTGGCACGACTGTCACTCTGGAACTTGGAGAGCAGCAATGGACGAAGAGCTACGTGAATTAGCTTTCTGCTAACCAGGTATGTGTCAAACACCCGTTATTAGCTTGTGCTAACACGTAGAAACGCGATGTTACAGGTGGTTGCTGGGCTTGTGGGTGTGTACTAAAATAAAACTGCTATCTCATATCTCCATCATGTGTTTTACCTCAGCCTGCAAAGACAATATTTGCAAAATACATCAATGAGATATATTCATAATAACGGCAAAACAGACGCTGTTTTTGCCCTGACCTTTATGTCGTTAGTTTAAAGGCCAACCCCTGCGGACAGACTCAGTCCAGAAAACAGGTTCATAAATAAAGCTCTCCCTCTGTGCCCTGCTGTGTTTCTGCCGTGTACAAGATCCTCTCATTAGACAGCTGAGTCGAGCTGAAGCACAGACCATCTGACTGAGCTCGCTGGTGAGCTGAGAGGAGCATTTAGCAGCTAATTAGCCAAAAGTTTCCTTCAAGAGTCAGACCAGAAGTTTTAAAGCCCAGTGATGTCAGTCACCACATGAAAGATTCTGACTAAACTTTATCTGTTAACCTAAATACGGGGGAACCAGCTGAGGGGTTTGGCATCAACTCACCCCTAATTTTACAAATGTTTGCATAATTACTAGCCCTGATAAAATAAAAACAGATATTTTAGACTGAAACAACTGAAATCTAAGCAAGTGTTTTTGTCTTATTAGACTTAGTATGAGCCACACTCACTTGACCGATGTCTAAAACTTCAAGACAGAAATTCAATAAACTAAAGAGTGTATTTTTCTGACCCCACTGACAGATATTTTTACTCTTTAACAACATGTCAGGTGTCATTTTTGACTTTGAACACCTAAAAAAAACATTTATTCTGGACTTTGCAGATGAACTGGGCTCATATCAAGTCTTTTTTTAATAATAAGACATTAAAGCTTGTTTAGATTTCCTCACGGTCTTAGGTTGCCACTTAATACAACTTAAAGGGGACATATCATGCTGATCCGTGATTTAAAACTTACATACAATATAATAAATTTAAAAACAAGACCTTACACCCCCTGAATTTTCAAAAAATGAGATATTGTATTTTTCTGATATCGTAGAACGAGATTTGATGCCTCTGAAAATAGATCATTGACATTTGGCTGCGAGATTTCGACCTTCGTGACGGCACGAGGATCCTTTCTTTTTATTGGAGTAATCTGATAAAGCAGCTCCTCCTCTGTGAAGTCAGTTAGTCACACAACGAGGGATACACCCATCAAGAGCAGAGTATCCCCCCTCAGATGCTGGATGCAGGGACTCTGCTCTGCTGAGCTCTGAGCTCTAGTTCTCATCGAGTCGTAAAATGGCGCTACCTCCGCTGCAGGGCCACAGCTGGCTACGAGGCGCTCACCGCTTAGTGTATCAGACCGCGCGCGGTGTGCCAGATATAAACAAACGCAGGTAGTCTGCCAGGACGAAGAGACACGATGAGAACTAGAGCCTTATTTAGCGGTGTTTTTCTGTGAAAGTAACGCGCTGAAAATTCTCTAAATAAAGCGTGAATGCAGACCAATATCAGATTTTTTCAGTGGGAGTCCGTTTATTTGTGTTTTTGGTCAAGTAAAATATGGCCCCGTCTGAGTGCAGAGGAAACCGGCAGAGGAGCAGGGAGGGGGTGTTTGGTGCGAGCGCTCTGGGCTTCTGCTGCACAAAAACACTGCTGTAGGGGTAATTTCTGCCCTAAACCTTGTGATAGGACCCAACTTGTGCCATCCCGGAGTATCACTTAAAGTCTTTACAGCCCACAGTCGTTGCCTTGAAAAAGCCAGATAAATGCTAGGGATAGGGGAAAAAAATCAAAAATTTAAATATCAGGAATTTTTTGTTTAGAAATATCAAAATCAGGATTCTTTGTCATTTTTTTCCAAATTTAAATTCTTCATTTCAGTCTTCGTTTTTAAACTGGATTGGAAAAAATTTACCACTTTTATCCAGCAGAGGGCGAAATGTTTCTCTCTGTCTCATGCGATGTGCAATGTCTGTAGACATTATCATCTTCATTTAACTTTTTCACATGGTCTGGTGTTAAAAAAAGCAAATTAAAAATCGCAATAAAATCGAAGAATTGCGATTTAAATTGAATCAGCACCCCAAAAATCGTAATAGACTTGAATCGCAAAATAGCAAATCGTCCCAGCCCTAGTAAATGCATGTTAACTTAATCAACTGACTCTTTATTGCATCACAAGATACAATAATTCACTGTGTAGATGTTGTAGAGTTTTCCAGAGCTGGCTCTTTTTGTCCAGTTTTAAATACTCTATCGTGTGACTCTGGTTGTCTGTGTCTGGTGAGCCTGGTCCATCGCTCTGCTGCAGAATAGAGGAGAGCAACCAGTCAACAGATAACACCTGTGCCAATTAGCCCCAACTCTGCTCCCACAAACCACTTCCTCACCTCTCCTCTGTCTCCTGCAGCTGAGCCAGCTCCACCTCCCAGCATCACAGTATTACAACAGCTGCTTGAGTTAACGGAGTGGTTTGGAATAAAGAAATGATGAGGAAACTGAATCCCGTTCCCTTTTAGAACAACACATTCAGGCTCATTCTGGGAGAAGATCATGCTTGACAGATAATTGAGGACCTTAATTCGACAAAGTAACTTACATGCAGCCCTGGGCCTCTCCTCCAGGGCACCGTTTCTCCTGTAGCAGCTGAGGAAAAGTCGTGATGAAATATTTATATAAAGTACATTAGGCCACTCTCAGCTCCTCTCTGTGTGGCTTATGAAGAAACCAAACCGCTAACGTGACGAGTATTTTCTGTGGCAGCTGCCCAGCTGGTCCGCAGAGACTCTGTCAGAACATCTGATTTACTGATGTGTGTGGATAAACCGTTCAGTGGAGACGTAAACTGGAGATCAACGGCAGAAAAAGAGGCTCTGACAGAAGAAAGCTTGAACGTCTTCATCACGGTGGTTTCAGCTGGGGTTTAGCAATCAGATCAGAAATATCTGCTTCAATCTCCTCAATCCGGCGGCTTTGTTTTAACGCCACATGAGGAATATATGACTTAATTTGAATTACTGGAGATCCATGACCAGAGTACCTGCTCGGCTAATTAATCAGACCTGTTTGTGTTTCAGGATTCAGGGATTCATAGTTAAAGGCCTCAAATAGATGAAGAGCAGATCTCTTTTCCAACTCTACTTTGTTGTTGTTCATGCCAAGTCTTCATTTGAAGGTTAAAGAAATCATGTCATGATTAACTCCATTTGAAAAAGCAGATGCCCTTTACTTTTATCAGGAACTGAATGCAGTGTGTGTGTGTTTAAGAGTGTGTGCAGGGAAAAATGAGCACACTGCAGTAATTACACACCAGAATAGGGTCTTCAATTAGCCGTGGATACATGACCTACACTGATTAATTATTCAGTCATTAATTAAAAGAAAGACGAGGTGCTCGCTGGTTCGGCCTGTCAGTAACCATTACTGTCGAACATTTGTGTCTCTCTGAAAGCTGCTTTTCTGATTTCATTGATGTTTTTCTCCATTTATACCAAATTATAACCCACGCTGTGCTAAACTGCAACTAATTATGAGGAGATGTAATTTCCTTTAACTCTAAAACCATATAGAAAGCACTCATTCATATTTTAAAGCATAAACGCTGTTTATCTGACACCTCATATTTATTTAACATGATTAATACGAAGGATGGAGGCGGTTCACTCAAGGATGCTGGGAAAGTTTCTCTGCATGCTCAGCTTGGCTTAAAGGAAGCTACAGAAACAATCATAACGTATATTTCTGAAGAAGACTTTCACCTCTGCCTGCTATAGTTCATAAACACTGAAGTGACCTTAAACAACATCTTAATTTGGATTCAGGAGTTATCAAAAAATAATTTCACCAATCTGTTCAAAACTTTCTTTTTTGTCTCAAGATTACTCTTTAAAATATTTAACTTTCCCATACTCTACTGCTACAGTATTAATTAATAAATACAGCTGACTGGATGTAGGATAGCAGGGATTTACTGAGCACTAATACAGAAACTCTGGGGCATACTGACTGAATATCGTTAACTACAACTGCAGCAAAATCCACGTAATCCACATAAAAAAGTCACACAATAGTTTTATTTTTATATAAAACAAAAATGTTGGTCTGTGTTAGCAAAAAAATGCACATTAAGTTGCGAGATTGCATTGCTTTAGGTCCGTTTACGCAACAACTTTTTACGTAAAAATTGTAAAAAAAACGCAGTGAAAAAAATTGAAACGCTGAAGGACTGAAGACGCTGTAGTGAGCATGCCGGGCCTGTAGTTGGCGCTATAACTGTCTTGTCCAGAAGCAGCTTTTGGTAGATCTCCACATTTACTATTGTACAGTTTTGAAACCAAAATACCCCTGTCACAGGTGCAGCCATTGGCAGCAATTGCAGCCAGAGTCTGTGCATTAGAGACTGTGAGGGATTCTGGGAGAATCTGAGTGGAGCTGGGTGACAAAAATAATATATTTTTTTTTCTTTCAAGAGTCTAATCACTTCTTGACTCTACCTCCTGACATATTTTATAATCCCTGAAAAAATACACGAGAACGGCAGCTGTCAGTCATCGTTAAACGTTACATAAAGCCTCGTTTTTAACTTTGTTTAACTAATGAAAACAAACTTTTCAGAAAAAAGAGGATTTGGATTCAAGAAAGCAAAATGATATCTTCAAATCACCACAACAATCGGACGTGAAAAACATTTGTATGTGGTGTTAATTTTTTAAAGTTTGACCACAGCCCGTCTGGAATGACTGGAGAGCCAGATTTTTCAACCTATACTGCAGCCAGCCACCAGGGGGAGCAGCTTTTGTGGAGACCTTACTTCGAGCCGAGCAAGCGGACGTCCATTTTTTTTACAGTCTATGAGCACAACACGGAAGTCTGTGATTGTTACTGTTGTAATATTCGTAACAACAAGTTTGTATTGCAATCTGCACGGCAACAGAGGCCGCAGCATACATTTTTGGTAAGCTATTACACTGCTTCCTTATAAATGAGAGGCCAAATGCAACAATAAACCTGTTGTCGTGTAGACGGCCACTTACAGTGGAACTTTTTGTTTGCGCCCCCCAAACAAAAGTGTGGCCTTATACTACGCTGTGTTTTCTGACCATGTTCTCTGTCTGACACAAGCGGCAACCCCCGGTCTAAAATTATGAGACAATGTAGAAGTGCTAAAACCTCTTGTACTGGAAGTCACATAAACACCAAACAAAAAAAGCTGTTTTTCCAGCAGAAATAAACCTATTTACAGCCTGATACAAAAAACGTCTCCTGTCTGAATCACTAATTTTACTTTCAGCACTGTACAAGGGGTGAATTAAATCAAAAATCAGCAGTTTGGAAGATATTAAGTTCACAAGTTCACCCAATCAGAGGCACAGCTCAGCTTATATGACTGACGGGCGCCTGTATAAAAGGATCTGAGATTATTAAGAATCTTATTTTTGTAATTGTTGTACCATAACAAGAATTACAAAAACAAAAACAAAAACAGGACTTATGGACTGAATACCGTTAACTACAATTACTGGAAAAACGTCACACAACAGATATATTTTTTACACAAAACAAAAATGTTGGTCTGTGTTGGCAAGAAAATGCACACAAAGTTGCGATACTGCATGCTTTAGGCCTGTTTACCCAACAACTTTTCACCCAAAAACGTAAAAAAAAAAAAAAAAAACAGCGAGAAAAAAAATTAATGTTTACACCGAAACCGTGACGCATTTCCAATTTGGCCGCACTATCTGAGCTGAGCTGGGCTGATCTGCTCCAAAAATGTGTTTTACAGACAGACAGGGGACGTCAGGACTATGTCCATTAATTATACAGTCCATAGTCTGAAATCAACACAGCAGCTGTATCAGGCTTTCAAAATTACTGAACAGCACAAAAAGTGAGGAAATCTGTGTTTGGTAGATTATATCTCTATTGAAACAACGCCTTTTGGCAACAAATCTCTAAATCAGGCCAAGTTTGGAAGAAACATGCATCCGTTGGATTAGCAGCAGATCTGAGTGTTTGGATTGTGTCCATGAAAAATTTGCCAAATCTTCTCTGTCAATGCCAAACAGCTTAATCTGCCCCTGGAACAAGACATACAGTGTAGTGAATTTAAAACAGTTTTATTTTTACAGAAATATTGTCTTTTATATGTGCTGTTGTACAGAGAATCAGCATTCACTGAGTGATTAAAGCGTACAGCAGCACAAGATTGTTTAAGTTTATTTCATAGCTTCTCAAAGCCAAACAAGTTCTGCAACACGTTTCTTCACATGAACAGACATGCAAAGCCAATAAACATACCCGTGTATAACATTCAGTATACTGCTGTGAGGTAATGTTATGGAAAATAAAACAAGTTTGAGACAGAAACAGGTTCAAACAGGTTAAATTGAGCAGAGTTCACCTGTCAGACGTCGGTCCGACGGGCTGATCCAGAGCAGAGGAGCTGCTGCATGGAAAGCTCTGACACATGCAGGATGATTTATGCATATCCTGAAAGGAGTAGGAGGCAGTTCACACGTCTTTAATCCCAACACTCCTCCGTAAAATCTTTGTTATTTATTTAATATGCCTCCTCAATATATCAACGTATATTTTCATTATCATATTTTAAGAGGTTGAATTTTCACGGCTGAAAGCTGAGAAGTTCATTCACAGAAGTCATGACCTTTTGATTAGTTTAAATGAAAACTTGGTGGATACTTCTAATTTTGTTCCCACTTTTAAGATATTTGAATCCTAAAGTTTTTCCCTTTTTTAAGAAACCTCAGATTGTAAGTATGAATTCAGCCTCCTGACTGTACGTCTGCTGTGTCTCCATCACAGGGGGGATAAAGTGTGACCGTTATCACTCACCCAGCCCTCGGCTCCATCAGATTAACTTCAATTTCTGTACTTTTCACTCAGCCTTCTCATCTCCATCTTTTCCCTTTCCTTTTTTTTAAACATTTTTCTTCTCTGCAGCTCCGGCCTCGCTGTGCCAATCCTTCTCAACAGCTTTCTTTTCATTGTTATGCAGATGAAGCCCAGTTAGCTCGCCTCTGTAAATCCAAATGGGATGAAGGAATCTGCCTCACTGACAGAAAAATGTTGGACTCATTTCTTAAAGCTCTTCTCTCCTGTTAGGGACACACTGCTGCTCTATTAAAAAAAAAAAGTTTATCACAGAAACATGAAGCAGAAGGTGACTGAAGCAGGTGGCGTTTTGTTTCTCTGCTGGGCGTTTGGGGAAAAGTGTGACACATCAAAAGTTTGGAGCTGAGCATTTCCAAACATCACTGAGGTTTTTAAAAGAGAGGCTGCTGGCAGAACTGGGACACTTTGGAAGAAAAAAAGATTTCTATTGTTGCATTAATTGTTTATATTAATGAAAAATAGAAGCAGCTCTTTGATGCCCTCTAGTGGCCACACCAGATGTCACAGTCACACTTCTTGAATACAATAATTGCAGTGTACAGTTCCTAACAATGTATGCAGTGTTTGTGTGTAAGATATCTTAATGCTATTTCACCTGACCTCAATCCAAGAACAGAAAAGCATCTGTTTAAAGGAAGTTCACAGAAAATGTAAACATGCTCCAGTGTTGTGATAAAGGTTTTGAGTCGGTGCAAACGCAGAGCCTGACACAGAGTTAAGACACTTTATACTCACAAGTTGAGCCGATTCTCTTAGGTAAATATAAATATGCACTTTTACTTAGTTTTTCTATTAATGTGTTTGTGTTTCTATGGTAAAAAAAATAGTTTCAGCAGCAAAACAGTCAATTCAAACATCTTTACAAATGTCTATATGAGATATAACCCCCTCCCACTAACAAAACCACATTTATTGAGTAATAAGACGTCAAATATCTCCCAGGTTGTTACAGTTCACAGCTCCTCCTGCTGATTTAAAGCAGCTGCTCATACTTTAGAAAGTTCAATTCACTCCTGTGTTAGAGTTTCCTGACTGCGCTACACTTTAAGGTTTTGGATGGCCCTTAGTGAAAGTCCCAAAGGTTCAGAGGATAAAAATGATCCATCTTCATCTTTCTGCAACTCGTTGATGGAGATATCCACCTCTTACACCATACTGAAGTAAATTTGTGACAACAAAAACGGCAGCAAAACTTACTGATATCAAAATAATAAATAAATACAGAGGGGAAAATAAGTACTTGATACACTGCAAGCTTTCCCACCAAAGAATGGAGAAGTCTGTAATGTTATGCCAGGTACTTCAACTGTGAAAAAAAAGAAACTTGAAAAGATCCAGAAAAGCACATTAAATGTTTTGAAAAATGTTTTAAATAATTGATTTGCAGTTTATTGCATTAAAGAAGTATAAGCATGGCCTGTTCATCCTGCCCTCATTACAGTGCAGATGTCTTTTTCCCCTTAAAATGATTCACTTTGTGTGTGTCTGAGAAATCTGTGATACCCATTAAGAAAACCCTATAAATCAGCAGTGGTTTGCTTCAAAGTCACATGACCCAAATCAGCTGAGGTCCCATCCTTTTTGATGGGAACCTTGAAGAAAGTGTGTCATGTTTCAGCTCCTCCTCATCAATATAGAATAGAATAGAATAGAATAGAATAGAATAGAATAGAATAGAATAGAATAGAATAGAATAGAATAGAATAGAGCTTTATTGTCATTGTAACTAGTACAATGAAATTGAAGTCACAGCAGCAATCAAGAAAACCAAAGTAAGAAAGTGTATAGAAAGTGTAAAAAGCTCCATAAGAAAATAGATGATGACAGCTTGTCCATCATTGTCCAGTCAGCCAGCCTCCACCTCCACAGGGTCCAGGACTGAGCCTCCCCAGCAGTCTGTTCAGTCTCTGTCTCCTGGATCCTGTCTCCTCACAGCAGGTGAAGCTCCTCCAATGTGGCTCCGGCGTCCGATGTCAGCTCCGTCAGCCATGTCTGTGAACAGCACGATGCCACTCTGCCCTCCGGCAGCCCCTCTGCAGCTGGGTTAGCATGGCTAGCTCGTCCATCCCACCGGAGATAGATCCCACTTTCCCAACAACGATAGATGGAAGGACAGGTCGATGTCGTCACCTCCCAGCTCACACCTGAGAACCAGCAAGTCGTCCTCACCTCCTTCTCCTCACCTTGTGGGGAAACATCCGGCCTTACACCAGTTAGCACTGACATGCTACAGGCTGCTAACAGCTGATGTCACATGTAAACAATGCAGCCATGGTTACATGTAGGATCTCCAGACAAACACAGGAGCAAAAGTAGTAAAAATATCACTGAAGCCACAAAAAGTTTGGTGTCCGTGACCGACAAATGAGCCATACAAAGTAATGATCCACTCCAAATACAAAGATAACGAAAAAGAGACAAAAAAATTACTAGAAACGGACAAAGACAAGAGAGCTGCTGCAGGAGGCAGCCATAGCCAATATTTCATCAGAATGATTGTCTGTACATGGGGCGCATTGTTCATCAGCTGTGTTAGCAACATTTTCTGCCTTTCTTACTATAGATGTTATAAAGACCAAACTGTGAAGAAAATGTGCAGAAATATGAGCTGATGGAGGTCAGGTGGTGGCATGTTCAGGGTCTGCAGTTAGCACAAGGGACAAAAATGGAGGAAAGGTCGACCGTGTTAGCATCACTAAATGTAGAGTTGTAGAGACAGATTTCTCTCTTCTTGTCCTGTCAGCTGGTTACTGGGATTTTTGAGACATAATTCTTTTGAATTTTGTCTAAACTGTGATATAAATGATAAGGGACCTTTTCAGGGGGCGTAGTCCAACATAGAAATGTTGAATAACTCTAAATTCAGTATAATATGGATTTATGCTGAAAAAATTGTCACAATTTTTTGTCCTCAACACAGTTGACTAAATAATGCACTATTTTTTTTATTACTTAAGTATTTAAGAATTCATTAGAGCTTAAGCTTGCCAACAAATGAATTTAGTACATTCCAGGTATATAATTTGAAAACAAGATAAGCATTGTTGGTCACTTAATGTATGAATCATTCAATGTGCTTCCCTGGATTTTTTTTAAGATTCTTTCTCTCATAGTTAAAGTGTATTTAGGAAAAAAATGACAGACTTTTCCATTTTTGTAAGGGGGAAAACTTCCAAAATCTGTGGTGTATCATGTATATTTATTTTCCCAATGTATCTATAGTCTCTTATTTTTCATTGTCCTATGTGCAGCACCTAAAGTAGGGGCTCATTGCATTCTCATTGAGGGGTCATGCAATGCCTTCCAAAGTCATTAATATTTGGAATTATATTTTTCATCCATTACTGCAAAAATGTGAACAAAAGTAGGAGTTACAGTTGATAAAAACCCATGCAGAAAGATTTTTTTTAGCTTTTTGAAAACCCCTGAGGTGACTAAACTGAGAAAAATCCCCTTTTTTGCAAGGTAGTGAAGGGGGCAGGAATAGATGAAATTATGGGTGACAACAAATTTGAGACTGCAGAGCTAAACGTTGGTATCAGAGTAGACAGATTAATTCAGGAAACATCAGTGAACATAGGAAGTCATTTTCTACACGGCAGCTAAATTAAGTCTCCCTGGACTATTTGTTCCTTTTGGCTGTTTTTGGATTGACCTATTAATGCATCGCCACAGAAGGGGGTCGCTGGACTCTGACGTCACTAGTTTGGGGCTGAAAAGTTTGGGAGCCCTCATCCTCTGTAACTTTGTTTGATGAAACTACTTTTCAGCACGTCTGTCAACAGTAACGAATCTTTTGTTTTACCTCCTCATTTGTTGGCAGGATTATTGTCTTGTGAAAACCCTGTCTCATTAATTCTCCAATAAGACCACCTTTCATGAGCTGAGAAAAGCAGCCTGATTTTCAGCTCCGTCTGGATAAATTTATCAACTAATCCAAGGAAGTTTTAACACAGATTAATGATCTCAGGAAGTGGAGCTTTTGTCTAAACCTGGAAGGGAACACTTGATGTGTGAACCCAGTCTGGAGGGAAGGGAAATCACAACCTTCAAATGTGCTGATGCAGTTTTCTCCTGATGGAAACAGTAATCTGTTTACCTAAAACTGTCAGACAGACTCTGGGAGGTGAAAAGTTTGCCTTTTGGGTTATTGTTGTTGAGTTTTGCACAATGAGAATATTTGATTAGTAGAAGCACCTGAAGAGATGGGAGTTAGAGGTACGAGGGGATTATAAACACTCACTGCATTGGACGGTTTATCAGGTATACTCTGCAGCATCTCGGCATAGATTCGACAAGGTACTGGAAACCTTTCTCAGAGAGTTTGGTCCATATTGACATGATAGCATCACACAGTTGCTGCAGATTTGTCGGCTGAACATCCATGATGAGGATCTCCTGATCCACTACATCCCAAAGGTGCTCTATTGGATTGAGATCTAGTGACTGTGGAGGCCACTGGAGCTTGGGAACTCGTTTGCTGTGTCTCACACTTCTGCACTTACACTTGCTATTTTGGGTGCACAAGTGTGTTCACACTGACAGTATGAAAAAAAAGCAGTGAACTTGTATTTCTCAGCTAGCGCACTCAAAACAGTCAAAAGTTGAGTGCGGAACGGTGAACACTTCTCACACTTAATGGTCTCCGTAATGGCTACTTAGAGGAAGAGGCAGGAACCAATGAAACAGAGGTTGATGGACGTAATCAATAATGACAGAACGCCTGTGAATGATTGTGAAATTGATTGTATTTGTGTATTTGATTGTAAGTGTGAAGCACAGTGTTTGATATGGGACAACATTACCCTGTAATCCACTGTTGTAGTAAGTGCAGAGTATATGCATGCATTTCATGTAAGTGTACTTGAAGTACGTGATTTGAGACACAGCCATTGTCATGTTGAAGACGGCAGTTTAAGTTGATCTGAGCTCTGTGTAATGGAGCGTTATCCCGCTGGAAGTCGCCACCAGAAGCAAGTGGCAACCATCGGTTTAACAATGCGGAATTGCTAAAACCTGCTGTTTCTTGAGGGTACACCCAAGGCTGGCACTGGAAGTACACAAAGTCACGTACACACCAGGCCCAAAAAAATAAAAAAAGATTTTAAAAAATGTCTCCTGTCCGAACCGCCAATTTCACTTTTGGCACACACTGTAAAAGGGGGGGCATTTTTTTCTTGCTAGAGTTTAGAGGATATTGAGATTGTGAGCCCACCCAATCAAAGGCACAGCTCAGCTCATGTGACTGACAAGCACCCCATAGCTGTACTTGAAGCCTTTGTCACTTCTAATATGGCCATGATGGCCGATCTGCTTCAAAAGTCTGTTTCAGAAACAGACAGGTGACGCCAGGGAGACTACGTCAATTAATTATACAGTCTATGATTAGAAGATGGGTACACTGTGCTCATAAAGGGATGGACATGGTCAGCAACAATACTCAGGTAGGCTGTGGACTTTAAACCATGCTCAGTTGGTACTAAGGGGCCCAAAGTGAGCCAAGAAAATATCCCCCACACCATTACACCAGCAGCAGCAGCCTGAACCGTTGATACAAGGCAGGATGGATCCATGCTTTCATGTTGTTGAGGCCAAATTCTGACCCTACCATCTGAATGTGGAGCAGAAATCCAGACTCATCAGACCAGGCAACGTTTTTCCAATCTTCTATTGTCCAGTTTTGGTGTTGCTGTGTGAATTGTAGCCTCAGTTTCCTGTTCTTAGCTGACAGGAGGGTCACTACAATAAGAGATACAATGAGCTTGAATTACATCAAACCAGTTTGTTTCATTGTTTGTACATTTTGTGTTATGTTTTTATGAATACCTTGTATGTTTTGTTGATTGTGTGTGGTCCTCTGGAGGAATATCTGGAGCATTAGTAGCAGCTAATGTGGATCTGGAAAGAAAAGTGGATTTTCCACTCGGCTTTCTCTGCAGATTTTCTCTGATATTATTTCTCAGAAATCTTTTGATCTGCTCTGACCACATAGTGATGCAATGAAGGTGTGATGGTCTTTCTGTGGCATGGACTGGTAAAAATGTGTGTTGGTTCTGTGGTAAGAAAAACATATCATCCAAGAAGTCTGGAAAAAAAAAGTTTTATTTCTCTAAAAGATGTTACTTTCCCTGAGAACACGTTTTATTATCCACAAACTGTGAGCTGGTCAACAGAAATCACAACCTTTAGCAGCATGTTCACAGTTTTCTAATAGTAACAGCAAAACAAAGAAAACAGCGTACGGTTAGTTTTTTGCAGGAATAAGGAGTAAACTCAAAAGACTTGTCCTACTTTAAATTTCCTTCCCCCAGTCTTTAAAGCACTCAGTTTTTCATTATGAACGGCTCAGGCCTCTAATCTCTCCAAGTACCCACTGTGCCATCCACTATTTTACCCCCTTTCATTTTCCATGCGTCAAAACTTCAATCCCTCTTTCTCCCTCTTGTACACATTACCTACACAAAGTCACAAGTCCCCAAGGTGCTTTGATTGTAATGAGCCGCTGAGCAGGAGCTTAACTCATGTCTGAGATTTTGCTCACATATTTGAGCTACCTTTAATGTTTCTGCTGTTTGAGGGGAAAGAGTCTGTGATTACAGTAACACTCAAAGAGAAAACAGGAGTTGTTCACTGACCCAACGCTCCTCGTCCAAACTTTAGGTAAAACGATGACATAACACTGCACCTTTGTTACACAGATCTTTGTTTCTACATTAGAAAGCACAAATAAAATCGAAATACATCACTTTGATTTGGATTTAATCCACCTTCATGTTTTCATACACTATGTTGTTTAACCTCAATGTGAACTATCACAGTGGATGTCATGTAACTTCAGCATCATGTTAGCCTGGCGTTTGGTGGCAGGCTGAATAAAAACAGACCATTTGTACTAAGGGTAAAAAAAAAAAAAAAAAAGACAAACGGGATCCATGAACAGTGTTAACAACCCAACAGATCATTAAAATCAAGGGTGGTAGACCCAACCATTTAAGTTGAGAATGGCAGGATAACTGCACCGTTTAAAGATGGCGGCCTTCATGCTCCTGTGGCACAGTTTAAGATGAAATATGCAAAGACAGCAGCTATTTAGGGATGGAATGATTGCTTTGGAAAAGTATGACATTGTTGAAATATTCAGCAAATTTAGATTTAGGAGACAACATTCAGCACCTGCCTCATTTTTATGGTGTAATTAGTTAATTAGCCAAGTTTTGGCAGTTGTGCATGCAGCTAGTGCTATGGCCATATGGGCCGTTCTCCAACAGTACGTTGAGACCACAGACTGTATAGATATTGGATGTAGTCTCCCTGACATGGCCTGTCTGTTTCTGACAGTAAGAAAATTGTCTGGGGCGGCCAGGGCGAGGGGCGGGGTATGAGCCTCCACAGTAACAGCTATGGGGCGCTGGTCAGTCACATGAGCTGAGCTGTGCCTCTGTTTGGGCGAATTTGCCATTTCAATATCTTCATTTGCAGAGTTAGAAAAAAAAAAATCCCCCCCTTGTTTGCCAGCCTGCTTGGAGGAAAGTGACTGATTAATTACTTTGTCATTTGTCAAGCGAGGCCGGCCCCTAAAGGTATCAGAGTTCAACCTCATTGAATGACAACAAGGGGGAGTTACAACTGCAAGAATTCCCTCCCCTGTTGCAGTATTTGCTTCTTTGGGAACCCGTGAACAAAGTGAGTTATTTGCTCAGATTAAGTGAGCACTTCCATTTGGTCTGAATTCATCATAAAATGCTGATGGAGCTAGCTCTGCTAGTGTTAGCCAGACTCTTGTATCACGTGTTCATTGGTGTTGAAAAGATTATGTTCAGTCTAGACCCAGCGGCAACCTCTTGTCCAAAAAGTGCTAAAAACTGCTGTTTGTTGAGCGCCTGCTTTAAGCTGGATCTTGAAGTACGCACCTAGGGTCCGTTTACACGACAACAGTTTTAGGATGAAATGCAAAAGTATTCTCCAGTTTTAGCCTCTCGTTTAGACGGAAACAGCATTTTAGAAACACTGCCACCACTGTTTTCAGTGGCAACGCTGACGTCACACTTCGCATTGCACACAAACACTACAACTGTACCGTTGTTACGATCGTCGTGATCTACCGTGTTGTGCTTGTTCTGCTGAATCTGCTGACTGTCTTTCAACAAAATGAGCATCTGTTGCTCCATCCCTGCTCCTAGCATTCACCAATACACCAGATGATTGGCCCAACTCTACTTCAGTGGAGATCTACCAAAAGCTGCTTCTGGACAAGACAGTTATAGCCCCAACTACTGGCCTGTCATGCATACGACAGTGTTTTGAGTCCCTCAGCATTTCCGTGTTGACGCAGATTTTTTTCACTGCGATTTTTGCAAAAAAAGGAGTATTTTTATCAAAGAGTAAAGATGTTTACAGCCTGGGGGTGAGTCTATTTCTGACTTAAAGCCTGCTCCATTTCCAATATGGCCTCTGCTGACAATTTGCTTCAAAACCTCTGTTTCAGAAACAGATGGGTGACATCACGGATATTACTGGAACTAGACATTTAATTCAATTTCTTTTGGACCTATACGTGGGATACCTAGTTGACATATAGACCATCTGTGTGGTTATTGGTTGGTGGTCAGAGTCTACATTAGCAGGGGAGTGAATAAAAACATGGTTCTGGCAAAAGCAAAGGAAAGTGATTTTCTCTGATATTATTTCTCTGTAATCTTTTGATCTGCTCTGACCACACGCTGATGCAATGAAGGTATTTTTTAGTATTTATGAGGAACGGGCTGGTAAAACGTGTTAGTTTTCCCCCTTCTTAGACACGGATACCTTAAAATCACCCTGTAGTTAAACTCTGCCAAAGAAAAGTGAAACCAAGCTCATTCAGTGGAGCGGGCACACCACAACCAAGGCAAACTCAACACACTGGTCATCGTTTCGATTCTGGCCTGGCAAACACAGCCTCACATACATCTTTTCACCTTTTTCCTCTCCTTGTGGTGACAGCAGAAGTGTTTTTCATATTAAAGTAAAGAGGAACCAGCCACTTTGGATCTAAGATCTTCCTCCTAAATTAAACCTTGATCACAATCTTTCTGCCGACTGGAGGGTGAAATGGAGCTTTCATCTCATCCATCTCTTTGAAAATCCAGCTCGTCAAACAAACCTCAGCATTTATGAAGTTGTCACATCGTATCGGCGATGCGGTTTCTGAATATTCAAACAGTCTCTGAGGACCTGGGTTGAGCTCGCAGCGTCTCTTTGCTTCAGTCTCTTGGTACCTCTCACATTTTGGTGATGTCCATCGAGTCGTGGATATCGATCACCTGGAACCCCGGGTTGTCCACCCCTCTCTTCTCCTGCTTGTTGTGATGTTCTCCGTTGTGTTTTTTCTGATCTGCGTCTGCTTCAAAGCATTGTACACAGTGTGGCGTGGTGACCTGAATGCTCCTGGAAAAGTTTGAGAAATCCACACGGTACTTTCCTGTGTTGGTACGGGAAATGATTGGCAGGAAACTGTGCCCCCACTGGATCTCCTGTGGGATGTAGGAGGTTCGTACCTGACAGGTGGAGCTGGTGGACTCTGCAGTCCCTTCTAAGAAGACGACCAACTCAAAGTCCTGTAAGGGGAGAGAGTCAGCTGACAGCCCGTAAAAGGGGCTGGATCTGTTTATCACGTGGTAAAGAGTCAAAGGGCAGACGAAGAACAAGTTATCCTTCCCAGCGTCCACCATGAAGTCGATGTCCACCTGATCTAGGATGTTGGTTTCTCCTTCTGGAGTCGTCGTCGTCCTCAGCAGTTTTCCGTAGATCTGGCTGCCGATTAATAAAGTCTTTCGCAGGTTGGCTACTCGGATCAGGAGACACAGACTTCCTTTCTTCAAGCAGATGACAGCCGTGTCGCTAAAGGTCACGGTTTTACCTCGTCTTTTAGGCAACGAGATCTTTGCTAAGATGATGCCGCACATGAAACAGTTAATGAAGACGCCGATTATTGACTGGATCATTATGAGAGCCACAGTGCCGGCACAGTGTCCAGTCAGCGCTCTGCCACCGTACCCGATAGTGGTTTGTGTCTCCAGAGAGTACAGAAACGCTGTCGTCAAACTGTGAACATTTTCTATACACTTCACATGTCCTTCAGTGCGGTTCTGTCCCATCAGATCCCCGTTGCTCTTTGCGATCCAGTACCACAGCAGACTGAAAATGAACCAGCTGCCAGTGAACGCAGCCACAAACAGAAGCAGGACGAAGCGCCAGCGGATCTCCATGAAGGTGGTCCAGAAGTCCACCAGGAAGGCGTAGTGGTTGTTGTATTCAGCGCTGCCAAACTCGATGTTGCAGTGCCCGTCTTTGGTGACCAGGCGGTTCTTGCGGCTTCGGAGTCCAGCTGGCTGGATGTGACCCTGGAGCAGCTGGAACATCCTGGATCTTAAGAGAGAGAAGACAAGGTTGGTACAAAGCTGCGAACATGGATTTAGGAGCTGAAACTTGTTGAACAAAGGTGTAGCAGCTCTTACTGACATTTATTGACCCAGATAGTAAGTATGAACGCTCTATTTGTTAACTGTTTGTTTTAGTGATTTGTTGTCATTAAGTTTGCTCAAACATCCTTATGCCATCATTAGAGACTTAGGAAATCAAAGCTCACCTGTCCCTCAGGTGTCTCTCGATACAAAATGATCAGTGGTCAGTTTCTTGCAGTGTTACGTGCTGCGTAAACATCAGTAAACTCTGCGTCTGACCAAGTAAAATGTTCTCCATTGGGGGGGATATGGGCAAAGTATATCAGGATGTTTTTAGAGCAGGATCTGGATCTGGATTTGATCAGGATTGTTTTTTAAATTCAGACTATTTGAACTGCAAACCTCATTCTTAGACCCAAATATTTCTGATCCTGCATCACTTTATGTCCTTTTGTGCACCATTTCTTAATTATAATATGTTCTTGTGTCCCCTAATGTGTTTTTTGAACACTCACATTTTCACATCTTGATAAATCCATTCATTTAGAAATGTCAGCTGTGAGAGTTGTTGAGTTTCTGCAGAATTTTCTTTGGCTTACTTTAGTCCATATGACGTATGGTGAGATGTTATTAGCTTAGTATAGCAAACCAGACCATTTTCAAACACTCTGGTATTTATTCTAAGCCTGTTTCCTTGTAATTTAAAGACTAAATCTGTGCTATCCTTTAAACGACTGCCATAAAGTCCATGAAAGCCCAGTTTGTCTCTGCGCTCAAAGCCCAACATATCTCACTCCACTGCTGGATGGAGCTCTTTTGTGGAGCACCAACTATTAAAAACATATCACTTACTGGCACAGTCGCACTGGGCGACGCATTCCTTCACCATTGTTTGTCCCACGTACACCTGCTGCTGTAAACACTCACCACAGCACTGAGTGTGTGCTCATCCACAGCTGAAAGTAGTCCCAGTCTGGTTAGGATGCACTCTAATGAAGTCTTTGTTTTTAAGTAAAATGATGCTTGTGCAACTTATTTCAGATGCTTCATGTCATGCTGTAAACAGACCAGTAGAGTAAACAGAGAGTAGAGTTTTTATTTATTTATTTTTTATTTTTTCCTTAAAAACATTTTGTTTCTCAATTTAGCTTTTGTGTGAGGACTTTGTACCTCTTCATTAATAAATGCTGTACAAATAAAAGTTTTTAACCCTATGATAGTTTGCAATGAGACAAATTAACCCTTTAACTTTCGCTTTTTAGATGCAAAGGTTATCACATCTTTTTTTGAACCCTTTAAAGTTCTATCCAAGGAAAACAAACAAAAAAGACAAAAAAAACAAATAAATGAATAAATAAAAAATGTCAAAAAAGAAAAGGACTAATTAAAAAATGACAAAAACACGAAAAAGAAAAACTAAAAAAAAATTAAAAAGGCAAACTAAAAAAATGACCAAAAAGGACAAAATAAAAAAATATATACCTAAAACATAAAAATTACAAAATTGAAAAGATGACGTGTTTTTTTTTTTAATTTGTTATTTTTTATTCTTTAAAAATGTTTTATTTCTCACTTTTACTTTTGTGTGGGGATTTTCTTACCTGGTTATTAAAAAAATGCTGTATAAATAAAAGCTTTAATCCTATGATGGTTTGCAATAAGACACATTAACCCTTTAACTTTAACTTTTTAAATGCAAAGAATATTACATCTAATTTTAAACTCTTTCCATACAAGGATAACCAACACAAAAACAACAGCAAAAAAGATCAAATAAATAAATATATAAATATATACATAAAAAATGACAAAAAAGGCAAAAAGGCTAAATTAAAAAAAAATACAAAAAGGCAAAAAGACTAAATTAGAATAATGACAAAAACACAAAAAATGCAAACTAAAAAAAAGTAAAAAATAAAAAAAAGACAAATTAAAAAAAATGACCAAAAAGGACAAAATTAAAAAACAACCAAAAACTCAAAAAAGACAAAAATTAAAAACACTCAAAAAAGACAAAATCAAAAAAAAGACAAGAGATGAAAAAAAAAAATTAAATTAAAAAAAATATTTTGTAATATTTATGTGGCGCTAAGATCAAAATCCCAAAATTCAGAAAATATTTTAAGATATAGAGACTCAATTAGGTTTTACTCAGACATCATTTCAATGGAGAAAATAAATAAGTAAATAATTGAACAAAACGCTCTACCAAATGGCTGAATTTCAAGTTAAAGGGTTAAGACGACCTTCTTTTTGACTGTTAAAAAAGAAAGAAGAGTAATCAGTAATTCATATGTATTTGAATTAGCATCCTCAAGATAGTTGGATTTTACTTAGTTGGAAAAAACTGTGACATACATTTAATTATTCTAATTATTTTATTTAGTGTTAAAAAGAAGAATTAGCACAGTAACACTGAAGCTCCTTTCTGGTATAATGAGGTCAACACAGATAAAATCCTGCACTTCGAGGCCTAATCAGCCTTCAACATGAAGAATCAAGTTTTACATTCTCAGCTGTGTCTGTTAATCTCCCACTAAAGTTTTCAGCCTGAGACTTTACAGGACAGGAAGACGGGAAGCTATAAAATAACTTTTTAAGTCTCATTTTATCAGTTTCGTCCTCTCCAAATGCAACATTTCCTACTAATAACTTTGACATCAGAGCATATTTTCCTCCAGAATCATAACTTCTGAAAATGTCGCCCACACCCTGTTACCCTGCTGCACTTTGTTTCTGACTCTTCTTTCATCCATCCATCCGTTTGATATCAGCCAGTATCAAAACCAGGTCACGAGTATAAAACTTTTAATTTTCTTTGCACAGTAAAAAGGTTAAAGTTATCAGAGCTGACTTGAGGCTGAGTGTGTGCACAGATAATGAATATCTGTTTGAGTGAAAGTAAATTTACCTTTTGTGCAGCCAGCTCCACGTGGAGCTCTCTGAGTTCTTACATAACAGGCGCTGATTAGACTCGGGGTTGGAGACATCTTTGTGTTTTGTCTTTTAATTGAGGAGGAATTTCTTATGGCATGAAAAAAATAACTAAATAAGGATGAATACTTACTAAAAAGTTATTTTATGTCTTATTAAAAAAGTGTCTGAGTCCACACAGATGAGTGATGAATTAGATTAAGTTCTCCTGACAACATCAAACTTTTTCATTTCCAGCTAAAGCAACACATTGGGATATAAAACCAACTGGAGAAACTAGACACTAACTTCTTCTGCACGGTTACAAAGGTTAGCAGCCTCAAAACTGTACATACATTCAAATATTCCCAGCACATTAAAGTTTATGTAATAAATCATCCATCCTGTCACAGCTCAGTAAAGTAAAAGTTGAGACGTACCTGCTTTTTGAGACCATGGGCCCGGACTGCTCACTGGATCTCTGCTGCAACTTCAGACTCCTTTCTTTCAGCGAGTGGCCATGGAGACGTTGCAAAGATTTTAATCCACAGTGAAATTTCCTAATCCCAGCCACATGCCACCATGTACACTGGCTGCATACACACACAGAGGAGCCGGCCGCAGAGCTCCCAGTGGGCGTCAGTTTTCTCTCTGACTGGCAGGGTTACTCCCTCCATCACTCCACCAACAGGAGTGATAACAAAACCAGAGACTTTATTGGCACGGGATTCATGCTTGGTGAAGATGCTGGCAGTGTAAATTCTGGTAAGTATGAGGAGGGGGAATGTCCAGGAAAAGCCCTCCTTTTGTTTTGCAGGAGGTGCATCCATTGAGGGGGCCAGCGTGGCCTGTGCAGCACCCTTGCTGTTTTTGTTTTCAGCTCTGAGAACATTTGCGTCAGGCCCTCACAAAGAAATCCCTCAATTGCGTTTCCCCCTGGTCCCCTTCCCCCCCTCACTCCCAACCTGTATGGCTGCCTCACATTTGCATCAAAAAGAAGAGGAACAGCGTGTCTTTGCTTTATGCTTCTGGCTGCAGGAGGAACTTTTTCATATTAGTGGAGCATGCAGAGAGGGTTGAAGATAAAGACTGTACTTATTTACCTGCAGAAACCATGCAGGGATCTTAAAGGTTGAAGACCGGGCTATCAGTCATAAAACCATTAGATGTTATCAGCCCTTTATTTGTTAGGCTGTGCACAAAAAATTCCTTCATCATATCCTGTTTAAAAGCCTTTTAGTTAATCTCCATCCTTGTTTTGGGGCTTTGGCTGCCCAAGTAGCTGCCTGTTGCAGCAGCTCTCTCTTCTTTGTCTGTTTCTTGTATTTTTTTGGCCTCTTTTTCGTCATCTTTGTATTTGGAGTGGATCATTACTTTGTATGGTTCATTGTTGGTCATGGACACCAAACTTTTTGTGGCTTCAGCGATATTTTTTACTACTTTTCTCCTGTGTTTGTCTGGAGATCCTACATGTAACCATGGCTGCATTGTTATCATGTGAAATTAGCTGTTAGCAGCCTGTAGCATGTCAATGCTAACTAGTGTAGGGCTTGATGATTTCCCTCAAGGTGAGGAGGAGGCGGTGAGGATGACGTGCTGGTTCTCAGGTGTGAGCTGGGAGGTGACGACATGGACCTGTCCATCCATCCATCGTTGTTGGGAACGTAAGATCTATCTCCGATGGGATGGACGAGCTAGCAGTGCTAACCCAGCGGCAGAGGGGCTGCCGGAGGGCAGAGTAGCATCATGCTCTTCACGGACGTGGCTAATGGAGCCGACATCGGATGCTGGCAGCACATTGGAGGAGCTTCACCTGCTGTGAGCAGACAGGATCCAGGAGACAGAGACTGAACAGACTGCTGAAGAAGCTCAGTCCTGGACCCTGTGGAGGTGGAGACTGGCTGACTGGACAATGATGGACAAGCTGTCATCATCTATTTTCTTGAGGACCTTTTTGCACTTTCTATACACTTTCTTACTTTTGTTTTCTTGATTGCTGCGGTGACTCCTGAATTTCCCCTCAGGGATAAATAAAGTATTTTCTATTCTATTCTCTATTCTATTAAAGACAGCTACAGGATGCTGCATATCAGTTCAATCAGCCATGCCGTCATACAATTAATACTCATAAATTTAATAACAAGAGAAATGATTTATTTAAAAGGGCTGTGAGGAGTTTCAGTCATCTTGAAAAATTTTCCTCCTAGAGATATGCCTGGTCGTAATCCACACTTTAAAATGAGATTATCAGCACCAGTATAGGCTATTTCCATCTGATTTACGGTACGTTCAAGTCTCTATGACAACACCACACCAGCTGATGAAGTTTAGTAGTGAGAAGAGAGATCCGTGTTTTTCTCTGCTGAAAACGATTTCTGTGATTAATTTTGTAGTGATGGTGGACACTGGAGCCTAACTGTCAGACATAAAAAAGACAGAAGAGCAGAAGAAAGATAAACAGGAGAGAGATAGAGCACAAGCTAAAGGCTGAAAGGGCTAAACTGTTTGTGCTAACCTTGACTCCAACCCACAGTCAGCAGTTATTCTGCAGTGGTCTGTTCAAACTTGAGAGTCTATCAATAAAATGAAGAGTGAGGTTACGTTAGCTCTGATTGGTAGATGACTGGCAGGACATAACCAGGATTTACGAACGTTACACATTACATTATGTATGAGGCCCATTTACACGAAAACGCTGGAACGCAGTTTCCACGGTAACGCCAAGGGACTGAAAACGCTGTAGTAAGCATGCCAGGCCTATAGTTGGCACTATAATTTCCTTTTCCAGAAGCCGCTTTTGGTAGATCTCTACTGAAGTACAGTTGGGCCGATCATCTGGTGTGTTGGGGAATACTAAGTTCAAAAGTGGAGCAACAGATGCATATTTTGTTGAAAGACAGTCAGCAGATTCAGCAGTTTGAGCGGTACAAGCACAACACTGTAGTCCGCGACGATACTGTTGTCCTGTTGTATGCGTAAAGCTTAAAGCGCAAAGTGGAGCGTGACGTTATCATTTCCACTTAAAACGCTGGCTTACTGTGTCGGCAGCGTTTCAGAAAAATACCACTCTGGAGGCTGTTTTCAAAAGTTTTCGTTTAAGGTTGGCTGAAACGCCTTTTCAGTGTAAATGCGAAGGTTTTGCGTACACCCTAAAACCGTTGTTGTGTAAATGGCCTCTTAGAGCACCGGGCTGTCAGCAGAGCTACATAGGAACGGCTACTAAACTACTGTAAGAGCTAAGAGTTAGCTTGTTGTCACGTTAGCCTACGGCTACGTCATAGCACTGGGCCGCTAGCAGTGCTACATATAAACTTAAAAAAGTTTGCTTGTTGTCACGTTTCAAACAACAGTGCTATGTTATTGTACTGATAAATACCTTACCTTATTGCGTTGTATCTGGTAAAAAGTTGACTTAAAGAAAATTTGTTCCCAAACAAACACACACCTGGTTTTATAGTCACATCTTTAGGACAGTGTGCGTGAGACTCCGGGCTAGAAGGTGGCGCTGCAGTCCAATTAAAACAGATCCTCCTTACAGCATCTTTTCACTCAGTCTGTTTTTGAACCAGGCTTCAAACATGTTGATTAAAGATGCTTTAGGTCAGAGGTAACTGGTGCAGGGTGCAGCGGTTTGTTCTGAATGGACGTCCGCTTGCTCGGCTTGAAGTGAAGTCTCCACAAAAACTGCTCCCCCTGGTGGCTGGCTGCAGTATAGGTCAAAAAATCCATCTCCCCAGTCATTCCAGATGGGCTGTGGTCAAACTTTGTAAAATTAATACACCTCATAGAAATCTTTCTCACGTCCAATTGTTGTGGTGATTTGAAGATATCATTTGGCTGTCTTAGTTATTAGTGGCTAAAATCAGGCTTTGTGTCACATTTAATGATAATTAACTGCTGCTGTTGTGTAGTTTTTTTCAGGGATTGTAAAATATGTCAGGAAGGAGAGCCAAGAAGAGATTACACTCTTCCAGCTCCCTCAGTCTCTGCTGCGTAGACTCTGGCAGCACAATGGCGTCGACTCCTATGGAGGTATTTTGGCCTCAAAACCGTATAATGGTAAGAGGCGGAGCCACGCTGACCACTCTATATGCAGTCTATGGTCACAGCAAGAAGCTCTGAATTCTGGTTTTCCTCTGTGCCTGTGAGAGAGTACCAAACCTTCCTCTCACATGTCCGAAGATGCGTATGTCAGAATAATTGGTCACTCTTTAATTTCCAGTAGAAGTGGGAGTGCGTTTGAACGGTTGTCTCTTCATGTCAGCCCTGTAATAGGCTACCAACTCGTCTTGGATGTTGACACAGCTTTCATAAACCCTCTCTGATAAATTGGACCATATAAAAATCATGAGCCATCGTCAAATTAAACTTTAAAAAAGAATAAACAGAACATACTTGACTTGGTTTGTGCTGATGCAACTTGAAGCATCAGAGTGAAATGTATGACGATGGTTTGTTGCTGCAGTATGAGAGCATGAAAGCGTGATCAAACCTCAGGACAGGAAGCCTCCTCTGCTGTTCTTCTTCACCTTTACCACCTCTCTACCTGAAACCCCTCCTCTTCATGTTCATTAGGTGTGATTTTCCCCTCTGACTTTGTTCTGCAACAACTTTTACTCTCGCTCTGCCACATCTTCAGCGTTCACTCACCGGAAGTCATCGCGTGGCGGCTGGTTTCACTCTGTCGATCTGGAGAGGAGAGGGGACGTTCAGAGACCCTGATTCAGCTGCAGGAGGAAACCACAACGCGTGGTGTTCTGTGTCAGTGAGCTCATTCTGAGTTTAGAGCTTCAGCAGACAGTTATTGGATTTTCACATTTAAACAAACGTGGCTAAAAATTCTCTTTGAAAACATCTTCAGTAGCTGGAGTTATAAAAACCAGACTCTCTTTGATGAACTTAACATTGACTTTTTTTTTTACATTGAACCATGAGCAGAAACATTGTGTGAGAATGATAAAAAAGTTCAGTAACTTAGTTTGTCAGAGATTATGTTTTAACATCACAGCTTAAAGCAGCTGACAGAGAAATTAAGAATGTATCTCATTCATCCTGCACTTTAAAGAGCATTATCCTTCAGTATAAGGTTTTTATTTTCCACGTTGTGATCTTGAATTTCAACAGCCCTCATTCTGAATTCCTAGTGTTTTTATTTATAATGCATCAAAGAAAAGTTGTTTTATTCTTTTACTTTGCTTTAAAACAAATGATCAGTACCAAAAATAGCACCCACAGAAATATGGCTCCCTCTGCTGTTCAGTTTACCAACAACACCTTAATCCTCTAGCTTCACCTGCCAATACCAAACTCTGCAAGTAATCACACACAGGAAGCAGGTGGATCCTCATTTATATAACCGTGTATCTGCAGATTTCAGCAAGTCAAATTGAAGACTTTTTAATGTCACTTTGAATTAAATTTAAGGTTGAAAACGTGCTGAAAATAGGCGATGGTAGGAGGATCCTGTTGTATTGCAATCCAGCCAAAGCCAAAAAAAAAAAATGATTGAAACAGTATTCTTAAAGAACGGGTTTTTTTCTATTGTAGGAATAAAACTGACACGTTTTTCTTTTTTTGAATCGAAAGATCTGGGCTGACAGGTATGAGCTTGCCTCTTTTTTTCGTTCGGCCTAAAGTCAGAATTTTATTGCTAACAAACTAGTGGACTTTGTGTCACAGATTGAAGTTCAGACTGTAGCCCACATAGGAAAAAAATTATAAAAATTAACCAGTCCTGCCCCCAAAATTGTAGACCTCTGAGTAAATGACATTTTTAATGAATTTAAGACATTTTAAGACTTTTCATGCCTGTATAAATTCCTTATGTTGATGCTTTTCTTGTTACTGCAGCCCTGTGTTGTAAAATGAACAGTGACACCTGATCCAGATAAGAAATGATGAGCACACAGTTCCACTTTTCTTTAAAAATATCATTTACTTATTAAACATCATGCACAAAGAGACAATTGTTATTATGAGTTAAGAAAAAAACAACAACAAAAAAAAAAAACAACGTAACAATAAATCTTTCAGATTTGAGGTCTAACACAACATTTTATGGTTTTTGTAATAAACTGTTTCTTTGTTTCAAAAATCACAGAGTTCCCTCTATACAGTAAACACATAAACTTGAGACAGTGTTTCTGCAGATGCTTTAATCTAATTTAACCCAATGCTGATGAATTCAACATCAGCACCAAAATGTTTGACAGGAGCCTGAGTTAGGATCTTTTGACTGTACAGTAGCTCAAACTATATCAAAAGCATGTTTTTAGAAAAGGTTTGAAGACCTTCAGGAGAGCTGTTGGGTCTTGGATTTGACATAATTACGAAGAGTATTAACTCTTTTTATTTAAGTTAAGCATAAAAAAGTGAATAAATTATTTTTCCAAACTGTCATTTGGGGGTAAAATTTTCCCATTTCCATAATTTCCCCCCACACAGTTTCATGTGTCCAGTCTCTGCTTCTTCACAGCATTGGATCAGCTTCCATTCAAAAATCAATCTGTCAACTTACACTGGATCTGCTCTGTTTCAGTCCGTCTGCATGGCTGCTGCATCATGTCCCAGGTAATACGCAGCCATCCTGCTTTTGCTGGACGTGGAGCTGTGATGCATTAATTCAGCGTAAAGAAGACTGAATGGAACCAGAAGTCAAGACCGGAAACTACCTAAAAACACCCAGTGAGTTTCAAAATAAAACAAACTGTGTCAAAATCAGTTTGTATTTATCTTCACTACGCTGATAAGCAAATATAATGAGTGGAGCCAGACCAGGAGTCAACAGGTTTGAGGTTTTACAGCCCAACATGAATGAAGAGAGGCTTATTAATGGAGGGGGAAGCGTGGGAACGCCTCAGTCTGTGACTCCAGCTCCAGCATAAAGAAGAAAGACTTGTGTACCAAAAAAAATCCAATCTAAAGCAACTATTTGAGTCTTTATTTTTCCTTGGACTTTGGCGCCCCCTGTGGCCAAAGTAAGTAGTGCATCACCTGGTCAATAAAGTCTGTATCTGAATCAGGTGATCCTGTCCAGTTTTTCTGTCTTGATCCAAAGGTTACTGGACTCCAATAATGTTCTTGAAGACATTTAGATAACATTTTAGATCAGGGTTGGCAGAACCACAATCTGACTGATGAATGTTACAGAAGAAGAAAAGTGAATCTATATTCCTGGATTGTTCCCATCCAGATTGAACCGTTTAAGAGAAGCTGACACAAATAAAATAGTCTGTAACAAAAATAAGACTGAAGTTAAGTTATATAGCTCATTGGCAGAAGTGTGAAAGGTTTCCGCTCCTCTACACGATGTTTCTCTCCAGCATCGGCTCCTTGGTTAGGATACGTCTGAAGCCAAATCTGCTGAGGTCCAAAGCTTCAAACTTTCCGTTCAGGATCAGCTCTGCCACAGCACAGCCCACTGCGGGGGAGTGCTGCAGGCCGTGTCCGCTGAAACCCGTGGCGAAATACATGTTGTTGACGAGCGGGTGTGCGCCGATGATGCCGTTCTGGTCGAGGGTGTTGTAGTCATAGTAACCGGCCCATGCACTCGTCACCTGGCAGGAGTCAGAATATATTTGTATCAATCAGTGTGACTTTGGGGAAAAACTGTTTGAGAGTGCTTGAAGGAAAAGGAGAGGGTTTTTTTTATATTTCATTTTTATATTTACAACATCACGCTCTGTACGCTTCCTTCTTTAAGAATGGCTGAATTGTCATCTCCATTTATATACCTTTAGTTTCTCAAACGCAGGGACACGATGAGCCAGAGTGGGCCAGATTTTTTCCTCAAAGAACTTGTGATCCACCTCCAGGTCCCCGACATCCGGCTCCTCTGACTGTGACGAACAAGTCAATCAAACACATGAATCTTTAACTGTGTCTTTATAAAATCAATGGCATACAGCTCTTTTTAAAAATCACAAACCTCCTCAGGTGAAGTCCCAGCGATGTAGTTCCCTCCTAACCCCTCTCTCCTGAAGTAAACCCCGGAGTGATCGATGAGGAAAGGAGTGTCGAGACCTGGACCATCAGGACAGTGGACCACATACACATACCTGAAGAAGAGTCACATTAATTCAATTATTTTTTAAGAAAGTTTTCACTCGAACAAGGTCAGAGTGTACGCTTTTTGTTGTACCTTACTCATGATTCTTAACTTTTGTAACTGTGCGTTCGCACCAAAAGAGGCAAAAGCGGCAAGCACGCCCGAGAAAGTGGACAGTGGCCAAGGCGGCTAAATATTTTAGCTGCCTTGGCGGCTCGTCACGTGACTGACGTCAGAGTAAAATCGCGCTTGTCATTTAAAGGAGCTGCACAGTGGACTTCTTCACAGCGGCAGCTGCTTGCTGTTGTTCAACTTCAGTTTAAAGCATAAACATAATAAAATCACCATCTGATCAGTGACGAGCGGATTGACAGGCAGGAAGCAGTTTACAGAGGAGATAATATTGATTTATCCACGACATCAAACTTTTACAGTTTTGAAATAAACTTAAATTCTGTGGAGGTAAGTAGCGCCCATTTGCGCATTTGCACAGTGTGTGTTTGTGTGTGTGTGTATGTGAGTGTGTGTGTGTTCTATAATCCTAAAGAAAAATACCCAGGAGCCGGACTCAATGTTAATCTTTTGTTCAATAAATTAAACCCCTGTGCAGCCCGTGCATATTCCCCGTTCCAAAATAAATCACAACCAAAATAAAACAATAATCTGAGTGTTCATAAACCAAAATCATAGAAAAGTTCCCAACTAACGAAAAATTATAAGCTGTCCTTCTTCACACTATTTTAAACGGTCCTTTAATCCTGTTTTTCAGGTCCTCTTAAATCCGTAACACAAAACAACGTTAATCCACAAGAAATGAAAGATAAATCCTCAAGGAAGAAAAGAGGTAGCTCAAAACAGGCAAGTGACAACCACACGGCAAAAAAGTGAAATCTTATCGAGTGTTTTTGTCTTTTTTTAAGTAAAAATTGTCTTATTATACTCGATATGAGCCACTTTCAACTTATCAATACAGAAAAATGTCTTGTTTCAAGTTATCAGAGTACAAAAATGAGGTTTGAATCGCTTGTAACCAGTAAAAAAATCTGCCAATGGAACAAGAAAAAATTGCTTGAAAATTTCCTTGGGACTAGATTAATGTCTTAATACAAGTAACTTTTCTCTCGTTAAATTGGCCGATTTTTTTACTGGTTACGAGCGATTCAAACCTCATTTTTGTCCTCTTATAACTTGAAACAAGACATTTTTCTGGATTGGTCATGTGAATTTGGCTCATATTGAGTCTAAAAAGGAATTTTCTACTGAAAATAAGACAAAAACACTTGATAAGATTTCAGTTTTTGCAGTGCAGGTCACCGGCGTGGGTTCAGATCCCAGGGCACAGTCGGGTACGAAGCCATCCACGGAAGGATCCAGCGGGAGACTGTTTGGTAATAAAAGTAACCTGCGCCCCCGGCGTAAACCTCAGATCGTTGCTGAAAAAAATTTGTCTGGAGCCCTGGAGTCATCTCCTTCAGATGAAGCAGGGAATGCTAGCATGCTAGGCTAGGCTACGTCTTAGCCACAGACTACACTTCACTTCGTTATTTTCTGCTATTACTGCACATTTTCTGAACTCACCAGAACAACCAACCACCTCCACGACACATATTGTTGTTGTTGGTGGCGGTAACTAAAAAGGCGGATATTAAAAAGAACAGGATGAGCCCGAACACAGTTTATGAACTTTTCTGTATCCAAGACGGAACTAGGAACCAAAGTTACATGTGTTGTTCCTTAGGCCCACTCGGTAGAAGGACATCTCTACTCTGATTGGTCGCCATCGTTTGCTGCTGAACTGCATCATAGCTAATTACCATAAAGTTGACTTCTCATCTGGTGCCTCTTTTGACGCTTTAGCCGCTTTAGCCACTCAAGACACTGGGCTCTCATTGAAAATGAATGAACCTTCAGCGTGCTTGCCTCTTTTGGTGTGAACACACAGTAATTCTTGCTTTCATAAAATAAATTTCAAAACAAAAGCCCACCACCTCTCTCATATTTAGACCTGCAAATGGGTTTTCCAACAACATAACCACTAATGACCATCCTAATAACCAGAAAGACGTCCAGTTTTCTAACTTCCTGGACGTCCCAGTCCAGATTAATCAGTCAGAGCACTGATGATGCTCTGTATGAGGCAGTAACAGCTGCGTTCACAGCAGAGTTGATATTTGCCAGAAGTTTCTCAGAGTTTTTGTCCTCAAAAAGAGACAATCTGTCACTTGCCTTTTACGGGGCTCGACGGGCAGCGGGATCCCAGCCATGGAGCCTTCAGGGCCTTGGCCGATTCCCGCCATCGCTGCCAGTTTACCAGAAAAGGCTCCTGCTGCATTCACAACAATGGAACACTCCACCGGCTGGAACTGCATGCTGTTCAGGAGCTGCACCTGCTCGACACAACACGTAATCCCATCATCCCCAGCACACACAGAGGCTGAATACAGTGTCCTAAGACACTGACAGCGAGTTGAATCTGAAAAGTTTTTAAAAAACAGCAGGAGTAATTCTCCAACACTGCAGCCTCACTTACAGTGACAGACGTAACTCTCTTGATATCTCTTGTTGAAGAAAACGAGCCCAATGTCTGACTTTCGCAGTCCATACCTGCAAGAGAAAAAGAACGAGATGACAATGACACCATAGATCAGGGGTGGCCAACCCCGCATGTGGCTCTTTGCCTTTCAGTGTGCGTCTCTTCCATCCATTCATTTAAAAAAAATAAACACATTGTTATGAGTAGTGGTGTGCCGATCAAGCTAAAATATTGATATACTGATGCCAACATTAGAATTAGTATTGATCAATACTTAGGTGATGAGATCGATACTTAAGTTTCAGTTTCTCTTCTCTACATGTGCTCCCTCAATCGCCCTCTCTCTCCTCCTTTGCTTCACTGTGAGTGTTGCCACCATATAAAGTAAAGAAAATGGACGTCATCTTGCTTTTGTCGCCACAAAAACTTCTCCCCCTGGTGGCTGGCTGCAGTAGAGGTCAAAATATCCATCGCCCCAGTCATTCCAGATGGGCTGTATCATCATTCAACATACATGACGTTAAACCTCATTTTTAACCTCTAATAACTAATAAAACGAAACTTCAGAAAAAAGAGGACTTGGATACAAGGCAGCAAGGTAATACCTTCAAATCACCACAACAATCAGATATAGGAAACATTTCTACCAGGTGTATTAATTTTTTTTAAGTTTGACCACAGCCCATCTGGAATGACTGGGGAATTTGATTTTTTGACCTATACTACAGTCAGCCACCAGGGGGAGCAGTTTTTGTGGCGACCTCACTTCAAGCCAAACAAGATGACATCCATTTTTTTTTACGGTCTCTGGTTTCCGCTCAGTCACATCACTCAGCAGTGTGGCTGTATGATGGCACAAAATCAAAACACTTCTCAAACACCAGGGGACAGAAATATGTCCCTTTCATACTGGCAGCCATTCTTCTGTCAGTTTTTCGCAGTTTTTTACACTAAAGATCAGTGATTTTGTTTTTTTTTCCTTTATCTGATGCAGATTTAAAAAGAACATTATCTTTTTTTGCAGAGACGTAACTGTTTGGATGAACTAACAGAGGTTTGGATGTTGACTTAATGTGTGTGTTCCTGCTGCAGCACAATAAACAATTAACATTAAGTTTAACTCAGTGGTTGGGAAATAGCAAACTGTAATCAGACATGAACGCAGGATCAGAGTTTGAGGAGGGCATGTTTCAGAGCAGCAGGTGTTTTAAGCAGCTGAAATATGTTGTTGGTTAACTTTTTGGACCTCTGGGTTCGTGACACATCAGTGAAAAACGTGATACTTTAACAAAGTCGGAGAGGAACCAGTCGTATCTGGATGTTTCTGTAACAGGATCACATGACGAACCTATAACTTCTCCGTAGCACTGGACGACTCCCAGGGAGCGGGCTTTTCTCTTGAAGCTGTTCAGCAGAATCCAGGGATCAAACGAGCCCTCATTCTCCAAACCTGCAGAGACGAATCAAGAGTTGGTGCTAAAGAAAGATCCTGTTATTTCAAATCACGTGGCCTGGTCAATCTATGATGAAGCCGGTGTTATACATGTACGCCCAGCCATCGAAGTGTCTCAAAAGGGGACATATCATGCTTTTTTCTCCTTTTCACTATGCCAGACTAGGATGTCTGTAAAGCATTTCTGCCCTCAGTACAAGTCATTTAGTTTCTTCATTGCCCCACAATAGCGTTCTCAATATCCTCATTTTAGGCCACTCTGAAGATCTCGTTGAAACGCTCCGTTTCCAGAATGACCTCCAGTAACCTCGCAACGTCACAGCCCTTTGTGCTCTGATTGGTCAGTTCTATCAGAGGGGCAGAGGGGGTAGAGCCAGGGGGCGGTTTTTGCAGCGTGGCAGTATTTACAAAATCGCCATATTGGATGGAGCAGACCGAGCGAGTTTGCTGTTTGCCAAAACTTCACCGTAAGGCATTGATAGAACTAATAAAATGTCAGAGTGTAGGATACGTCCTTTTGTATTGGACCCCGAGTCAGACCCGGACGGTTCTGCAGCTCAGGAGGAAGAAAATCCACCTGGACACAGATCATCTCAGGATGCTTCAGTGTGGTGAGTCAAAGCGGTACTGTAACATGTAGAGTTTATACGTGGAAATAACGGCAGACTTCACCAATAAACTATTTCTATAACAGGGCTCCATCCTGCTCCTTCACTTTTCTCTGTCTGTTTTATCCATCATGCTGAAAGTGTAGTCTAAAGATCGCCTCTACCGTCAGTTCCTCACTATGTTATTACCGCAGCATTATTGTGGTCCAGGTTCACAGTGCATGTCAGAACAAGCATGCAAATATCACAGTCTCACAAGTATTACGACGTCTGCTAAAACTACAGTGTTTTAACTGCTAATTCACCATGTAAAGCCGAGCTGCTCAGCAGAGCAGAGTCTCTGCATCCAGCATCTGAGGGGGAATACTCGGCTCTTGGTGGGTGTATCCCTCGGTGGCTGTTGTGTGACTAACTGACTTCACAGAGGACGAGCTGCTTTATCAGATTACTCCAATAAAAAGGAAAGATCCTTCACGAAGGTCACGAAGGTCGAAATCTCGCGGCCAAATGGCAATGACCTATTTTCAGAGGCATCTAATCTCATTCTAGGATGTCAGAAAAAATACAATATCTCATTTTTTGAAAATTCAGGGGGTGTAAGGTCTTGTTTTCAAATGTATTATATTATATGTAAGTATTAAATCAGGGATCAGCATGATATGTCCCCTTTAAACTTTTATTACTGATGACAATAAAGAATGAAAAACCATATGAAATGCTCAGCATTTAATAATAAAACATTGAACTGAGTGAACTTATGTGTTTTCTGTCCTTACCATATGAAGCCAGTGCTACACCCTCTGTATTTATCCACGGGAACTTCTCCTTCAGTTGTGTTGGAGACAGAAGTGCAACTTGGGCCCCGGCGTATCTAAAATCACACATAACATCATTTATTAGAAACTGACAGTAGGGGAAAATGCTAATAAAGCAATAAAATGAACTACAAGTGAGCCACACTTTTGGGTGATGTGGTTCTCCTCCATGATGTGAGCCACGTCCTCGTTAGCCAGGAAAAGATATCCTGAGTGGTTAAACTGCAGGTCAATTGGCTCCTCATTCATTACACCCAGGTATCCCTGAGAAAGGAGGAGAAGACGTTTGTTTTTGCACACATTTTTGTTGAACTCTCTTGTGAATGGACCTTCTCTGAGGTCATGTGTCAGGCTGCAGTTGCTCACATTGATGTGCCTAATGAAGTCTGCAGAGGCCAGGGAGAGGTTGATGTTATCAAGTAAGGAGAACTGCTGTCTGATTCCTCCAGCTGACAGCACCGTGGATGCCTGAGAGTACTGGAGAGAAACACGCAGACAAAAGAGTTTCACTCATCTGCCAGAAAAAAACAGCAATAGTAATAAAAATTTTCAACGTTTCTCCCACACCGTTGGATCCTTCTCGATCACAACAATCTTTAGATCTCCTAGACTCTCTTCTTTATGCTTCAGCCAGAAGGCGGTGGACCAGCCCATTATGCCCCCTCCTATGATCACTATGTCGGCTCTCTCTGGGGGGAGGTCCCGGTTGTCCTGGAAGCTGTTCCAGGTACTGCCAGGGAAAGCACTGCTGACCTTCTTCCTCATATCTGAAAGCTGAGCCTCCAGTTCTGAGCAGACAGAACAGAAACTTTAACTTCATCTTTAGACTGTAGTTTTTACATTCAGCTTACATATCTTTGCCTAAATATCCAACAAATAGTTTTTTTTAACACAGCTGAGCGAAACGCTGTTTGCCACAGATCAGGTGTTAACTAAACAGTGCAAAGATCAACAGTTTGACGACAGACAGCAAAACAAACAAAACAAAGACCGACAAAAGGTGAGATAGATGTAGCCACAGTTTTGCAGACAGATGTTGTTTATGTGAGTTAATAC
The DNA here is from genome assembly GCF_033239565.1 of Halichoeres trimaculatus. NCBI lineage: Eukaryota > Metazoa > Chordata > Actinopteri > Labriformes > Labridae > Halichoeres > Halichoeres trimaculatus. The sequence continues at coordinate 4,459,435 of NW_027437184.1, read as the reverse complement.
AATACTACACATTGATTTAATTAATAAAATATGGTTGAAGTGTGACAGTCCAGGGTGTTCCTTGAAAAGTTACTGAGTAATAACAAACAAATCCTTGCCATGCTCTACTTGTGTGCACATTTAAAACATAAAAGCACAATTAAAACAATTTGTTTTCCTACACAAAAAAACTAGTGAGCCATGTATGAAAACTTCAAATACCATCAAGGATGTCCCGAAGTAATTTACGGTGCAGAAAATATATTATTAAAGATAAATAGGTCTTTGTAGGCTAAATTTAAAATTTATGATAGTGTTAATAAATGTATAGCGAAGTAAGACCGTGATGTTGTTTATTAGTTATTTAAGAGTGGTCATTTTTGATGGAAATTTATTATGTGCACTGTTGTTGTTTTTTTTTATTTATGTCTAATTTATTTACTGATATTATTTTTATAGAAGCGATTTGATTATTATTTTCGTTAATAATAACCGTTTCACTTTGGACATAAGATAACAAAAACCTCCCAAAAGACTATACTTGGACAGGTGTTATGTTACTATGAGTGACCATGTCAACTGGAGATTTAAACCGGAAGCGTTCGTATTTTGTGCCATTAGCTGATAAAACACAGACTCCGAGTGGATGCCTCTTAGTTTAGATTTTTTTTTTTTTAAATATATATATATCACCGTGTCGAGAATATTTATCAAATGTGTCAGTAAAAACAGACAAAGTGAAGAAATATTTCTCACGGGTTGTAACGACAACAATAAAAACAGACGACTGTAAGACGACAGTTAACGGGGTCCCCCTTTAAACCATAACACCTGCCAATGTTTGGGGACGATGAATACAGGAGCAGTGAGTTTCAGTTGGGACATTCAAGCGTCTCACACTTGAAAATTACAAAAAAGACAAAAAACAACACATATCATTCAATGAACTGGGATGAGATGTGGACTGAATCAGCTAACTATTTTAGCCTAGCATTGAGACACTCTTCAGACATTTCATGTAATGTTCCCTACCTCTAAACAAGTCCTTTCGCAGAGGTGTGCAGGTACTCAGTGTTTGACATGAAGGTAACTGTCCGTAATGCCATGTGTACCGGTCTGTCACCCGTCTGGAGCTGAGTAATCCACGGGCCGTCCACGCCTTAGCGTGCAGCCGGGTCCACGTAGACATGGCTGTGAGCTAACAGAAGTTTACCCTAAACGCTCGAAAACATCAACTGTGTGAAAAACTATCATGCCTTAAGAATAACTGAGAGCTACTCAATCTGTAACGTGACAGCAAGAGGTCAACTGCAACGGAGATCAAAACGGCAAAGTGAAGCAGTTAGAGACCGGAAACACACAGTAGGAAGTGCAATCCTTCAAAACAAAAGCACGAAGCTAGTGTTGACACAACAGACTGGTCTGATGATATTTTTCTTGACTTTAATGAACTCAAGTTTTTTTAAGTGTAAAATTAAAAGAATAATCTGTATGTCATACACATGTTAAGGGGGTGTAATGAAAATAACCATCCAGAAAATGCTTTAAAAGATATTCAGTCACACACAAAAGAAAAAAATAGCCTCCAAAGTGCATTGTTTTGTAACTATAAATCCAGTCAGTACCTCAGACAGCAACTCAACGCAATAATTTTGAGATCTACTATAAAGCTGATATATCAGTCTAACTGGTGCAATGCAAACAAGATGTATATCTGTTCAAATTATCAGGAGACAGATCAGTACAGTGTTGAAAGGGGAATCCAGAGGACTTAGGTTTCTTTTTGGATGTGACATTTATTATTGAACCTTAATTTTCCACAATTATTTCAATGGAAAAATTCTTTTGTGAGATGGTTCAAAATTCTTGTCCCCATTGGTTCATAGATGGTGAGCTTCATTTAGCCTTGGACCTATGGGCACATTTCATTTATAAGTCCAGAACACTTGATGCCCCATTTGGGCAGAATTTTAAAAGGAAGAACTGTGCGATAATAAATCAATAAATTTATGCAAAAACTTACTTTTTAGAATTGATGAATATGCAGTTTTAGTGAATGGAAATCACAGTGGAAATAATTTAGAACAAAAAGAAAGAAATCTTCTGATACAGAAACCATTCAGACCACTAACATTGTCTAGGATAAATAAATTATACTTTTATAATGCAAAACTGCACCATAACTTCTGTACTCATGTTTAAAAAATGTGCGAGTGAATTTCAGGTATCTTATTTGGTTTATTTTCTTTTATGATTCTTTTTAATGTCTTTGTCTCATCATTGCTGTTCGCTATATAGCACGAACAAGTGATGCATCTTACTTTGAAAAGCTACCAGGGAAGTTTTGTTGCATTTCTTCTAACTTTACGCTAGTAAAGCAGTAAAGATGGAGGATGGAGGCAGCGTAGGCAGCGTCTCCCCATGTGACCACGGAGAGCCAATCAGAAGTAAGAAGACCCAGTTGGGAACGGGATACAAGTTTCCCTCTGCGTGTTGGCAGCTGCAATGTTCGCTGTGAACAAATGTGTAGATTGTATTTCATTTTGACCGTTTGGTGCCGATTTCCTTAAATTGGACGACTGTTTTCTTTTTATTGACTTAGAAATTCACCTAAAATAAGTTAATGTTGTTAACTTTGTTTATTTGAGTTTAAATGTTTCCTCATTGCATTTAAAGACCTGGTAAATTGGAAAAGCAACTTTCTAACTGATGTTAATTTGTTAAAAAATATATATATACACAGTGCATACGCCTTTTCGTGAGGAAGATTTTTTTTTTTTTTTGTTAGTTCGTGTTTGTGGTGGTATATTAGAGTTTTACTGCTACTCCACCTTTTTAATCTGTGATCTGTCTTTGAATCAGTTCAGGATGCCAACACAATAACAGGCAGGCTGGGAGGAAGCTGGGCATAATTAGAGGAACACATACAATGAAATGTTGGTAGACTTATCAGCATGCAGTTACAACAGGTTTTTAAATGTTCTGTAAAAGGCAGCAGGGAGAAATCAGATGTGTATTTAAGTTGCTCTGTTCTGGAATTATGAGGTGTAAATTAAGCTTCTGTTTGTATTTGTAAGATTGTGAATGTCAGGACAACAAATCAAAAAAGCTGTAGGCTAATTTCTAATTCTGTTATAAAATTCCACGTCTTAACACTAGATAGCTTACTAACTATGTTGTTAATTTCTTGCATAGAACCTAACATTATTCTCAGATGCTTGGGGTTATTGTACATAAATGACATGGCCACTAGAGGGCTCACTGTTCAAGATGGCTTATAGAGAAACACAGTATCAACCTTTTTTATTTGTTTTTCCATTTGTATCATCCATCCATCAGTTCTAATCTTGTAAAATTCACAAGAAAGAACATCAAATATCTACACTTATTTCCACGTCATACTTTTATTAATTAAAAACAAGTTGTTTTTTTTCATCCAAATAAATGAATGCTCAATCACCTATAGCAGATTCAATTATCTAACTGCTAATCCTCAATAAGATCACACCTTATACCATAGTAACTGTTCCTCTAGGATCAATGTTGTATATTAAGTTGATGAATTTCTGATGATCAAATTAAAAAAATGTTAATGATGATGTTAATTTTTTTCTTCCATCCTACTCTAATCACTGTTTATAACCACATTTGGGAGTCTTTGTTGAAGCGATTTGTTCTCTTTTCTTGAAATTATTCAAAATTAATGTAATTTTTAAAAAAATATTTAAAATATACAAACTATGTTATTGTTCATACCCATCATTAATAAACATTATAACCAAACCGAGTATAGCTATTATATTATAGAGTGGGCTGTAAAAGCTTTATTAGTGGTTATGGCTGAGGGTAGGATGTCTTCAGCCATGTATAATCAGATTATCTTTCAGTTGCAGGTGTTGCAAAGTGGTTTGATGTAGTTATAATATTCACTCATTTTTGTAGACAAGCAATAAAAAATCTTGGATAAAATTCTAATGAGTAATTTTGAATTCACCCCAAATAATCTTTTAAAAAATAATGTATAAAAAATTAACTTCATATGGATCAATTTTCTTTTCTAGCAGTCAAAATATACTTTTTATGCTTTTATTTTGGTGATAAGATGCGGAAGTTATATATTATCGTGTGTTGTTTGGGGGTTTTACTTTGAAAACTAGACCGGAAGTTCTGTTGGTAGCTTGACGCGTATGTTTTCTGTTCCCTGGGGCCACAGTGTTTTCAACGGGACTCAACTTACAATTTACTGGACTCACTATGGCCGCTTGACCCAGGCTGAAATACACTTCTTCTGATACCGTTTGTTCGGGACATTTTCATCAACTTTTTCCAGATAAACCTTCGTGTTTTTGTTGTTTTTATGTCAAGAACCAAGGATGCAACCCCCACCGAGAAAGGTGAGTTTTCCCCGTTGTAGCCGTTGAAGGGAACGTTACTTGTGTGGTGCATATTTAATGGTTGGAAATGTACGCTTTGTTGCTGGTCGACTCGTTCAAACGACAAATGTACGAGTTTTACTTAGTAAAAGTAGACTAGTTTGTTGTCGTACAAGTTACGTTTTCTTTGCTGTTTCTTTAAATAGCAGCGGAGGAAGAAAACCAAAGGAAAAGGTTCCATGTGGTGCAGTTTTTAGGGAGAATAGCCCGTTAACGTGCCCCGCTCCCCCTCGAACGGGGACACCTTGAAACGAGTCACATTCAAAATGTCACCAATAGTTTCGTCCTAACGGGAAAGGATTGAAAATAAATCCAAAGTAGTCAAACAAATGTTTATGTTACAGCGTTGTTGTTGTGATTTACAGAGAGACTTTTAAGTTCAAGTAAATTCAGTTTGATTCCCACTGGTCCCACTCTGCTGCTAGCCTGGGGCAAACCAGTTGAGTTTAGCATGGAAATAAAAGTAAGAATACTTTAAAGTAAAGCTTAGACTGCTTTTTTCATGATGCCGATTTTCACAGTTGAGCCACCAGTTTTGAAAAATGTTCAAGTTGAGCCATGTTCTCGCATTAAAGCTCGTCTGTAGCCCTGGGACAGTAAAATGACAGATTTCTGTATGAGCTTTGGTGCATTTTTGTTGAGGGGGAGTCTCGGGGGCAAAAGGAGTAAAACAGACGTCCCCGTCAAAAAAAAGTGGCAAATAACTTCAAGTACAGCTTGATTTTACTGTGCAAAGCACAGTTTTAAGTCTTATAAATGATTAGTAAGCTCAAATCTGGGCAAAATCTAGCTCGGTGTGAAAAAATGTTCATAGGGGATCATATTTCAAAAACATTGCTCAGCAGCACAGAACATTCACCACTTCTTCCCCAGTACATTTTAACTGCTCAGTGTAGCCAGACACATGGATGTGTTTTTGATTTTCTCAATGTGGACTGATTGAGATTTCAGTTGTCTGAATCATGTGTCTCAAAACCTTTGGATTACCCGCCATTAAAGGTGAATTGACACGACTTTCGTATTGAGAACATCTTGGAGTTAAATTGACTGACTTGGCTCAGATATACTGTAAGATAACAATGTCTTATCTCCTTTTCCCTTGATATAAGTACAGATGTTTTGATTTATGTTGTTTTATCAAATTAATATTTAGCTAAAAGCACAATACTCCTTCATCAAGACAGCTCTGTCAAATTCTAACTTTGTTCTTTTTTCCTGTTGACAACACTTCGAGTTATCAGGGATGTGATCAGGTCCCTGCACTTCCGAAATCCTTTCATAGTCAATGCAAACCCCAGGGGGACTGCTTGGATTTGAAATTGAAGGGGGAAGTTGTCTTTCTGCAAACTACTCTGAAGCTTTAACACCTACTAAAGAAACCGAGCATGGAGAAAAGTGAAGCTTATGAGTGTTTAATTTTATTTTCACATGTTAAAACCTGCTTAAGCCTAAACTCAAAGTTTATTATTATTTGCGCTTCATTTCTGATACAAATCTGGCAAGATTTGTTTTATTTGTAATAATTTATACAAATAAAACCAACTTTATTTACAAGCCCCGAACACAATCATTCTGCAACCATCGATTTCTGGATTATATATTTAACAGGGTGTCCGCGGGGTCTTAAAAAGTATTAAAAGTTTATAAATCAATTTTGGGAAAATTAAGGCCCTTAAAAAGTATTAAAAAGTCTTAATTGTGGTTTTATGAGGTATTAAGTTTCATAGGTGTTCAAGCTTTGACCCCAAATATATCCATGAATATTTATTTTCCTCCTTGCAACTGTCCCCTGATTTGAACGTTAAACATTCAGCTGATAAAGTTCTAAAATAGAATAGAATAGAAAAGAGTAGAATTACTTTATTGATCCCAAATTGGAAAATTGTTGTGTTAACAGCAGAAATCGATGGAGTCAGTGGAAAAAATACAAAAATAAAAAAGAATAGAATGTAAAAAATACATGAAGACTCTAGTAACAGTAAAATACAACAATAAGGATTGTGAGCGGTATACACACCAGCTATAAATAACGTTATTTCTGGTTTCATAAAGAGAAATTCAATATTACATTAAAGCAAATCACACTATCTTCGGCACATGTCCTAAATTTAAAAATGATAATAAAAAATAATTTCTCATTTTCTTCAGAAAGTTGGCCTTGAATAACTGCTGTTTCTTGTTGTGGGAGTGTCGATAAACCTGCCTTTAGTTTCATTTGCTCTTTCAAGCTTTATTTCTCCTTATCTTACATCATTTCTGTAAAAATGTAAACTTCAACTGTTAAAAAGTGCATGCCAACAACAACTGGAAGTTGCGATAAAGTCTTGAAACTTTTTAAAGGTTTTTGAAAAAGTCTTAAAAGGGTATTGAAATCAACCTCAGGATTTTAGCAGATACCCTGTTTAATCTCTATTACACTGATAAATTCATACCTGATATCATAATCAGGTGGATTAGGTGTCATGTGTACCGCTCTGGTGGAGATATTTAGTCGTCCAAAAGCTATTAATAGATAGCCCTCTGAGTTTCTTATATTGCATAATCAAACCGTACTGTGAACACATACAGCTGTTTATCTGACACAACAACTTAAATGATCATCAGCTAAATATTTATGAGATGAGACACAAAACAGTAGAAAAGAAACTGATTAAAACTGTCTGAGGTAGACTGGTGAAACAGGAATTTGGAGCTTTTACAAAGTTCCTCTATTACTCTTTTGTTTGTGAAATTTTACAGAAGCAAAAGTGACCCAACTTCCTGGTTTTCTCTTACAGAAAGGCCAAAGATTAATGATGCAACCATATTTCGATCACTAGTGGTTCCCGAAACAATAAAAGCACGTTTGAGAAGTTAAAACTAAAGTGTTTTATCTTTAGAGCTGGACAACATTTCCAGTTACAGGTACTGAAATCTGACCTCTGCACTTTGTAATCTGTCAGGCAGCAAATAAGAAACCAGCGTGATAATGAGTGCAGCTAATTCTCACCTGCTTTTAATACAGGCCCAGCTGGATCAATAAACCTGCCGTGGTTTAGTCTACAGATGAGAGTTAATTTCCGAATCTTTTTCATGTTTCTTAAAGCGCTGAAGAAAAGGAGTTGTAAGCCTCCAGATTCTGTCTTTTAATCCAGTCTTTCCCTCCTGACAGGTCCGGGTCACCCAGGAGCTGAAACACACTCATGCAGAGCAGATGAGCAGATTACACATCAAACACCAGACGGAGTGTGACCTCCTGGAAGACCTGAGGTGAGGAGGAGGAAGTCTCACTGTTGACATGCTGGATTTACAGAAAAGCTTGTTCCTGAAAGAGGAATGCTTGGAGGAACATTTGAAGTTCTTGAGATCTTTTGAGTACAGGATGATGGTTAAAGCAGGTGAAGCTGAGGAGCCATGCAGGCAGCCGAATCAGTGCATTCATTTGTGGTTGAAACTGTACCTTTGACCACAGCAGAAGTCAAAATGTTGCTGTCCTGTGGAGTCAGGAGGTGTTGTTGATCTTCTTGGTTTTGGCCTTTCATGGGCACTCACACTATGGGAATAGTTAAGTCATATAAAACCAAGGTTCCCAAAATCCATTTCTGAAGTGAAGATTTTTGATGGCCTGTTGTGGCAGAAAGATAATTCAAGCGTTATAGTTTCTCGTTGACCCTCAGTGCACAGATTTAAGAGCTTTTACAAAAATTTCCGCTCACTTGAGGAGACGCTGGATACACGCATGGATATCTTCAGCTCCTCATATGCACATACACATATGCATGCATACATACAAACAATCCTATTACTTACAAACACGTGCACATGGACCTAAATACACCCACATATACATATATACACATATACATACACACATTCAAAGTGGCTTCTCTGCCTCTCATCGCCGTGCAGTATCATTTAGTTACTGTAACTTTAGATCCTTTAATTCCTTCAAACCTCCAGTTTTAAAACTACCAGCTCACCTGTTGCTTTAGCCTGAGTCTGTTTACCAAGCAGCAACCTCTGGTCTAAGAATATGAGACAATGCTGAAGTGTTGAAATCTGCTGTTTCTGGAGTGTCCGCTTGAGGCTGGCCTCGGAAGTAGGGGAAGTCACAAACACCAAGCCAAAAAAAAGCTGTTTTCAAAGCTGAAATTAACCTATTTACAGCCTGGTTCAAAAAACGTCTCCTGTCTGAGTCGCTAATTTTACTACCGGCTCCCACTTTACGGGGGGTGAAATTTTTTCTAACTTGGTTGTTCTGAGGTTATTAAGATCGCAAACTCCCCCAATAAGAGACACATCTGAGGGTCGCGTGACCGACAGGTGCCCTATGGCTGTAGGCGAAGCCATTGCCACTACCAATATGGCCGCTATAGCCGATCTGCTTCATTATCCGTTTCAGAAACAGACGGGTGACGTCGGTGAGACTACGTCCATGTTTTATACAGTCTATGATTGGTACATGTGCAGAATAGGAATTAATCCTAAACCAGTGCGTGGAGGCCTGTAGCTTCTGTGTGCTTGGGCAACCAATCAGTGCCACTACAATCTATAATCATGTGTTTCATCATTTCATGATGTTTTTAATGTAAAAAGTCTTTCATAATTACTCCTAAGGCCCATTTCTCCTTCCTTTAAATATGAAAACGTACCTGTCAGTTTCAAACGGTGTAACCGTCACAGCTCACATAATTCCATACCTCATTTACGTTGGCATTGCAGTTAACCAATACATCCACCAGGGGGGGTCAGCCCAGAGTCAAAAGTTTATGACACCGAAACTTAAAATCAAACATGCAACAAACAGGGTGATCGGTGAGGTGGTTAAATACATCGCAAAATTTCCACCATTGTTATTTCTTCTTCGTGTCTCACTAAAGCTTTGTATTGGGTAGTAACAACAACACTGCCCCTATGGTTTTCAGTGGTACTGCTCCGTTTGGTCCGTATCCATAAGCTTCATGGAAACATGCAGAAATACAGACCAAATGAATGCAGAAGGCTCCGTACATTTCTGGATATAACTAGGGATATTTGATACCAGTTTTTTCTTTCAGACCGATGCCAGTACGAGTACTTACCTATACTGTGTACCAATACTGCTAGTACTTTTGAGATATAAAAATTTAAATTCACAATGGCAGTATTTTGATGAATGACAGCACAGTCACTCTGCCATTAAATCCAAAATAAAACACATACAACTCTCTCTGAGTTTATATCTTTAGATAAATTAATGAAAGTGCAAAGTAAAACTGAAAACTGAAAAGAGTTTAGGTATTTTTTAAATAAACTAAAGTGAAAACTAAAACAGTTAAACTGTTTACTCTCCTTGGTTCATTCATGTTGTCTAAACTGGATCTGATGCACATTTGTTGTGGTGTTAAACCACAGCAAGTAGTGCCAACTACTGGTGAGGAGGACTTACTCCACCTAAGGTCTATTTTTCTCAGTATCCGCTGCTGGTATCAGCAGCCTTCACGAGTACTGATACCTTGAAAAAAGACTGGTATTAGCCTGATACCCATACCAGAACTCGCTCATCCCTACTTGGGACACTCTGTAGTAAAAGCCATACGTAATGTGTGGTGTCTCATACCCACAAGTTTTAAGTTAAAGCCACATTCTTGAACACAACACACCTCAGCTTTTTTCACAGTAGATCCAAAAGAAAAGAAATTCCCGAAAACTGTTCTATTTTTATCCATGTAGAGTTTAATTTAAGGGTGAAACTTTTCCTTCACACTTTTAATTAAAAGCCAGACTGTTTGGGTTATCCACCTACATCATACCGCTCTGTGTTTCTGTCAGCTGGTATTTGCTCTCTGTCTGGTCTCGTCCTCCTGTGATTGTTAGAGCTTTGCTGGACCAGGTTTTCTAACATTTAAAGATCTGCGACCCAGACCCCAAACTTGAAGTGTTAGTCTGCTCACAGACCAAGAGATTACTGTTAACTGAGACAGACAGAGGGACAGCTTTAGCTCTGGGACCAGATGCTTTATTCAGGTTTAGAAGCTAAAGGTTGTGGTTGTGTTTTCAGTCTTCGTGTAGGGTTGACTTGACAGCCTACTGGCTCCCCACTTCCTGTCTGTGGTTGGTGGCAGAGCTCTGAACCTTTCAAACAGCTGGAAGTTAAGGTCATAGAGAGCTGCCAGATGTTCGAGCTGCCTGAATCTGTCGCCGTGGGAGGCTCAGGAACATTCGTCTGAAACAATGTGAAACTCGACATGCATACAATTTTCGAGGGTCGCCCTTCACGATCTGGATGAGAAATGATTCAGCAAACTGGAAATTGCATCTGCTTGTCAGCAAAACCTCGGTTTGGGAAAATGACAGGAAGTGAGTAATGGGGGGTAGTGGAAGAGAGGGAGCCTCAGAAATGCAGCGGAGAGGAAGGAGCAGGCGAGAGGAAGAGAGGGAAGCTCCCAGGAAGTCGGCCAGATTGTTTCGAGCCGGGGTGGAGCATGGCAGTCAAGTCTCGACATGTTTAATGACTTAATGATGATTTTGCTGCAGTCACATTTTTCCCAGGGCACTGACCTCTGTGCTTTTCTTAGACTTTTGTATGAATTCAACATGAGATGTTGTCGGTTTCGCTCCTGTCGTCGTAAATCAGCCCTCTAACAGTAAAATAAGAACAATGTGTAATGACATGCCTCACATTTTTGAAAGCCTTTTATGATTTGCATCTGTATTTGTGTAACCATCCAAATATTTTTAGCTTTCCAAAACATGAGTGGACTGGAAAGTGTTTGTTTTTGAAACTCACTTTTCCAGTAACATGTAGTCAAATGTTGAGAATGTATGTTCACACTTGCACACATGGTTCTGATTGTTAACACGCCAAGGGAAAGTTATGATAGAAAGGGCAACCAGAGGAAGTGCCTCTTTAACAGTCGTCTCCAATAAACAAACGCCAACTTTAAATATTTGCATTAAGCAGCTTGAACATTGTTGCTTTTGTAGCTTGAGGTTCAGAAGCAAAGGGGTGGATAACTGTTTTATTTTGCAAAGGTTCCAACAAGCAAAAGGTTTCAGGGTGTTGTAGACAGAGAGACGTTTCAGCTCTCCAGCACTGATGTCAGATAATGGTTCATAAGATGTACTCACTGTGTTCCTACTATGTGCTCACTGTGTGCTCCATAACCTTAAAATAAGTCTTTTGAACCAAGACTGCACAACAGATAGTCTGTTTCATTATTGTCTCAAAAAAATAAAGACGCACTTTGCAGATATCTGATATTTTCGGCCAACTTTTGGTCTTCAAAATTAGTTTTTCTGTCTGTCTTGGACACTTGAAGCACCTCAATACAGCCAGGATGTTGAAACTCAGTTGTGGTGTGTGTTTGCTGTAAATAGTGAATGAGTGACCATATCAGCAGTTTAGGGATGCACCGATCCAACTTTTTTGGTTCAGAGTAGCGATGGGTACCGAATTAGGTACTTTGATAGGTACCGACCAAATTCTGTCAAAAGTACCGGGTACCAATTCACGTAATAGCGAAAGGTACCATGTTTAGGTACCTGAATGCATCTTCGTGAGTGCGAGGGAGTGGAAGATAAGGGGATTTTCTATGCTGGACATGAACACAACATTGCAAGGTTAAATATTGAAGAATAAATATGTGAAGTTGAAAAATATATATTTCATTATTAAACAAATTGTTATTTCTTACCACATAAACACAAAAAAGTACCGAAAATCGGTACCGTTGAGTACCGGTACCGATTGCCAGGTACTGGGCATCGGTACCGTATCGTTTCAAATGTGAAAGGTACCCATCCCTAGTTCCAATACAGATACCGATACCATTGCCGATACCTGGGCTTTGATTATCAACTGATGCGGCTTCGATACTTGTGTTAAATAATAACCTGCATGCCCTACTGTGGTTTAAGACTGGTAATGATTTGGGTAAAAGCAAAAAATGAGTAGATGCATTTACACGGGAACGCCAAGGGACTGAAAATGCTGTAGTAAACATGCAGGGCCTGTAGTTAGCGCTATAACTGTCTTGTCCAGAAGCAGCTTTTGGTAGATCTCCACTAAAGTAGAGCTGGGCCGATCATCTGGTGTATTGGTAAGAGCAGAACTGGAGCAACAGATGCTCATTTTGTTAAAGACAGTCAGAAGATTCAGCAGCACAAGCACAACATGGTAGACCATGATGATCATACGTGTTCCCACTGAAAATGCTGGCGTACTGTTTACATGGCAACGGCGGTGGCGGCGGCTCAGAACAATTCCACTCTAGTGGCAGTTTTCAAACATTTGTGCTTTAGGTCGACTAAAACGCTGTTGCCATATAAATGAGCGGCTAAAACTTTTGTGTTTCACCCTAAAACTGTTGTTGTGTAAATATTCAAATGTTAACCAGCAAAACAAAGCTTCGGAATGTACAAAAATTACTATTCAATTGTAAACTTTTACCCCCTGTAGGCTGGTAATGCCGCAAAAACAAAGAAAGTGCATCAGAGGAAACATTTCAATTCAAGTGGCCATGAGCACCAGTAAAAAAAAAAAAAGGCATAGAGCTGGTTGCCTTGGAAGTTTTCATTCCTGCTGATGCAATTGTTGACTCTTTGGGATTTAATCTGCAGATAGGCGAAGAAAACAATGATACAAAGAGCAGTTCAAAGTGATTTACAGAGTCAATCCTTTGATAGTTCATAACATGGGACAAAAATCTTAGCGAAAGCTTTCCACACAAAGATGTCTTTGGACTCTGATAATAACCAAAATGTGAAAGGCTCAGAAGAAAAGACCCTGCCTTTCCTTTTTGTAGATATATTGATGACTGCCTCGTCTTGAATCCAGCAGTATTATTGTATCATTAACATTCTTTGTTTTTCTCTCTTCTTCAGGACTTTCAGCCAAAAGAGAGCGGCTGTAGAGCGAGACTACGCCCAGGTAAATAAATCCAAACTCCCTCTCCGCCCTCTCCTCTCTCACAGTAACCCTGATGCTTGTTAACACCATAGCTTCCCTGCCTTGTCATTTGCGCAGCTAAAAATATGCTCAGTTTTTTTATTTTTTACGACACTGTCCCCCAAAGACACCATATGACTGTGAGGTCGAGGATGTGGCCCTAAGAAAGCTCTTTATTCACATGTGGCCAGAACGCCGGAGCAGCCGCAGAAACAAACACCACAACAAAAAGAGAAACCTCCATTGATGACCCCGCGGCTCGTTTCCTTCTCACTGGGCTGTTTTTACCCGCTGCTTCCTGGAGACGTCAGCCGTCTGTCTGAAAAACCCCGTCTTTGCCTTTTTGGCTGTGTTCAGGTTTTGCAGCCCTGTGAGGAATGTCCACCACCGCCGTGAAGAGAGGGGGCCCATCTGTAGACCCAGCTAGCATCCTTTAGATGTCCGTTTGCTCATGAGCATCTGGTCTTTAGGGCTGCTTTAATGAAGCTGGTTACATAAAACAAAGTCTGTAACGAGCAGAACAAACCAAAGCAGGATTTATCTGTTCGTTAAGCCAAATGGGAGATAATGTGACCATGCTGACTCACGTGTGGTTTATAACATGAATTTAAAACCAGAATCTCTTAGCAGGCAGTGGACATAACCGCTGTGACACGATCCAGGCGAACTACTGTTTTGGAGTTTTGAGTTATGTATTTTGGCCGTCGCCTAGGACGCTCCAATAACCACAACATTGCAATACTGCTCTATTGACAAACCAGCCTCAGGGAATGGGAAGCCACTGATACAACCACTTTGTTCAATCGTCTCTTTCTTTGTGAGGCTGTCCCCTTCTCGTTTTACACTCCAAAATGTGTGTATCGGATGTTAGATAAACTCTTAATATAATGTAATATGGAAGTGTCCCTTTAACTGCAGCTCTGTCTCAGACTTAGTTTCACAGGAGGAAACAATAGCAGCCCCTCTGGTCACAGAAAATGAGTGTGACCTGGCAGTTTGGGAACTTTTGGGCTTTGATGATGAAAAATGAGAATGAGGCAGTGAATGAGAGGCAGAATCTCTACACAATGATCCATGTAAGACATTGGTATACCTCAGATTTTGGGAAATTCAGGGGAGAGAGATTAGGTTACACACACCAAAGGGCAGAGGGTCAGAGTCTAACCCTGCTTCTGCACAGGTTCTACCAACCGAGACAATCCTGTGTCCCAAATACAGTGTTCAATAGGTTGTCTACTCACTGATAATCCAGCAATCGAATATAACCAACGCTTCCAGCTCCATGTCACAGACAGTCCCAACAGATGACATCAATGCCTGGCAAAAGTCTGGAGGGGTTAAAGCTAAGTTGTCCAATACAACATCAAAACAAACAGACATAGCCGCCTAAAAGCTGCTGAGTAACAGAATACTTCAGTTTAGCTCATGAATGTGGTGAAATGTTAAAACCAGGATGAACTTAGAGTTTTCTAAAAGAATCTAAGACCTGATTTCTTTCTATGCCATCACCTCACAGCTGAAGGAATCTTCCTTCTGGCACCATATCAGGTTGTGTCACAGCATCTTGGTCTGACGATGAGTCAGGTGGGGAAGTTTCTATAGTGGTTATACCATGGTCTAGGTGAATAATCGATTCTGATTGGCTGCAGGGTGTCTGTGAAAAGTGTTGTTGGACACCTGCAGAAAAGTTTCCGTCAAATACCCTGGTTGTTCTTAATTATTGCGCTGGCTCAAGCAGTAGTTGGTAACCGTGGCAACAGAAACTCAGAACATACGTTATCATACATTACTTCACAGACTTAGGGTACCGTATTTTCCGCACTATACGGCGCTTCGGAGTATAAGGTGCACCTTCAATGAATGGCCTATATGAAAACTGTTTTCATATATTTCATATATATTATTACGCACCGCATTATAAGGTGCATAGAGTAGAAGCTACAGTAGTGGCTAGGGTTGCGTTATGCATCTGCTAGATAGAGCTGCGCTAAAGGGAATGTCAACAAAACAGTCAATAAGTCAGTCAGACTCAGGCTACATCCACACGGAGCCGCACATTTTCCTATCCTATTATTTTCTGTGCCGTGCGCTGTAAAGACGAAGCCGTTTCTGCCGTCCACAAAAACAGTTTCCAGAGATCATTTCACATGCCAGACCTTTGGGGGGCGCTGTATTGCTCTGACAAATAACAAGAGAAGAAGCCTGGGCCAGCCTGCAAGCTAACGTTAGCACTTAGCACAATTCCTCTTTATCCGGTCTTACCGCTGTTACTTCGGCCACGCCCCCTCAACATGGTAGCCATGATTAATCAATATCAATCCACATATAAAGCGCATCAGATTATAAGGCACACTGTCGGCTTTTGAGAAAATTGAAGGCTTTTAGGTGCGCCTCATAGTGCAGAAAATACAGTACTTGCTTGATACACATTTAATGATCAGAGTGAATAGTGGGTAATATTTCTTGCAATAAAAACAATTCTTTGAAACAAAATTTTGCATCTATTACGGTTTTTGGGGTGCCTATTAGAACTAAATGCAGAAAGTCTTTGATATTTACGAGTTTTGTGATTTTTAGTTTGCTTTTTTAACACCAGACCATGCGAAAAGTTTAAAGATGATAATGTCTATTCTATATCAGGAGCCTTATTTTCCTATAAAATGCAAATTATTTGTGAGTCAGAGAAACATTTCGCCCTCTGCTGGAGAAAAGTGGTAACTTTTTTTCCAATACTGTTAATAAACAAAGACTGAAATGAAGAATTTGAATTTGAAAAAAAATTGACAAAGAATCCTGATTCTGATATCATCAAACAAAAAATCCTGATATATGTATACATATTATATTATTTTAAGGTACCGGTATGTAAATTCTTTTCAATTTGACTTATCTATTCTTTAGTATATAACCTTGCAACCTTGCATGCTGTGTTCATGACCAGCATGGACAGTTGCCTGCTCTTCCACTCCATCACAGTCATAAGGATGCCTTTAGGTACCTAAACGTGGTACCTTTTGATTTTACGTGAATCGGTACTCGGTACTTTTGACAGAATTCGGTCGGTACCTATAAAAGTACCTAATTTGGTACCCATCCCTAATACATATATTGATTTTTTTCTCCCACCCCTACACGGTAACAAGCCACTGCGAGAGATATTAAATAGTTCATTCAACAGTAAAAACAAGATTTACATGTTAATAATTGATTTATTATTTCTTCCTTTTGTCAGTGACTACGGTATAAGCAACCGTCCTCAGCCTCGCCTGGGATGGTTCGCACCTCTGTGTCGTCCATTCATTTTTGACAATAGACACCTCATTGGTCATTATCCCTCACATAACCTCCTGTAAAAAACATACTCCAGTTTTCAGAGTTCATTTGCAAATTTTTCGTAATGTAACACTCTCTTTGTTACGTCTTCCTGAAAGCACAACAAGCTATTCTCATAAAGAGACTGAATACAAACTTTATGTCACTTGGACTCAGCCATACATTAAAAAAACTTTCAATGGACGAAGCTACAAATCTCTGACACCTGTTACATTATTGATTTGGCTTGATTGGGTCCATGTCACCTCACATAAAAGATTTACACCTCCTCAGTGGAAGGAGAGAGCAGCAGAAATACTACACTGAGCTCTGCACAGAGGGGAACCTCAAAGAGTCCAGGAACACACAACTGTAGCTCTGACTATCCCGTGAACCTGTGCAGAGGCTGGGACTCAAGTTTATTTTGGTACACACCCCCTACGAGTGATTTCTGATTGGTCCATGAACATTATGAGCATGTGTTTGTCACCTGAAACAGTCGTCATCGACCGATCAGTCTGGCACATTTTTAAGAAGCAGGAAGATGTGATCCTTAATTTCTCAAATGCAGTTAAAATGTAAAAAAAGGTAATCAAATGAAGATGTGTGTTAAGATTTCCTATGGAGGGACAGAGTCAGCCTGCAGGGTAGCGCTTGTAATCCAGTGCATGTGTGTTTTGTTGGATATGCATGCCCAAGTGATACCAGCTTTAAAAGTCAGAGCACTGCACCTCAGCTCAGGCTCTCAACACACATCAACATGAATCAAAAGCTATTTATTAGATCAACAAAACAATTAAAAACTCAGATATTACCTTTGAGTCTGAGACATTTGAGAATGTACTGAGGATGTTTCGTGTGTTAATGCAGAGAAGACTTAAACAGTGATAAATTCAGGCCTAATATGAGAAGTAGCTCTTCTTTGTGAGGCTCAGTTTAAAAGGTGTTCTGTGTGTCTGGTTATGCTGGCTGCTGGTTATGTGATCAATTAGACACCCGCTGCCAATGGTTGAATCAAAGTGGGTCAGAGTGTCTCTGGAACACTTCGTCCCCTTTGGTCACACCCGCTGCTTTTTGTTTTTTTCCTTATTCTCTTCTCTTTACACGCCTTTTTCTGGGTCTCTTACACCTGCAAGCTGCTTCAGCCATCAGTCAATTACTATTCAAATCACACTGTGTGATAAAATGTCCTCCTCTGTGCGGCTCTTCCTCTGCCGTCCTCGCATCCCTCCTCCTCCTCCTCCCCGTCCCTTGTTCCCATCGCAGTATTCAGGCGTGTCCGCTCAGCCCGCTCAGTTGGCGATCCCCTCTCCCTATCTGAGGCCCACAATGGTGGGGTTTGTAGCAGCTTTGAAGCTTTGGCACCAAGATCAGCACTGATCTGACCAGCGAGTTCAGGGCCTGTCTCGTCGTGGGGGACAGGGAGCGGATAGAGGGGCTGGTTTCAGTGATGACCTCTGGTCTGGGCCCTGAGCAGAGAAAAACTACAATTTAATACAAACCGTGTTGTCTGTTTGAGATATTGAGATTTGCAGCTCATTTTGCCACGGACTCCTCATCCAAGTCTGAAGAAATAAGACATATTGGTCGTTCAACAATATATTTATTTGACAAACAGGCCTCAGTATTATGTGGAAAAACTACACAGAAGCAACAGCCTGGCACCTCCTCCTCATGCTGCTTACCAGCCTGGTCACACACTGCTGTGGGATGCCATCCCAATCTTCAACCAGCATTTGTTACAAATCAGAAACGTGGTTTCTTCTCAAATATATGTCAGTAGAGTAATACATGTTTTGGTAATTGTTTTTTTTCTTTGTGGAAATACTCATAAGTCTGTCATTTATTCCAAGGTTTAGGGAAAATTACAACAATAACACAGTCAAACACTCACCATGTAAAGACGTATAAAACAGATTACTCAGAGCAATTGGATTAAGGTGGTAAACCACAGAATGACCTAAGATGTACTCACTGCTTATTGAATAACCTGTGTGTGCCCCACCTCCTGCCACTTTCCTCCTCCAAGTCAAAAACACTGACTGTATTCAGTCAGCGAGCTAACCCTGTACTCTGTCACTGCTGCATTAACGGTGTAACAGTCAGAGATGGCAAAAGTACCCAGATTCTTTACTCGAGTAGAAGTAAAATACCCGTGTAAAAAACAACATGAGTTAAAATTACTAATCCAAATATTTACTCAAGTAAAAGTAGAAAGTTCAGGCTCTAAAATGTACTCAAAAGTACTTTTAAAAGTAAAAAGTATTTCTATTGCACGATTCACCAGCTGCAAAGCCCTAAACAGACCATTTGCAGACCATGGACCCCTTCATTATATTAACAACTATTAGCATAATATTAATACTGTTTAATAATGTACTGTGTGGTATTTTGCAACCATATGGTTAGGCTACATTTGTTTCTTAAAAGTAATTCATTTTATGAACTTTGAGAAAATGTTGCCTCTGAGGCAGTGGTGTGCACACAGGGGGCAGGAAAGGTGGCCAACCCCCTCATGGCCCAACTGTTGAAAAAGATGTGCAGAAGTGCCCTCCTTGAAGCCAAAATGTGCACCCAAGTGCCCTGGTTGCCCACGGTTGGCAAAACTCAATAAACTGCCCTCTTGGGTGACAAAAACACATGTTACATGTTCCTTTTTTTCATCTCTTTGCTTCTGACCTTTTAAAAAGTCTTTGCACCAAGGTATAACTTTTGTTTTGAGTTTTTTTTTTTCAATCATTGCACACCATGAAGTGATGAAAATGTCTCGATCATATGAGAATTGATCCCATGGGACAAAACTATAGACTGTATAAAACATAGATGAAGCATCCGCGACATCACCCGTCTGTTCCTGAAACTGTTAAATGAAGCCAATCCACAGACCTAACCACATTCGCTATGACACTGGCTGTTAGTTTTTCTTTGAGCAGCTTCAGTGCCCCCAGCAGTCACGTGACTCGAACAGTGCCTCTGATAGGAAAATCAAACCATCGTAATAATTTCCAAACCGCAGAGATAGGAAAAAAGTCACTCATCGTACAGTGTGTGCCGATAATGAAATCAGAGTTTTAAACCCAAGCCATTTTTTGAACCAGGCTGTAAATATGCTTTTTGATGCCATAAAAGTCAGTTTTTATGGCTGGGTGTGTATGTGACTTCCAGTCTTTCTGCAGCCAGACTCAAGTGGATTCAACAGCAACTTTTAGCACTTCCGCATAGGCTTCATTTTTACTGACCAGATGTTGCCCCTTGGACAAAACTTACTTGGACGGGAGTATTGGAAAGAATTGTTGATACTTTTTTGGTGCAAGAGATCCCAGTTTGTTGATAAGCTTTTCAACGATAAAACACACTTTTATAAGCATTTTAGAATTATTCTGTGGACCTCGTTCGACCTAGTTCGCGGACCCCTGGGGGTCCTGGGACCCCACTTTGAGAAACACTGCTTTAGGCATTTTTATTGTACACTTCAGGCTAACACATCAAACTTCTGAACACTGAATTTTTAAAAAAAACTTTTTTTCAATAGGCCATCAGGCAACGATTGTTTCAAAACCCAAAACAGTCGATCCTCATTGGTGTCACCAAAAAATAAAAAATCTATAGGTTTAGGCTTTTATATATCAAGTAACCAGCCTTTTTGGGAAATGTAAGGAGTAGAAAGTACCAATATTTATGTTAAAAATGTGACTGAGTAAAAGTAAAAAATCCTCAGATAAATAAATACTTTTAAAAGTACAAAGTACCTGAAAAATATACCAAAGTACTAAGTAATGGAGTATTTGTACTCTATTACTTGCCATGTCTGGTAACAGTTTTAGACTTTCAAGTGTCAGACTCAAAGATACACTTAAAATCGATTCAGGACAAAACTAAAAATCCATCGATCAAAGTTCTCTATGAATTTAAAGATGCACTCTTTCCTGACAAACATGTCCAGATTCTTCGTTGCACTTTGTTAGTGTTTACCCTGTCCTGATATTTTTGATCTTCAAAGGTTAACCTCACTTTGACGAGGTTAGGGAATCGGGTATTACCCCAGGGATGAATGTGGTCTAAATAAATCACATATTCAGCTAAAAATAAACCTACGTCAGCGTTTTAACCTCTGAATGTAAAGTTAAACAGGTCCATGCAACGCTGATTCACAACCTAATAGAGCCAGAAAACATTTTTAAGTCAATGTGGCTTTTATATCTGTTTTTGTGACTAATTTTGGTGGAAATCTGTTCAGCTAATGAAGAAAAGATGTAGTTTTCACTGACTTTGCCTTTTTCTGTCCTTTTGTCGTCATGCTCTGGCCGCCTGATGTTTTATGGCTCAAGGTCAGGGGGTGGCAGAGTCCTCCAAGCATGTCCTGTGTGAAGATGAGATCCAGAAAATGTGTGTTTGTGTCAAAGGTGAAAGGTCATCCCTGTTTTTGTGTCCCTGCTCTTCTTTTTAAGGCGCTCCAGAAGTTGGCAAACCAGTATCTAAAGAGAGAATGGCCCGAAAGTCCAACAGAGGATCAGGCAGATCACAGGTAAGACCTCCGTCCAACCCTCTGACCTGCTGACTATTGATCTGCCTTTTTTAAAAAACACAAAGAGTTTATCTGAACGACACATAGCTAACATGAAACCAGATGTTTCCTGTGCCCCAAACACTGAGGGATTGTCCAGTGATGTGAAAAAAATCTGTTCAAAGTGTTTGATCCATTCATAAACAAGACTGATCTTAAAACTTTCAATCCTCAGCAGAATGGAAACTCAGACAGTTTTATTTTAATAGTTTTTAGGATTTCTAATGCAAAAAATGTCAATAAAAGGAAAATATGTTATGTTTTATAAGCGGGACAGATTGGTTTTGGATTCTTTACCACACAAACGAGACGTCTGATGAGGTCACTACAGCATGTTGGGCGCCGACATTGATATTTTCTGATTCAAGTTTTTAAAAAGATGCAACTTATTGCAACTTATTTGAAGATGATTAATCAATGAAAGTAAACATTTTTTGCAGCATTATGTATTGAATTCAGTAGGGATGCACGATACTATGTACATATTATGGGTATCAGCAGATATTGGCTTAAAAATAATATATCAGATATCAGCCAACACACCAAATTCTGCTGATATAATAAACCGATAAGATAATGGGCTAAAGATATATATTTTTTTACACTTTTTGTGATTTTGTTGCACAGACCAGATTGATTAATCCCATATTTGGCTCCTGTTTTAAGTTAATCTTGAATTTAAGCAGCAGTCTGTAAGGACCATGTACCAAAGTAAAGCTTTTTTTTTTCAATTTAGCAAGTAGGATTTATTTTTCAGGTTTTTTCTGTTTGGAAACAGCTGCCATAAATAAATCTACAGTTTCAAGTTTATATTTTTCTAATTTTGCACAAGAAATGAATATTGCATTAAAAAGCGATGAGAGTATGCTCCATAATACAATACACAACTTCCAATTCAGAAGAGAGTTGATAATCTCTGCAATTATGTGCTCAGAAAACATATCGGTGTTGGTATCGGCTAAAGGAGTTGTTGAATATTAGCATATCGGATATCGGCAAAAAATCCAATATCACCCATCCGTAGAAGTTAGTGAACTCTGTATCATGCTGCCACCTGTTACTCATTTGTGGACGAGATGCTAAATGACAGTATTAATCAGAGATACATTGATATGGATTCTTTTGGGGGCCGATACCGATACTGATTATTTGTAGGCAAGGAGGCAGATAACCGATATTTGAAGCCGATATTCATTTGCAGTCAAAGTGAACAATACAAACTCCAACACTTAACTGCAATCAAAATGCTTCAATCATATGTTTATTAAACAGCTCCCAGGCTCAGCAGCATGTTTTATAAAGTTAAATGAAAACTTAAAAAATAAATAGCTGAAGTTTTCTACAGTTAATAAAGTTTTCTAAAATTTCTATGTAACTGCAATAAAACTGGACAGAATTGAGTTTGTGCTGCCTTTTACAGGCATGTAATGCAGTTGAATTAATTTTCTGTTTGGTTTTACATGACTGATTTCAAATGACCATCT
The DNA here is from genome assembly GCF_033239565.1 of Halichoeres trimaculatus. Lineage (NCBI taxonomy): Eukaryota > Metazoa > Chordata > Actinopteri > Labriformes > Labridae > Halichoeres > Halichoeres trimaculatus. Next base: position 4,436,755 of record NW_027437184.1, on the reverse strand, counting down.
AGGGCTTCCATAGCATAGACAGGGAGAAACTGTGTGCAGAGAAGCATCAGAGCCAAAACAACACAGATTTGTGGGTTTCAATGCAGAACATCGGCCCTGATAATTGGCTCGGACAATAATCGGTCAATCCCTAGTATTCATGGATTCTAGGGATGGGTATTGATAAGATTTTGCTGATATCTGTGTCCTTATCGATTCCACTTATCGATCAGATTCTTTATGAAATCCTTTATCAGTTTCTCCTGTGATTTTCTCTGTACAATAAGTAGCTCCACACACTTTCTGTAGCAACATTTTATTGGGTCCATAAGAAAAAAATACGACATCACACTTTTAGGGTGTAACGCTGTTGCTGGTGTTGCCACTTTGCATGATATTACTGCACTGCACAAATTACACTTTGCATTGTTTGCCTTGATGATTTCAATCTCTCAGTCGCTGTCTTGGAAATTCTGCTGCTGACTGATAAGCGTGATTGAAGTGTGGCACATCACGTGATATTGACACATCTCTAATGTATTCCCAATGTTTTCATCCTTTCAGGAACATGTACTGTGTATGGAGGGCTTACTTAGAGGGTACGATCCAGGTCACACAGTCCAGAATCACTGCCTGCGATAACTACAAAGTCCAGGTTGCAGATCCAGCCAAGACAGCCAGGCTGCAGAAAGAGCAGCAGCTGAGGAAGGTAACATGAGCCAATTTTACACCTCAGGTTTATTTTTATTATTTGTCATTTATTTCTCATGTAATCAAACCAAGGTCACATTAAATAAAACTCTCAAGAATAACTGAAGCAAAACGACTAAAATCACTTCACAACCCAGGCCTGATAACCCTGAACCAGCAGTGTCGAGACGTTCATTTGTTTTTGTTTTTTTGGGTTGTAGCCAGTTGAAACAAACTTTGGGAAACTGCCGTAGGGTAAAAGCAGGATTAAAACATCCTCCTCCACCAGGACGGCGCTGTAAATTCATGCAAAAATAAACAAAGTAGAAAAAAACGGGCATTTAAAAACTGTCAGGTTTCTTCTGACAGACTTCTGACTTCTTAATGAATTCTGTTCAGATGAAAAAAAGTACAAAGATAACTTATTAATACTTAACTACGTTGGTTTGACATTGTATTCCTGATGTGACATCATTCACCTAGTGGAGAAGGAAATGTTGTTTATCTTGATCTGAATTTGCAAATGTATGCAAATGTTGTATACACTCAAAATGAAAAGTAATTCAAATTAAAAAACCTCTCTTAAACATTTAGTTTCTGAACTGGAACTTGCAGCTACACCATGAAAACTCTAATGTTACTGACTGTAATGGTGCAAAATACTAAGAGCCATTATGGTAATGGTTTTGGGCTGTAGATGCCAAACACCTCACATCAGAACTATTTCCAGTAAGAGCTGAGTGTAAACAACCACTGTAGCCGTCATGTAAGGGGCAATAAACATCTGCTAAATGAGGACAGACGTCATATTTGCTCTTATCATTAATGACTTCTCTTAGTTACTGATTGTAAGCGCTGTGCTGGCTCAGAGGTTAAACATGGAGGAGTCTGAGTGTAGCTTTTCAAACGTTACCAGCACCGCTCTCTGGTTTCTGCCGGCCACGCTCCTGCAGCGTATAAAGGTGCTCTTGTTTGAGTTCACCTTTGCTGAGAAAAGTCACAAAATCTCTTGTATGCAGCGCTACGACATAAGTCCCTCCACCCATGTTTTCTGAATGAACAGAACTTGAAGTTGAAGGTGCACCGAACAGTATCTTCATTAACCACATGTAAATGTTTGATTGTCGTGTGTGCGTCCTCAGTGTATCGATCAGCTGATGGTGGTTCAAGCTGAGCTGCAGGATTCTGTGAAGGAGCTGTCCAAGAGCAGGAAGAAGTACCAGGAGGCTGAGACGATGGCGCAGGCCGTACGGGAGAAAGCAGAGCTGGACGCCAAGTATGAAACTCCACCTTCCCCGATACTCTGTGTCAATGTTTTTACAAGATGATGTGGAAAACTTTTTGTTTATCACGCTGCTGCTTTTTAAGTTGTTCAAGTGGGTTTAGAAAAACAAGTTTGCATAAAAAATTCATAAAATCTCACAGTAGATGATCAATTATAGGATTAGAGACATGTCACTGTTATCTTGAAGAGAACCTTCTTATAGAGACAGACTGATATGTTTTTTTAGGGTTGATACTGATACTGATTATTAGTAGTCAAAGAGACCGATAACCGATATTTATTTGCTGTCAAATATTGGTGTCAAAATTTTGAATAATACAAACACCAACACTTCACTTAGTTCAGGGGTGTCTAACTTATTTTAGTTTGAGGGCCACAAACGGCCTTTGATCTCAAGCGGACCAGACTAGTAAAGTCGTAGCATTATTACCTATAAATGACAACAAACCCAAGGTTTTTCATTTGTTGAAGCGAAAAGAAACACATATATCAGAAAAAATCTGAATATTTATTGAAGTATCTTTTTTCACAGTATTCCCTGTGAGGCTAATGCTGGCAAAAAAAATTGTCGCTACGTAGAGTACATTACTTACGCAGCCTTAAGTAGACATGTTTTCGCAAACTCACCCTATGAGTTTGGTACAGCTATGATGCTAACGTTAGTGATTTGTTAGCTGGCTTTCATCCCTGCATTACTGATCTCTTGGTGCCAACTTTTAAAAGGCTTATCGGCCATCAGATTAAAAAAAAAAAAAAAACAGATGCTGATATGCCTAAAAATGCCCAATATCAGCTCTGATAATGGGTCTATCCGCCCCTTCTAATGTTGGGCTGTTTTCACTGACATCAGGAAAAAAAATTCGAAGTGTTTTCTGAGTTTACCTAACAGACACATGACGTCTCCTCTTTCACTGATAAGTCCATTCCCAGCCTCTGTAAGCTGAAAGGCTCAAGTATTTGACTCCACGCTTATGTAAGATTCAAACTTGGCAACAGTTGGTTTCCAAACTGGTTGTGATGTCACTTCCTGCACATATGCAAACGGCTGACATTTAGCTTTAAGGTGAGCACACACAGGTTTTCCCCCTGTTGCAGAGTTATGTAAAAACAGTGTACGAGTGTCTGGCTCTGCACATTCATCATGTTGCACTCCAAGACAAACAACAACAAGCAGAACTCTTTCTCCACTTGTTTGGGAGTGAAAAGAGACTTTCCAAAAGTAAGAAGCAGATTAACTGATGGTGAAAAGTTCAGCTCAACAAATCGGTCATATTCAGGCTCGGAAAAGGTGCTTTTTCCTCTTTTTTTCCTCATTGTCCTCAGTTTGTCCTGGCACAATCAGAACAGCTGGCACTTTGACTCACCACATTTCAGACATTTTTCTGCACATTAGGAAAGTTTGTTGTGGAGCTCAGCCGCTGCTGTGTGAAGTTTTGCTGTTGGAAAAGCTTCACAGCTGGACTGGCACTCGCTCCAACGGTGCTAATGCTATTTTCCTCTGGCATGTTGTGGACACACAGGCGCGGGGATACACCCATAGACTTACAGGTTGTTCATCACGTCTTTCTACAAGTCTGTAGAAGAAGGTGTGAAGACATTCCTCCCTAAATACAGCAGATTTTTAAAAACAGACCTTTCCCCTCCCCAACACCTCATTTTACTTTTATTTATTTATTTATTTTTTTGAAGTATATGTCTTTACTTTTATTATTATTATAATTTTTTTTTAATTATTATTTTAACTATTTAATCTTAAAGATATTAGTTATAAATTATTTTCTTGTTTTTCTCCAGTTAATTTTGTAAGTTTTTATTATTATTTTAATCATTATTATTTTTAATATTATTGTTAATTTTATTATTATTTTAATTGATTTGTATTAAAAATATTAGTTGAAAAAAAACTTTTTCTTGTTTTTCTCCATTTTATTTTGTATTTTTTTATTATTATTATAAATATTAATTATTATAAATATTATTGTTATTTAAATTATTATTATTTTAATTGATTAATATAAAAAAAATTAGTTGAAAAAAAACTTTTTTTTTCTCTATTTTATTTTAAAAGTTTTTCACTAATTTTTATTATTTTTTGATTTTTTTAATGTACTTTTTATTTCATCTTTTTATACATGTGCATGTCTTTAAATTCAGAGCCAAAAATTAAATAAAAGGAGTGTGGGGAAAAAAAAGCTTTGCTCTTTTGTTGTTGAATTCACATTTAATCTTTTTTCCGTTTAGGTCAAAGCTAAGTCTCTTCCAGTCCAGATCCAGTCTCCAGAGGGCAAGCGTCAAGGTAAAAATAGATGTATATATCAAAAACAGCTCCATATTTTTTTGACATCATTTTTGAGTTTAATTTCTTCCTTCCAGCTGAAAGCCAAGAGGAGCGAGTGTAACTCCAAAGCCACGCACGCCAGAAACGACTACCTTCTAATGCTAGCTGCAGCTAACGCTCATCAGCACCGCTACTACGACACCGACCTCGTGGATTGCATCAAGGTGAGGGGACACACTCTGAATGTGTGTGTGTTGGTCAGTGTGGGACAGACGTGTACTGAAATGCTTTACTGTTGGTCTGCAGGTCTTAGACGGCAGAATCTACGAGCAGGTCAAAGATTACCTGGTGTCGCTGTGTCAATCTGAGCTGGAAACTTACCAGACTGTCCACAACACCTTCAACCAGCTCCTCAACAGCTCCAGTGGGGTGAGTCTGAACTCCTGTCAGAAAAATATCACCCAACGAATCAAGAAGTCGATCCCTTCTCCAAAAGTATTTGTGAATGGAGGAAGAGCTGACGTCCTCTGCCTTGTCAGCTGCTAATTAAATGGGAGGTTTGAGTTACCTCTGCGCTCTTTGTTACACGCTCTGAAAGCTGTTGGCATCTTCAGGTCATCTTGCCTCTCTGCTGCTGCAGCGGCATTTAGTTTCTGCTCAGGTCTGAATATGAAGGCAACATTAAAGAGGGGACAGATCATGGGCTTCCTGCAAAAAGTGTTTTGTGTAGCGAGTTATTTAAGTAGCGCTCACAATCATATTGTGTTCTTTATTCAGTGTTTTATATCTTAATGAAGCTATATTTTTGTTATTGTTTTTTTTTCACTGAGTAGCGCATAAAAATTGGTGCTAATGCACATTCAAAAACAAAATCAAACTCTGCTTCTGGTTCTGCTGGTCTAACAGGAGCAACATAATAGGTATCAGATGTTTTCTCAGCAATTAATACATGTTTTTTTATGTTAATGACACTGTTTTGCTTTTTTTTAGTTCAGTTATCAGTTATCTTTGATAAGCTGCTTTTTTCTGACTCATTGGCTTTTATATATGTTTGTTATCCTTCAGAAATAGCTGATAAGACCACAGTGGTGTACTCGTATCGACCTCTTTATTTAGGAAAGAATAACTCAGAGACTTCTTTATTTTACGGTAGTATAAAATATATACTATAAACTCAGTATAAAAGTCTTTAAGAGCTGTGCCATAAGGGTTTCTTTCTTTAAGGCATCTAATGTATCTAATAAATGTATCAAGCTGGTTCATTGTTATTCATTTCTGCAAAGAGTAAAAATGTGTTTTTGTTGTTTCTGTCATGATAATGTAGGTAGCACAGGAGTTTCACCAGCAGCTGTTCGTACAGAGGAACCTCATGTTTCAGCAAGCCTCAGACTTCTTGTTCCAGCCCATCGACTCAGATACGGTATGTCCTGACTTTATGATGCTAAACTCATTAAATGTCAAACAGGGAAAGTTTATCAGGTAATCAGACACAGCACAGGTAAAGTCTGTTAAATGTGTTGTGTAAAGCACTAAAGGCAGCACAGAAAATACTGCTTCTGTGGCCTTGTTAGAGACACATCCAATGAAATATCCCCATACACCAAACCTTTTTTGCAAGTCAAGAAAGTGTCTTTACAAGATGTTTGAAGTACTTTAAAGGGACTGTACAGAGTTTCTAAGTCATCTTAAAAAAGTCTCACTTCTAGATATTTGTCTGATGGTAATCCATACTTTCAAATAAGATTATCACCACCAATATAAGTTATTTCTAAATGCTTTTTCTTGGCTTCCTGATCAGATTGGTTGGGCCAGACTGATTTATGCCACGCAGAAGTCTCTGTGACACCACGCCGACTGATGGAGTTTAGTAGAGAGAACAGAGAACTGTGTTTTTCTCCACTGAAAACGATTTCTGTGATTAATTTTGTAGTGATGGTGGATACTGGAGCCTAACGGTCAGACAGAAAAAGGACAGAGGAGCAGAAGAAAGATAAATAGGAGAGAGATAGAGCACGAGCTAAAGGCTAAAATGGCTAATCTGTTTGTGCTAATATTGATTCCAACCCACAGTCAGCAGTTATTCTGCAGTGGTCTGTTCAAACTTGAGAGTCTATCTTGACCTGGAGGGCCAGGTTACGATTGCTCTGATTGGTAGATGAGTGCTGGCAGGTCATTATAGGGACTCACTAAGGTTACACAGTATGGACACGTCTCAGAGCACCAGTCTGTGAGGAGAGCTAAATGTAGCTAGGTACTGCGGTACAAACCCACAAAGTTTGCTTATTGTCACATTTCAAACAACACCTTGTTCCGTTGTATCCGGTAAAAGTGTGTTTTCTCGAAGAAAAGTAGAGTTAAAAAAAGATCTGACCTCCATTTATTCTCAAATCAAACGCACACCTTTTTTAGAGTCATGTCTCCACAACAGTGTGTGCGTCACTCTTGGCCAAGGTGTAACTTTACTTATTATTATGAAACTGACTTTATTCCTTATGCAGATTTTTAGCTTCTCTTTCTTAGACTTGTAGGTATTTTCTGCTCTTTTGAAATGACTTATTCCTTGAAACAAGAAAAACCTTGTAATGTAACTGTGTTTGTAGTGCATCATGTCTTAAGTTTCTCTTTAGTATCACACCAGCTGCCTTATGTCCAGGACTTAATGGGGAGCCTAACCCCAGACATCAAACACTGTGTTAAAGCTGATGTCATGAGCTGAATTCAGTCAGACAGATGAAGGTTAAATTGGTTCGGACTAGCTTACATTCCCAGATCAGTTCAAGTGGAACAAGTAGTTCATCAGTGGCATGCTGACGGCTGAGTGGGTCAATGCCTGCAGCCTGGATTCATCTCAGAAATGTGCCCTGTGTCAGTGGATCTGACATTTCTGACTGGTCTCAGATATCTCAATGAGCACTGAATGAAAAAGTTAATTATTACATTGGTATTGTGCAGCGGAGATTAAAGTCCAAACTCAGTGTCTTGGTAATAAATGTGTGAAACAAACACCTGGAGATTGACCTCACATCTTATTCTCTCTGCTCTAGAAAAGGAAGAATACATAAATAATGTTTAGATATGGCTATCTAAAACCAGTTCCTGTTAAGAATTGAGTAGAAATGATTCAATCCATCAATATCGTAAGTAGGGCTGTCACTTCAGATAGATTGATTAATTCTAGATTAACGAATTACACCGCAACCGATCCTCTCCATGATCTCCGTCGTCTTTTCTCACGATGGCGCCGCTTTTTCTCTCTGAACTACCGCGACACGTCCTCAGTTGGAGCGTGAGCTGCCTGAATTTTTCTGACTTGCAGCGTCTTGCTATGTCTCTGTCATCTCACATCTTCTCCTCATATCCATGCTGAGCTCTCATCCAAAGAGCGCACCGCTCTCACCCACAGTAGTTTACGAGCAGTATTTTGATCAACAAGCACCTCCAGACCCCGCCTCCCCCTGCTGAAAAACATTATTTACTTCTATAGACACAGTGAATGGTTGCATTCAAATTGTGTATAAATGTCAATGGCAGTGAACACAGGCATTGTAATATTGACCAGTTAAAAAAGATGTTTCTTCGTGTTTTCATTTGATCAGTCATGCTCTACAATTTCGTAATGTCCTAGAATTCAGATTCTTTATTTGTGGACCTTAAGCAGTAGAGGTGTCCCAGTCCGATATTGATATCGGATATCGGTCCGATATCAGCAAAAAAAACAAGTATCGGCATCGTATCGGAATGCATCTAAAATCTCTGATATAAGCAGTTTCTGTTACCCATTGGTTAATAATAAACAGGTCAGTTTTTCCTCATACCTACTGTTGCTGACTACTGTTCTTTGTTTGAATAATATCACTTAATCAAGCCTTTTCTAACACGACAGACATACTAAAAAATAAGTCATAAAAGTATGTATGTTTAATGCTGATATCGTATTGGATTAATATTGGTATCGGCCAATACTCAATGCTGCGGTATCGGTATCATATCGGAAGTGAAAATGTGATATCGGGACATCTCTATTAAGCAGATATGATATTAAAATGTGATTAATTCGATTAATTGATTACAAATCCTGTGATTAATTAGATTTTTTTTTTATCAGGTGACAGAACTAGCTTGACGATTGTCTTGTCATTTCATTACATTACGCAATTTTTATTTATTTATAACTTCAATCAAACTCTATTGACGGAGAAAATTCACAGGAGGAACTGATAAAGAATTATATAAGAGGAATGGATAATAGCATTGGTATTGATAAAATCTTATCAATACACATCCTTAATGATGTTGCACTTTGTGAACTTTGATCGAAAGGTGGTTAATAAAGTTTACAGAGTTCTCAACTCTTATAGTATCATTATATTTTACAGCACACAGCTTGTATAAGACTTTAAAATCAAGGATCTATTATGTTCTGGATCCTGAGATGTACATGTATAAAATGTGCACCCTACAGGTCAAAGCCAATCGCTGGCCTGATTATCAATCGTCTATTAATTATATCTTCATACGACTGTCAATAATTCAACAGTCTTCTGACCTGGAGTCTATATTTGACAGTTTTCCACCCACATCGGTCACTCCATCACATTTTACCCTCTGCAGACCTCTCATAAATGTCACCTTCAGTCCAAAAATATTTTATCATCAGCCTTTAAAGACGGCCCTGCTGTGTAAACCATGCTGCGGTTTAATGGTGACTCCTGTACATGAATGTAATGCATTGCTGTCAGTGTCACACACACTCCTCTCTCAGCCAAGCCCGTCTGTAGCTCGACTCTGCCGGTCCTCCTTCGCCCCGGTCCTCTGCTCCACCGGACAACACTGGACAATTTGTTCAAACTGCAAACGCCGGCGTTGTTTTCATTGGATGTCAAACAAGCAGCAGCCTGTTCCTAAAGAAAACATTAGCGGTGGAGAGCCTTCCCTCCTCTCCCCTCTGCTCCATCCCTCCCCCCCTTCGCCCTCCTGCCCCGCGCCACTCGCAGCAGACGGAGGGATCCGGTGAGGAATAGAGCTGAACTGTGAGGGAGGGGCAGGAGGTAGGCCGGGCCCTGTGAACGGCCCAGCTGTGAAAAGGAGGCATTGTGAGTGGGCCTCATCAGAGTGCAATGACCCTCCCCGCCCTCCACACACACACACACTCACAGCGCTCACACACACACTGCTGTTGTCATGTGCAGGCCTCTTAAGTCACATTTATTAGATAAAGACAGAAAAATCAGATCTGAGAGATTAAAATTAGATTAAGCAGTGTGATCCTAATTTCCCTTCTCTTTCAGATTTTTCAGAGAAGCTGGATCGAGTTTTGTTTCAGTGATTTTTTTTCCTCGTTTACATTTTAAATAAGGATTAACTGCTTTAAAGCGAGCAGGAGGATCAGTCCTGATAAACAGATCTAACACGGATAAACACTCGTTTCCCCCGTCTCTGTTTTTTTATTTGTTCTGTAATATGTAGAGGAAGTTGCCTCATCAACGTTTAGAAATGGTAAACATAACTCACACTGCTGCTTCTCTTTACCAGACGTTTTTGAAAACCGCAATGTCCTCTTTAAGGTTAAGCAAGACCTTATTTTGGAAACTTCTGACAGAAATTAGTCGTATTTCTCTGTGAGGCAATCGAAGGAAAGCAGGAGTTTTGTTTCAGACAAACATCCTCAGTGCAGATCCAGCTCTGAAAAACCTCAGACAAAGAATATTGGTTGACGTCAAAAACAGGTATTACACAATGTAAAAACTAATGACTGACTGGTACGAGTCTGACTTCCTGTGGATCATCACTTAATGTGTTTCCTTTGCCCTTTGTTACGACTGTATTGCAAATAACATCCTTCCTGGATCATTTGTCGGGTATTCTGCTCAGACCAAAAGAAGATCCTGCAGTTTTTTGTTTCTGGCTCTTTTCATCTCCATCACCTGCCTTTTCTCACTCCTCTCTCTCAGGTGACCCACCTGCAGAAGGAAAGTGGAACGGCGGAGGAGCACAGTCTGGACAAAGAGGCGCGGAAATGGGCGACTCGCGTGGCTCGAGAATACAAGAGCATCATCCACACACAGAGGGTGAGTACAGATCAGATCGGTGGTAATTTAAACTTCATAAAACAGGCATCAGATAACTGAAATTGGTTAATACAACAATGCAATACAATGCAACGAAAACTGTCCCAAACTGTCTCATTGTTCATTTGCAAAGCAAGTTTTCCAGTCCATTTTTTACAAACATCTTTTCTTTTCTTTTTTTAAAATATGTTTTTATTAAAAAGAGAATACAATAAAACATCTCCATTCACAGAAATATGAATTACCTTTTCCTTCTTTTAAACATATATTCATAAGCAGTCATATATGCACATGAAAGATAACAAAAATGATGAGAATGTTTGAGAAAATAAGATTAGGTTAAAAATGACAGAGCACAGTCTGACAGCTCATCATGACCAACACTCATATAACTGGTTATTTGTGCAACATGAGAAGTACACAAGTAACAGGCACACAATCTGTCAGGTGTAACCTTTAAACTTTAAACTAGTGAAATAAGAAATACAGGGTTGCCATTTGTGGAAAAATTTCATTGTGCATCCTCTTGATGTATATTTAATTCATTCAAGTTTAAAAAAAAACATGGCGTCTTTGACCCACCAGGAAAGAGAAAGACATTTAGCAGATTTTCAAAGCAGCAATTAGGAACGTCTCGTTACCCTAGCTATTAAGGACATAAAAGCTATAATTTGTTTTTGTGAAGAGTTAGGTGTATGTGAAGTATCAGGAATCCCAAATATGAAAATTTGAGGACAAGGTTTGATATTTACTCTCAGAACAGTGTACATGATAGAGAAATAACCCACCCAGAAACCATTCAGATCAGGACAAAGAAAAAAAAACATGTGGCTAAGGTGACAAGGAGAGCCATGAGATTTATTATATTTGTCTTCCACTTTCAGAAAGATCAAGGGTCTTCAACATGTGGCTCCTTGACTCCTTTGCAGTGGCTGCTTGTATCTTTAAAAAAATATTATTGAAATAAAGAATTTTAGTTTTCTTACAGGGGGTAGTGATGATTATTAAAGACACTGACACTGGATAAAATATTTTTTTTTACATTTAGTTGAACTAAATCTTCATCCCATCTGTCAATAAAGCCTGCCACTGCTCTACTTCACCTCCTACAACATCAACAGCCCACCAACTTTCCATGCACCTGTGGCTAACCTCAAGTTTTACAGCCCTGGGAAGATAACTACATCTACAAAAAGACTAATCTGGAAGAAAATACAGATTTTAATTCATTTAACTGCCAATGTGTCAGCTTAATATACATGCTTGATATGTGGCAAAACACTAGAAAACTCTAAAAAGTAATGAGATTGGCAATATTATCAATATGTGAAACCAATCAAGTATTATTTAAAAAAATGTTTGAAAACTAAGCAATTTCAAATTATTTTTTTTAATCTTAAAATTTCAAAATCGTTTAAAATTTTTGCATTTTATAAAATAATTTTGGCAAATTTTTAAAATGCAAAATAATTTAATTTTTGCACATTTTTGAAATTTCAATTTTTTTTAATATATTTTCAAATTCATTGAAATAAAAAACCAAGACGTCACATGCACAAATTCATAAATTCAAAACACTCTTCATTTTGTTAATTGTTCACTAGATTTGAACTATTCTTGATACTAAAATTTTATACACTTTATGAAGATAAAGTAGATTTTGTGGCTCCTGAACGACTTTAATCCAAGTGACCAGAGGCAAAATGGCTCCTATGAAAGCAAAGGTTGCAGACCCCTGGCTTAGATCGTCTGGATTTTGAGAAATGTATAAAATCTTAAACTGAATAAGTCCTAGACGCACACCAGAGGTGATAGACCATATCTTCTCTATGTCCTGTTCCCTGAATACCCGCCTCGGTATGTGCATTTCCAGCTCCTCTTCCCATCTACGCCTGAGCTTACAAATGCGATGCATGCTCATGTGATATTTCTTCTTTCCACGTTCTCAGTGAGAGAGTTTTCGGCTCATTAAATTAGAACTGGAATCAAGCGAATTGTTATTTCTTGTTTGATGAATCTTTGGTTGTCATTTTTATTCGTGGAAACTTGTCATTTTAAGTTTTTGGAGTGTGTACATTACAGAGTTGTAACCTGTATGCCACTTTGACCAAGTTTTGACATGAGGATGCAGAATGGAAAATAACCTCTACCAGCCAACCCTACTGCACATTAATGAGTGTCAAAGTTTTACTACGAGGCTGCTGTATTGCATCACTGCAGCACCTGTAAATGACCTATATTTGGGATTTGGCTTTGACCCTAAAGCAGCAGGTCGATGGACTGATAACTGCAGATCCAGAGATCATAAAATCTCCCAGCATGTGTGAAGGAAAACTTGATAAAGCAAGAGATAAGAGCTCAAAGCAATAACCTCCTTTCTGGATCATTATGAAAGTCCACCAGAGGAGATAAATGATTCCCAAACTCCATCCGTGACGTTTTTTCCAGGATTAAACAATCGGTTTCCATGAGGCAGGAAGTGAGTCACCCCGTCCCCAGTGAAGCTCAATCTTCAGTAAATGTCTCAGCGGCTCTGAAGTTGATGTGTTTATGTGTTATTTTTATACAGTAAGGATGATGGTTGTGATTATCGGCTCTTTGTGTTTTTGATTTTCAGGCCCTGGAGGAATACGGGTCTCAGGACTCATCAGAGCAGAACAACAGTGAGCTGGAGACCAAGATGGAGGTGGCCAGGCAGAGTCTGAGGAGGGCAGAGGTAAAGGGAGAGTGTGCGTGTGTGTGTGTGGGTATATGTGTGTTATTAAGTAAGGAATAAGTTTCTCTGTTTTCTCAATCAGTGTCATGTTACGAAAAGTGGCCCCAGTGCTCCACCTGCTGGTTGGAAGTGGTAGAAGAAGTGCTCATTAAAAGTAAAAAACGCCACACTGTGAAATTACAGAGCAGCATTTGAAAGCTAAGCATCAGTAAAACCAGCACAAAGGGTTTTAGCTTCACTCTTCATGTGTTTAAGATTTTTAGTATAGTAAATTTCCGTCCATTAGTAAAACAGTCTCACTCTTTAACAGCGCAGGAGCTGATGAGGTCATCGTCCTCAATTAGGGATGGAGACCTTTCACATTTGAAATTATACTGTACTAATGTCCGGTACCTGGCAATTGGTGTTGGTACTCAACGGTTGCATTTTTTGATGTTTTTATCTGTTGATAATTAATAATTTGTTAGATAATAAAATCTCTGAGTTTTTCAATTTTACATATGTATTTCTCAATATATATAACCCTGCAATGCTGTGTTCATGTCCAGCTTTGAAAATTGCCTTCTCTTCCACTTCCTCACTATCACAAGGATGCGTTTAGGGACCTAAACATGGTACCGTTTGATAAACGTGAATCTGTACTCAGTACTACAGACAGAATTTGGTCTGTGCCTATAAAAGTAGGAATGTCCCCATTAGGGATGGGTACTGAATTAGGTACTTTAATGGGTAACGACTAAATTCGGTCAAGAGTACCAAGTACAGATTCATGAAAAATCAAAAGATGCCATGTTTAGGTACTTAAATGCATCTTTGTGACTGTGATGCATCTTTGTGACTGTGAGGGAGAGGAAGAGTAGGCAATTTTCCGTGCTAGATGTGAACACAGTATTATAAGGCTAAATATTGAAGAAAAATTATATAAAATTGAAAAAAAAGACATTTCATTAGTATTTTTTACCATTTAAAAACACAAAAAGTACCGAAAATCGGTACCATTGAGTACCGGTACCGATTGCCAGGTACTAGACAATGGTACTGTATCATTTCAAATGTGAAAGTCAGGGCTGATCATGTGGTTACGGACTCGATCAGGGATCGGGTGTAAATATACATTTTCATTCTCATTCTTTTTTATCAGATCTCTAATATTAGAAAACAAATGGTAAAAATGACAGGTCAGTATTTACTACCATTATGTGGTGGTACAAAGTCAGACCGTCTCAGCTCCACACAGAAACTATACAGGGCATGACGTCACCTTCCTGCAGTTACACTACTGGTTGAATGCTGTAACGTGGAGCAGAACATGACAGGAGCTTTAAGCTGGGAGCACGATGGGAGTAGAGTAGAAGTATCGGATCAGGACTCTGAATTGGCAGATAGGGCTGCAACTAATGATTATTTTTAATGTGGAATAATCTATTGGTTATTTTTTCGATTAGTTGATTAATCACGATTATTTCGTGTTTCAACCTAATGTGGCCTTTAAAATGTGCAGACCTTTAAAAATTCAACCTGTGTGTTGCATTTTCACTGCGTTTACCCAGAGTTAGGTTCTCACCTCTGATTGGTCAGCCCTGTGTCATGTTTGTTTGTTTATCTTTATTTCTTTCATGATGACATAAAAATATAAGTACAATACAAAAAAAAAACAAAAACAAAATAATTCTCAAAATGAATGAAGCAGGTAACAAGGAAATTAAGTTGTTGTACACAGTGTTGGACAGACCACTCATTAGTGACTTTGGGCTTATTTTCTAATGTTTATTTGCTCATTGGGGTTTGCTTCACTCTCTGTATGATCCCGTCGGACTCACTCCCAGCTCTTCATGACAATGCGTTAAGTTTTGTTTCTCTACATGGGCTAAGTTGGGAGAGTTTTGACCCTAGTTTGTGACTCAGATCCTGAACAGGAGACTTAAAGGAGCGCTAAACACCGGGAGCTGTCAGGCTGTTCAAGCCGGAGATGCAGAGCCTCCGTCAGCGCTCATCGCCGTCAGGGCGCGGAGATTTTTCCTCATTAATACTCCTCCTGTATGAACTGAGTGATCTTTCCCCACAAAAGTATCTGTTAGCGTGGAGCCTCATGCTGTGAACTGAAGTTACAGATGAGCATTACGCCCTAGTATTTGATTTCACCTTTTGACGACAACAATAAAAACAATAACAAGACGCGTCGACTGTTAAAAATTACGTCCATGAATTTTATATAGTGGACAAGTCAATTATGTCAACTAATTGTTGCAGCCCTATTGGCAGATACTCGAAATCAGATGACTCAGACTTGAACTTGGTGGCAAAAATCCTGATGGGGTCACCCCTTTATAAAAGCACCTGTTTCTGTACCCATCCCCATCCTCATTAATCTCGTCTCCATTTTTCATAAGAATGATTGTGTCACCCAATGTTGTATTAATCGTTTCCTCTTTTAATCTCAGACGGTCAAAGTGAAAGCTGAAGCTCGTCTGGACCTGCTGCGGCAGGCGGGGATCACGGTTGAAACGTGGCTGAAGAGCGCCATGAACCAGGTGATGGAGGAGCTGGAGAACGAGCGCTGGAACAACCTCAATACCCATGATCCTTCACTCTCTGTAAGAAGACTTCTATCCCAACACCCATCAAATCTTTAATGCCAGGTTGAGCTCAGTTTGAACAGAACAGGTTTTTACTCTGAACTCACCATGTTTCTGCAGGGAACAGCAGATCTGGAGCGAGAGGATGAGGAGGAGATGGAGGACAGTGGAGAAGTGTTGGACGACAGCAGCTCCAGCCCCTCCAGCACCTTGAAGAACTATCCGCTCACCTGCAAAGTCCTCTACTCCTACAAGGTACCAGCAGAATATGACCCAGAGCGACCTTTGGTTGTGATGCACGCTTGTGAATAATTGTGCAAAAACTTTTTAAATATTTATTTGTCCATAAAAGATTGCAACATAGTTTTAATCAAAACACGAGCCACTAACAGCTGCCATGAAAACCCATCATAAAAATCTGAAGTTAATCTCACATCACCATGATTTACATCCTCTAGAGTGTTGTTGAACTCCAGTTGGGATTTTCTGAAACTGTTGCAACAAAAGTCAGAGCTGTGGCGTTTGGTTTCTCTCGTATTGTTTCTTGTTTACAAAAACAGTTTCAGCACAGAGACTCCGAGCATTGAGAGTTTAGTGATTAAGGAAGATGTGTTTTCTGCTGGCTTGGTTTTAACCACAGTGAGCCCGTTTGACCTGATTGTTAAAAGCTGTTTTTTTCTTTGTTTCCAGGCGTCTCAGCCTGATGAACTGACCATCGAGGAGCAGGAAATCCTGGAGGTTATTGATGATGGAGACATGGAGGACTGGGTCAAGGTAAATCTGCCACCACATGTTGTTGTGTTTTCAACCTTCCCCGTTCAGTTTTGCTTTGACTTTTAGATTGTTTTTGTTGATTTACGACAAAGTGTCACCATTGTTTGTGTTGATTTGTATTTCCAGGCCAGAAACCGCAGCGGGCAGGTCGGCTACGTCCCAGAGAAATACTTGCAGCTGCCTTCATCTAACAGTTTACTCAGCATGCTGCAGGCTCTGGCTGCTCTGGACGCTCGATCCCACTCCTCCAGTAACTCCACTGAACCTGAAACTGAAATACCAACCGGCTCTGTTAACGGAGACTCCAGTGGTGAGGAGTAACTCTACTAAATAAATGCTCATAGAGCTGATACGTTTGTGTATTTCCATCCATATTCAACCTGTTTTTCTACTTCCCAGTGTCGTTTGCAAAGGCCTTGTACGACTACGCAGGACAAACAGACGAAGAGCTGTCGTTTCCAGAAGGCGCCATCATCCGCATTCTGAGCAGAGAGACGCACGAGGACGATGGTTTCTGGGAGGGAGAGTTTAACGGTGTTGTTGGGGTCTTTCCTGCCGTACTCGTGGAGGATCTGACCGGAGGCAGCGAGAACGGTGACGGACACAAAGATGGCAGCACACAGGTGTGATTTTAGGCTCTTTTACCAATAATTTAAGAAATCTGAAGTGTGGGAACAGGGTGATAAAGAGGGCTGGGACGATATGCTATTCACACAATTAAAATTTTGATTCTTCGACAATACCATTTTTTTATTTTCACTTTGCTTTTTTAACACCAGACCATGTGAAAAAGTTAAATGACAATGACTTCAGACTTTATCAGGAGCCATATTTTCCCATAAAGTCAGAGAGAAACATTTTGCCCTCTGCTGGAGAAAAGTGGTAACTTTTTTCCAATCCAGTCTATAAACAAAGACTGAAATGAAGAATTCAAATTTGAAAAAAAAAAGGTTTTTTTTGACAACAAATCTATAAATTCTCAATTTTATTCTTTCACCCCTAGTGATAAATGTCCCGTTATTGTTTCTTTTGTCTTAAGTTAAGTTTAGGTTTTAATCTTCTGCTTCCTCCCCTCAAGGCGTCCCCCTCCCCTCTGGCTCAGTGTGACCGCTCCCCTCGCAGTCCCTTCCAGCCGGGGCCCCTACACAGCAGCCCCCTCCAGACCCCCACCATGTCCTCTCCTCAGTCGAGCCCCTGCAGCGCCACAGCCTCTCCCATTGGTCGACCGCCCTCCTATCACAATGGGCATCACCGGCCGCCACCAGCACCTCACAAAAGCCCCTATCAGAGTAAGATTCACTGCTTTGACTTTAAGTCCAGTTTTTAAAGAGGGGAAAATAAGTATTGAACGCGTCAACGTACTCAACACACATGGCTCCATTCATTGCTCCGTCAATTATATGAAGTTTGTCAACACCATGAGATGAGAAACAACCCCATGCCATGATGCTTCCACCTCCAAACTTCACTGTTGGTGTCGTGTTTTTTGGCTGATTCTCCTCCAAACATGGTCTGTAGTATGACAGCCCAAAAGTTCAATTTTGGTCTCATCTGACCGGACAACATTCTCCCAGTATTCTACAGGCTTGTCAAGATGCTGTTTAGCAAACTTTAAACCAGCTTCAACATGCCTTTTCTTGAGGAATGGAGTCTTGCGGGCGGAGCGTCCATAGAGGCCATGGCGGTGGAGTGCATTGCCTCTTGTTTTCTCTGTAACAATTGTACCTGCTGCCTCCAAGTCTTTCTGGAGCACTTTCAGGGTGGTCCTTGGCTTGTTGAGTACTCTTCTGACTATCTGTCTGACTCTCTGGTCAGAAATCTTCAAGGAGCTCCTGTGCGTGGCCTGTTGATGGTAAGGTGGTGCTTCTTCCACTTGTGAATAATGGCCCCAACGGTGCTGACTGGAATATTCAGGTGCTTTGATATAAGTCTGTAACCAGTTCCATTCTGATGCTGAGCAACAATCAGGTTGTGAATGTCTTCAGAGAGCTCTTTGCCTTTACCCATCATGAGGTGTGTGCTATTTAACTGCTTGGTGAAAAAACAACCTTTTTTATAGGACCATCAATTTGCTCTAGCCCAGCTGATGTTGGTTTGCACTAATTGGAAGTTGAAGTAATAATTACTGACAGATTTCAGGTGGTATGGTGCATTTCCTTGCCAAAGTATACAGCCTTTCCATGGTGTGTTCAATACTTTTTTCCTGTGTTGTCGAACTTAATTCACCATAATCATTATTTATGGACCTGAACGTTGTGATTTCTTTTCATGTGTGGATTATTTGAGTTAAAACCAATGTCTGGTAGAAATTTTGTTTGAATTGCAGCTTTGGAAATAAATGTGATGAGAAAAAAAGTTGACGCGTTCAATGCTTATTTTCCCCACTGTAAGTTGACCTGAAGTGTGATGTAACCTGTGTCGTCTTCTCCTCAGGTCCAGCTCAAGGCTCTCCTCAACCTCCAAAATACCCAGAGAGCGGCGCCAGCACCATCAGACCTGTGAGTGCATAGACGTTAGTGTTACTCCTCTGTTTTCTTTCTTTCTGCTCACTAACATCCCCCTCGCTGGATCTCTGCAGGTCCGTGCTGCTCCTCCACCCCCCAAGCAGCACCCTCGTGGGCAGGTGAAGCGGAGAGAGGAGGTTGAGATCACGTTGGTTTAAAATCCGCACCCTGGTGGTGACGGCATGAAAGAAGAAGGCTCGGTTCAGAGCGGACGGTTCTCGGCGGTTCTGTGCCTCCAAACGGACTCCCAAAGGCAACCTGAGGAACTTCATACCCCTCGAAGACACCTGGAGGCCCGGATAGGCCTGACGCTTTGTCCTTTTGTCTTTTCACACAACACCTCACAGGGTTAGTGTGCTGTGGAGGAGTAACGTGCCTTTCTCTTTTCTAGACTCCTTTAACTCCTTCCTCCCGCTCCTTCACTTGATCCTCTTTTTGTCAAGTGAAAAGGACATTTTTCAAAACTTTTATGGACAGTTATACATCCTCCTGTCTCCTACAGTCCTGACTAAATAACCCACACACTGTCTCATATTGACGTCTCTAAATATCAATCCTTTTGGGATTTTTTCTAAAACCTACTCTGTTCGAATCTTGTTCCTAAATAGTGATGATTGGCAGTCAAAGATACAACATGCATGTGCAGAAAAACATCAAGTTATTAATATCAAGGTGTTATCCGTACATAGAATAATGTTATATTAAAAATCAAGACAATTTATTTGATTTTAATTGTTTCTGAATCTCAAACGTTAATCAGCTGAAGCATTTTGGCTTTATTCTAGGCTGAGAAACGACTCGTAAAAACCCAAATTAAAGTGTCAGAGCACTTTAATTTAGGTGTCCTTTGGTTGGAGAAAGAAGCATTGATTGCCTTTTTTCAAGCCTTTGTTCAAAAGCAGTGCTACAAATTGTTATTATTCTTATCAGCGAATAATAGTTTGGCATAAACACTTTCAATTTTAGTCAAAGGAGGATTTTTTTACGTCTTATTTTTGCAATTTGTGCAGGAGGAGTTATCTCAAAGATCACTAAGACGATTTTTTACCAATTGATTGGCTTTTTTTGTCTTTTATTCCTGCAGCACTCTCCATACATATGTAAATGAATACATAGTGATGTTAATTAACAAGAATTTTCAGCCAGTCATGTCTCACTTTATCACTTCCTGTGCTGCTCTGAGACTCCAATCTTTCCAGTTTTCACCGCAGGGTTTTTCTTCTATGCAACAATGTAATACTCGGCCCGGTCTTCTCTCATCACACGTTCTGAACATGAAGCTTCAACACAAACCAAAAGCCGATCAAAAAAACGCGCCAGCATGGACGAGGCTGGTCCTCTCCTCGAACACACGTAACCGTCCGCGGTTACACAAACAAGGGAAAAGTGGCAATTTTAATTGTTTTGTCAGTAGGAAGTATCTCCTAGGAAAATGTACCCTGTATCTTCTTTTTGATTAGTTTTCAGCCCCTTTTTGTGATGTTTTCTTTGAACAAGCAAAGAAATCTCTTAAAGGGAGGAACATAGTGCGTACAAACGTAGTTAAACTTTTTATTTTTCTTCTCTTGTGTTGTGAGATCAGAAATATTTACCGGTGAAGTTCGCTGGTGAGAGCAGTGGTTTGTTGAGGGTAAAGTTGCAGTTGGTGACAGTTTACACGAAGAAGATGTGCAGTTTAAAAAAGCCTTTATTTTCAAAAAGGAGGAAACCATCCTGAGCTGCTAGCTGTCTAATTTTAAAGATAAAACTCTAAACTGTTATAGTGAAGCACTTTTTGATGCCTTCTTATTCCTTTTCAGTATTGTGGATGCTACGTTGTTTGTTAATTTTTCTTGTTTGACATTTGGTTAACCAGCTGTATTGGTATGAAACATTTCCTTTAACCTGCTCTTTCAATATTTAGCCTTGAATAGTCTTTGTAGTGTCTTTGTTTGAGATTGAGATCTGTTTGATCTGTATTGTTTTACCATGAATAGTTTACAGAGAGCTTGGAGATGGATATCTGTACAAATATTAGCACATTGTTTTTCTCCTTTTTGTTGATTTTAAGTTTTAGAATTAGGATTAAGAAGAGTATAAAAGCCTTAGTTCAATTCGATCAGAGGAAAAGAGATATCTGTCAGCCATGTCGCTGTGTTCTCGTTGATCTCCTTGAGATCTGAATGACATCAAACTTATTTTTGAAGTTTGCATTTACCCTGTTGTATTGATTAAAGAAGAAGTTTTCTTTCCCAATAGAGAAGTTATAAACTTGCCGCTGGTCCTGGTTCCACGTTAAGTCTGGATCTGACATTCAGTGACAAACTGCCCTCATTGTAAGCTCTGCGAATGCTGCAGAGTGTCATATTTACACACCAGTGGATGTTTAACTGTATTTATTGTGTACAAATAAATGTGAAATAAAGATAGCTTAAATGGTACAAGAGAAGACTGACTCTGTTTCTTCATAATCCAGTTTGCACCATATAAGGTATCGGCTGTAAGAGCAACATGTCAGAGCTGTGAGACACGAGAGCGCCCTCACGTGGTGAATAGTGATATTACAAGCAGATGCATGCTTTCTGCATCCCTCCTCACTGACACATGAGGAGTTTGTTTCAAGTAGTACTCTTATGACGATGGCACATCTGTTTGTACATCCACCATTCATTTAGTTATATTCTCTTTCTCAGAAACAAAATAAATTAATTACAAAAAACAAAAAAAACATTAAGCCTCCACTTGGAAAAAATGTGTTTCGGCTGTGCTTGATTTGGAAAAAAAAAGGAAATAAAGATTTTTTTTTTTAACTCACAACAGTGTTGTCTAAAGAATATGTCATTATTTTTCTTTGTTCCTTTAGTATTTGGCTTCCTTAAATTTTCATTTATATATCAAGTTGTGCAAAAAAAATAGTAGCAATTGGGAAGTCTTGTACTATTGCATATTTGAAATTAATTAATTTGGGAAAAAATGAATAAAGTAAGAAGACAAAAGATAGTCAAGAGGATTTTTCAACACTGAGTCAATAAGGGTAAATTATCAAGGTGATCAGACTAGTACAGCCCTTGTTTGGTTATCCTTTCATGTTGTGGTAATTTATTCATACAGAAAATTGGAATATATCCAGATTAAACATAAAACAGAATAAATTAAGAGGTAAGATAAATGTGGAAATAAAACAAAAAAAGTTAAGATACAAAAAAGATAACTACTTTAGATAAATGAAATTCCTAACACTTGCAATAAAGATGGAAAATGAATTAATAATTTAAAAAAAAAACGTATAAAAATAATCCAAAAAGAAATTTTAAAATTGAATACAAAACATCAGAAAATTACCGAATTTTAAACCACAAGAGCTAGTGATGTGCTTTCTTTCGACCGTTGTATATTTTGTAGTGTTTTATTTTGTAGAAGCTGGAAGTACTTCTTTCTCTTCCGGTTGCATTGACAGTGGTGTGGAGAAAAGATGGCTGCTGCTTCGGCGGCAACGGCGAGTTCTTCCCCCGGTTTGTGTCCAAATTACGCCGTGATTTGCTCCTTCCTGGAGCGTTACGGGGCATTGTTGGACTTACCGGAGCTTACCTTTCCTCAGCTGGAGAGATACCTGCGGGACACATCCTCAGGTGAGAGAGAAAAGCACCTGGCTGCTCGCGGGAGGAGGAGAGACTTCATTAATGATAATTGTATCGAGCTAACAGGCTAACAGCTACGAGGGCTAGCCGTGTGTTATTGTGTGGATTTTTAACCTTATTGTGTGCCTTGTTTCTGGTAAACTGCCCGTAAAAGCTGCTGTTCGAGAAGGGAGACGTATCTATCTATATAATCACACTAACTCGCGTTCAAACTCGCCGAATTAGTCGAGCCTTTTTATCTTTTTTTAGCATTTGAATTGGGCTTAATTTTTCCAAGCAGCCTTTATCTGTCGTTGTAACGTTTCTTGCAACACAACACTGATATTAATGTGTTGTTCATCATGTCTGTGATGCAGTTAATATGGAAAATGTTCGTGCTACGCGTCGTGGGTTTGATTATACATCTGAAAAGGTGTCATTGTCAGCGACTGAGTCATAATTGTTCACTTTATTTACAGTTACAAATTTTGCCATGGAGTGGTTCCATTGCTTCTGTTAAGTAACCGTTACGCCTGTAATTTCCGGCGGACGCTTTCAAAATAAAGTTCTATTGGCACTATTAACAAACTACTAGCTGTGATAGATCCTTTGTCATTTTTAATTCCGTGCACTCTTTTGCTATTCAATGTCAAAACAAAGTATCTTCCCAGAATTCCTGTTGTTGATCAACTCGAGAGCTATATTTACATATGCGTTTAAATAAATTAAATCCTTCTACTTCCGTTAGTGCTGCTAATTTTGGTTCGCTTGACGGTCTTTTTAATTAAGCTGGGGTGAATTGCGCATGCGCTGCTCATCCTGAACTCTGTTGGGGTCTGTATTATTTAACGTTAAACGTATTCTTGTTCCTTGAAACGTTATTATTGTGTAATTTTTAGAATAAAGTCATATTTTCGCTACTTGGACTGGTTATTAACATCCGAGACGTACGTTTTTTTTCGTTACGTGACAATGATTTACCCACAAACACACGTACGAGATGAGAGAAAAATATTTTAAATAAAATATACTCAAGCATAGTGTAAAAGTACCGAAATTATTTTTGTTTCTGTTTGGCCAGTTACTGTTTTAACTATTCTTTTGTAATGCCTCATATATAACACTGAAAAATTATTGGGGACTTTGTTTACATATGTTACTGAGAATTGTATTTTGACGCAGGTAAACATTTGAGACATGCCTCTATTTTTGCAACTTTTGCTTGTTTTCCACATTTATAACTTTTTTTTGTTTATATAAGCCACCTTTGTTACACAATCATCATCTGAAATTTTATTTCAAACTAAAGGACCTTTTCTTACCAATGCACAGACCTGTTCTTCTTACAAAGATAGGTGAACTAATCAAAAGGGGGTGATAAACCAAAGACTTTTTAAGATTTTTTATGGGGAAATGATGCATGGAAATGGGTTTAGCAAAAAAGGAAATAATTCGCAGTCACTTAATCTGTTAGCTCTATGTATCAGTAGGATACAGTGCAGGCTGAACTCTCTGCACATGTGCAAAGTTAGGCATGTAAGAAACTTACTGTGATGCTGCTCACAGTTTTAACCCCTGCTTCAAACAAGTGTGCACCAGAAGCTAACTTTGTAAAGAGTTTGTGTGATTGATGAAGTGACCGTGATGTTTTCTGATATTTTTCAGTTCCTAAGCTTTTGGTTGAGCTGCATGTCAAGTTGCTGAGGAAGATCGGCAAGTCGGTTTCAGCAGACAGATGGGAAAAGTATCTCGTAAAGGTAATTTTTTGAAAAAGAGGTCTGATTCTTTCCCATTTTCTGCTTGTGTTTTAAAAAAAAGTGTTGGTGAACGAACTGTGGGTGTGGATGGAGAATGTTTTTGAATTTTATGTTGTGGAAAAAACTAGAAAAGTATTTACTGTCGAGCCTCGAAAGTTTCTGCCCACTGCTGCATTAAAGTGATACTCCGGGATGGAACAAGTTGGGTCCTATCACAAGGTTTAGGGCAGAAATTACCCCTACAGCAGTGTTTTTGTGCAGCAGAAGCTCAGAGCGCTCACACCAAACACCCCCTCCCTGCTCCTCTGCCGGTTTCCTCTGCACTCAGACGGGGCCATATTTTACTTGACCAAAAACACAAATAAACGGACTCCCACAGAAAAAATCTGATATGGGTCTGCATTCACGCTTTATTTAGAGAATTTTCAGCGCGTTACTTTCACACAAAAACACCGCTAAATAAGGCTCTAGTTCTCATCGTGTCTTCATCCTGGCAGACTACCTGCGTTTGTTTATATCTGGCATGCCACGCGTGGACTGATACACTAAGCGGCGTGCGCCTCGTAGCCAGCTGTGGCTCTGCAGCGGAGGTAGCACCGTTTTACAACACGATGAGAACTAGAGCCTTATTTAGCGGTGTTTTTGTGTGAAAGTAACGCGCTGAAAATTCTCTAAATAAAGTGTGAATGCAGACCGATATCAGATTTTTTGGTGGGAGTCGGTTTATTTGTGTTTTTGGTCAAGTAAAATATGGTCCCGCCTGAGTGCAGAGGAAACCTGCAGAGGAGCAGGGAGGGGGTGTTTGGTGTGAGCGCTCTGGGCTTCTGCTGCACAAAAACACTGCTGTAGGGGTAATTTCTGCCCTAAACCTTGTGATAGGACCCAACTTGTTCCATCCCGGAGTATCACTTTAAGGTGGAGGCAGTTTGTTTTATAATGTGAGCCGGTGGAAACCGACTTTGATTCCAGTCTGTAAAAATCAAACATTACAGCCTTTAATGCTCCACAGAACTGAGCAGCATCTTCCCATTTTGGTGATCTGAGAAATATGGTACCCATTAGTCATCTGATCCTCTTTATATGAAAAATATTGATTTTTGCGGCTGTAGGAAGAGTGGAAAAGCTCTAAAATCACATTTAGACCATTAAAAGACTTTTATATTCTCCATTAAAGGCAAAGTTCGATTTGATGAAGTACTGAAGGATGCTTTACAAAGTCTGTCATATATTCACTCCACCACATGAAGACGCTATAAGAAGCAATCAAGACTTTGACGCTTTGACATCACAGTATAAGAGGCATTAACTTTAGCAGCACTTGTTCTCTCTTGTTAACAGTAGCAGAACGGTTATATTTTAAGAACAACAAAACAACAGAGCGTTGAAACCTTTCCTTAAATACCATCTCATGTTGTTTGAAATAGACTTTCAAACTGAAACCTCAGAATTTATTTGTGAGGTTTCAGTTTTTAACCACAGTAATTTGTCAGTCAGTTTAAAACTCCACCAAGCAGCTAGCTCATGAGTTCTTTCTGTTTGGTCATAAAAAATCTTTGTTAAGATGTAAGATCTGTTGCTTTTTTTGCTGATGAATTTGTTTGAATGGTTCCTGCAGATATGTCAGGAGTTCAACACGACCTGGGCGTGGGAGCTCGAGCAGAAAGGATACAAGGAGATGACGGTGGAGTGCAAGACGGGGATACTTAAAGTAAGCATGCTGTTTTTGTTCTCTTTGGTCATTATGATAATACATTTGTTTATTTATTTAGCATCTTAAAAAAAATGTGTACAAAGTGTTTTAAGAGGCAAAGCATTCAGAGTTTTATAAAGGCTGACAAGGAAAAACATTTAACAGAGAAATTGAAACATGTCTGTACATGTATTACAGCAAACACTTTCTAGCAGCAAACATTTTTATTACAATTTTAAAAACATTTCCTATGAATGGTTAAAGTTTGCAGTATTTACAGTCCAGGGTTTCTTTTTCCAACACAGAGCTGTAAGAGTTAAATATACTCTTTCCTAAATGAGCCGACAGATGATTTCAGACACAATTGCCAGGGTATTTGTAAACTCATTCACTTGGAGTGGGAGAAAAAAAATGTATGGAAGTATCAGGATTTTTTTGTTCGTGGATTTAAATTGTGATTTTTTTTTTTGTCCAAAAATCAAATATTAATTTTTTAAATTATATTAATTTATTTTATTTTATTTTATTTTATTTTATTCAAATTTTGTTTATAAGCTAGATTGGAAAAAAGTTGAGATGTCAGATTCCCTGAACAAATCTTAAAAACTGACTCACATGTGATGTTTATTTTTTGGGAGAATATAACTCCTGATACAGTCTGTAGACATCATTATTCAACTTTTTCACATGGTCTGGTGTTAAAAAAAAGCAAACTGCAAATTGCAAAAATTGAAAATATTAAAAAAATCGCAATATAAATGAATCCGCACCCCAAAAATTGATAAAGAATCAAATTGGGAGAATAGCATATCATTATCATCCCAGCTTTATCACTCTCTGGGTTGTTTATGTCAGGGTTTAGACTACATGGTATGGGTTTATAGACTCATAAACATAATATGTACACAACAGAGTACAAATTTTTCCAGACCAAACCTCGCTTTTTGTGACCTGGAGCTTCATGTTTATAAAGTATAGGAGGAAAATCTACCATCAATGATAAAAAAAAATGTGGGATATTTTATGAAAAGGGACGAGAGGCAAAAAATTGACCAATTTCAAAATCAAATCTAAGAATGTAGTGGGTTATTTTTTCTAATCAGTAATGAAATTGAATGAAAAATCTTTGAATGTTGGACCGTTTTCTGGACAGAAGCATCTTTAAAGAAATGATTATTTGTTCCTGGCATCTTTGGTGAACATTTTCTCACAATTCTTTTCATATTTCAAAAATAATTAGTGCTTTTTGTAGCAAAACTTGAAAGATAAAAAAAAAAGAGTAAAATTAAACAAGATGACTTCCTATGTCTGTCAGTAAAAGATGTTTATTTGCTTTAGCCATCATACTAACCATCAAATATCGAGACAGAAATCATTTATACTTAATTTTGTATATTGACATCTTGAGTCAGCTTGTTTTGAGGAAAAATAATCTTTAGCTTTCGACACCTTCTCTTCCTTTTTGCTCCCCCAGTATTTATGCGAGTGTCAGTTTGACGACAACGTGAAGTTCAAAGCCGCCATCAATGAGGAGGACCCGGACAAAATGCGTCTGCAGCCGATCGGCCGGGACAAAGACGGTCAGATGTACTGGTTTCACCTGGACCAAGACGACAACGTGCGTGTGTATGTGGAGGAACAGGACGACTTGGACGGCTCGTCCTGGAAGTGCATCGTCAGGTGAGTCAAAGAAAACGTGTCATCATTGAATAAGTGATGTGAAATGAGAGCGTAAGTCTTATTCTCCCTTTTCTTTCCTGTAGAGAAAGAAACGACCTGGCTGAGGTTGTCGCTCTGCTGAAGACACAAATCGACCCGGCGCTGTTGAAGAAAGATCTGGAGTCTAAAGCTGACGAGGGGGAGGGAAAAGACAAAACAGAAGGCGAAGGTGAGACATCAGATGAACTGTTGGCAGGTTTTTACTGAGTGTTAATGTGGTTTAAAAAAGAAAGAGCAGTGTTTGATAAACTCCTGGACATTCGCTGCATCATATCTGTGAGTTCTGTGTCTGAATCTTTTATTTAACTGCAGGTTTTTCTTTTTTTCTCTGCATTACAGGTGAGGTTAAAAAGTCAGAGAGCACGTCTGATGAAGAAAACAAGGACTCAAACGCGGCTAACAGTCCGAAAAAGGAGAAAAATGAAAAAGACAGCTTAAAATCAGAAACATCTGAAGACAAATCGTCTCTAAACGGCGTCATGGAAGTAAAACCTGAAGCAGAGCTTCATCCAGAGAAACCCTCTGAGGACGGCGTCAGCACAAAAACCCAGAGCATTAAAGAAGAGCCGATGGAGGTGTCAGAAACTACACCGAGCACCACAACGAGCGAACCCTCCTCTGAGGCGCCGTGTTTATCAGTGAAAGCAGAAAAGGGGGAGGTGCCAAAGAAGAGCAGCACAGAGGAGATTCAGCAGGCTCTGAAGAACGACCAACAGGCCAAAATCCCCCTGAAGAAAAGAGGGATGAAGTTCAGCGAAGACTTTGAAAAAAGTAGCAGTATTATTGTGCAGAATCCATCCATTGTTCAGGTCAAGGAGGCTCCGAAACCCGAGTCCACTCCTGAGCCCACAAAGAAAGCTCCGAGTATCAACGATCATGTTAACGGCGAGGTTCAGCCCACGTTGGAAAAGGAGCTCAAGAGCAATTTATGTGAGTCACCAAAAGCCGACAAAGAGCAGACGTCTCCACCAGCTGTAGAGAAACCTGCAGAAAACAGAGAAAAGGACTTGACGTGCACAGACAAGGACGGTCGGAAAGAGAAAAATAATGACTCCAGTTCAGAGAAACCCACAGAAGAAGCCGCGGCACAGGAGGCCGACCCGAGCAAGAAAAGTCAAGATGTGCAAGTCGAGAGCAAAAACTCGGCAACGAAAGAAAAGAAAGACGAAGCTCGCGAGTCTCCCCCGGCACCCACAGAGCCGCCACCTTTACCAAAAGACGTGAATAATGCACTCGAGAAGTCGTCTAATCATGAAAAAGTAAAAGAGAAGCCGGCAGAAGTGAAAGAGTCTTGTACAGGAGACAAGACGACATCAGAAAAATCTGATAAAACATTAACGACGGCAGAGTCAAAGGAAGACAAATCAAAAGATTCAGAGACGAAGACATCGTGTGAAGACATGGAGACGTCAGAGTCGAGTCAGAGCGAAAACACAAAGACAGAAAGGAAAGAAACAGAAACAAGTGAAGCTAAAGACACAACAGACGCTGACGCAGAGAAATCAGATAAATCAGATCCTAAAGAGACGTCAGGAGTTATTAAAGCTCTCAAAGATCACGAAAAGAAATCTGTCCACCCTGAAAAAGCTGAATCACCGCCTGTCGCTGAGAAGGCAGAGAAGTCAAAAGACAGCGCCAATGAAAAGACACAAAAAGTTACACAAAGTCCTGTAGACATCATGAAAAAGGAGGAAAAAGCAATCAGTGAGAAAGCAGAAGAAACAAAAACTAAAGAAAGAGAGGAGGCGTCTGTTATTAACGAGAAAGACAAACCAGAGTTATCCAAACCTGACGAGAAAAAAGACAACGTCAAAGACGAAGAGAAGACTTCAGAAAAAGACAGTTCAACGTCTGATACCAACGCTGAAAAGAGCAAAGAGAAGGAAGAGCCTGAAGGTGTAAAGAAACCTGTCACATGTGATGATGGTACGATACCCAACGCCTGCAAGACGAGCGACTCCACGCCAGGAAAACCTGATGAGACAAAGACACAAGAGGATGAGAAAGCTGAGACAAAATCGGTCGAAGGGAAGGCGACAGAAAAGGCATCTGATGAGAAACCATCCAGCCCCACTGAGGAGACAAAAGCAGCAAAAGATGAAGAAAAATCTGGAAGTCAAGAGGACGCAGAGCAGGAAAAAGTGACAGAAGAACAGCCTAAAGAGGCTGATTCGTCTGCAGAAAAGGAGAAAGATGCCAAAACAAAAAAGGATGACGCTGAAAAGGAAGGTCTTAAAAAATCTGAAACAGCTCAGTGTCAAGATAAAGATGATAAAGAAGATAAAGAGGATTCCCCAATAAATAAACCCACAAAAACTGACAAGACTGAGAAGGAGGGAGATGTTCAAAAAGAGGGTGAACCCAAAACCGAGGAATCTCAACGCCAAAATGCAGAAAAGGAACCTGATGAGGAACCCTCGGCTAAAACTAAGAAAACCACCGGAGAGACAGATCCAGAAAAACCCACTGACGAGGAAAGTAAAAGCAAAAGCGACGACGAAGAAGAGTCCGCAGCAAAGAAAGAGGTAGCAAACGGCAAGGAAACTTTGTCGATAGTCCAGGAGAGAAACCGCCGCCGGAGGAGAAAGGCCCCGGTGCACCGACGGAAAGCCGAGCTGCAGAGAGAGGAGAGACAAGGAGACTCAGAGTCCGATACCAACATCGGCATGTCGCTCAGAAGGTCGCCCAGGATCTCCAGACCGACTCCTAAAGCTGTGGAGATCAACGACAGGAAGATGGAGAAGTCGCAGGCGGAGAAGGGGGACGAGAAAGAGAGGGAAGGAAAGAAAAACGGAGAAGAGGAGGAGGAGGAGGAAGAAGAGGAGGAGGAGGAGAAAGCTGTTCAGAAGAAACCGAGAGAGAAAAAGATGGATCAAGAGGGTCAACCAAAACCTAAAGTAAGAAACTTCACCAGGTTTTATTATGTTGAAATGCTGAGTCAGCATTTTTTTCTTATTCTTCCCTATGTTTTTTTGGTTCGTTATTACTTCTTCAAATTTTGTCTGATTTTCACCATTCAAATTTTAAACTATTTAGCTTTATCAGGAGATGTGTTCTATGAGTCTTCTATGACTTTTCTCATCAATAATCCTTAAACTTTTTTATTTATTCTGCTTTTTCTGACTAAATTTCCCCCATTAAAATGAATGGTAAACTACTCCTCTCCCTCCTAAATTTTCCTCAACTTCGAGACGTTATTACTTCAGCGTACTTCCACTTACAGACTTCATTTTTGCTTTAAAATGTTCACTGATCTTTCAGCTCTTCATGTATGTTACAACTTTTAGATATCTTTAACAGTTCTTGAGATTTAACTGTTTAAGCAACTTCAACTTTTCAGGTTTTTCACTCAAACCTCAGCTAATAGAGTGTGGAACTTCTTCAGTTAGAGTGAAGGAGGCTGCTACTGAGACGTTACAACTTTCTCAAACAAATTGCCGTAACTTCCAAAATCTCCACTGTAAAAAAATAAAAAATACATTAAAATGTTCCCTGACTTCTCCTGCTTCAAACAAAGGGAGTATTTTAGCAAAATAAAAGTGCTGTTTGGCCAAAAAATGCCCAAATGTGACACAAAACCTCATTTTGCCATAATCTGCGGCAATGTTAATTCTGAGCCTCTTCGTCACCTCAGCTCCATTTGTGACTACTTTTGTAGCTCGCTGTCCTGTGCTCATTTTTGGCGCTAACAACCTGTAAAACACATCATTGTGTTCATCAGAGTCTCCAGATTCTTTCGATGTTATTGTTTTTCTGACAGCCCTGACGGTTTCCCCACAGCTTTAGCAGATTCAGACCCAACCCTTCAGATACAAGTTATTAAACAGGTGCAGCTCTCCACAGCCTATCGAGCAGGTTACCATGGAAACATTTCATCTCAAACAGCTGTTTATACAAACTAAGCAAAATATTCAGAACAAAGACACGTGTTTCTGCTCTTTCTGTCACTCACAAACACAAAGACTTTTACAAGTACTTTATTACTGATACTCTTATCACTACTTCAGTTACTTCTAATACCAAACCTCTCTCTTTGACTTACTCTACATGCTCCACTATTTACTGCGTAGAAGATTTGTTTTTCAGCTTCAGTATTTCAATGCATTTGCTGCACGGTAATGCAATTTCTCTAGCTGTTTTAGTCCTTTTAAAAGTGGAACTCTGTTTCTAAAACCACAACAAGCTTACACGTCGGGTAACTTTAACGATTGATTTGACTGTTTCCAATTAATGTTGTTTGAGTAATCGGTTAATAGCCATTTGTTTTTATTAACAGTTAATTTCTCTCATGTATTTTATCTAAAATAAGGTTAAAAAAATGAACAAGTTAATTTGTTCTGCTTCTTTATTCCAGGGGAGAAAGAGACGGAGAACCCGATGGTCCAACACACGGACGCGTCGTAAAAAGAAAGGCTCCGAGGACGAAGAGGACAACAGCGAGGAGTCGTCCAGCGAAGAGGAGGAAAGCGAAGAAGAGGACGACAGCGACGAGGATTACAAGGTGGAGCGAGGCAGAAAGCGACGAAACCGCAACCGAGAAAGACGAAGCTCGGACTCCTCGACATCCTCAGACGACGATCTACCTCCAAACGACGACCCCTGCAAACATTGTGGTCTTCCAAATCACCCAGAGCTGGTGAGCACTCACAAGATCTCACTGAAAATCTTTATCAAACACTCGATAAGGAAAGTGTCTTTGCATGTCCAATGCTTTATATGTTCAGGTTTGCTTTGTCCCCTTTGTGCAAACAGCCAAGAAACAGTCATCTGTTGTTGGGGATGTGCTGTTCAGGTTTTGGTGAGAAGATGAAATATGATCCTAGGAGAAAAGCTCAGAGAGTTTAAAGGCTTGTCACACATGAAAATACCAAACAGCTGTTTATGACACCATGAGACCGGGTCTTAAAGCTCCTGAAAGTCATCAGGGCACCACGTCCC
Source organism: Halichoeres trimaculatus (assembly GCF_033239565.1). Classification (NCBI taxonomy): domain Eukaryota; kingdom Metazoa; phylum Chordata; class Actinopteri; order Labriformes; family Labridae; genus Halichoeres; species Halichoeres trimaculatus. The sequence goes on along the minus strand of NW_027437184.1, from coordinate 4,404,185 downwards.
CTCTCTGAGGCGGTGCAGCGATCACACAGAGACCCTACTACACTTATGTCTGACCTTTAAAAGAAAGACAACTTCCTGTTTGCTTGAGATGATGTTGATTTCTTTGAAATTGTCTCTTGCAGATCTTATTGTGTGATTCATGTGACAGCGGGTACCACACAGCCTGTCTGAGGCCTCCTCTCATGATCATCCCCTACGGAGAATGGTTCTGTCCACCCTGTCAGCACGTACGTCAGAGTCAAGGCAACAAATATCAAACATGACAGATCATATCATCGTCTTATTTCTCATGTTTTGGTGCTTTCTCTTCTCTCATGCAGAAGCAGCTTTGTGACAAACTAGAGGAGCAGCTCACAAACCTGGATGCTGCTTTAAAGAAGAAAGAACGGGCGGAGAGAAGGTAAACAGGAAGTGATCGGTGGTTCGTTTTTAAAGACTGCAGAAGTAGCATGTTTATGCTAACTTTCTGAACAAGTGGGCGCAAGCCTGAGGCCTCTTTCCTGCATGTCCTTCCCCAACTCTTCCTCCCAGTTTCCTGCTCTGTCCACTGTCCTGTTCTCCACAAATAAAAGTGTAACTCCTAAAATAAATCTTAAGAAATGATAAAACTCTTAACTAGGGGTGAGTATTGGCAGGAACATCACAATACTTGGGACATGATACAATAATATTACAATATATTGTGATTCATTGCAACATTCTACACAGTTGACTATTTGATTGAAACCAATTTTTTTATTTTTTGTGTTTTAAATAAAGAAAGTCAGATGCAGTTTTTCAAATTTACACTTAACTTAAAAACATGAAGTGCATCATGTTTGTCCCTTAAACTAATTTTGCAAAAGAATTATTGCACAAAACATGATTTTAAGAATTATTTTATCAGTCTACTACACTGTAAATATTAAACTTCAAAGGTTTTAAACTAACTGACCCAAGAATAGAGAGAAAATACTGATGTTTACAGCATCAAAACTCACATCGTCAAGTTTATTAATAAAATATTTTAAATACGCTTTGAGATTATATATATTATATTGATTATGGGAAACATACAGCCTTATTTTTAACAAAAAATATTGATGTTAGGAGTTGAAATATCAATATTTTATTACAGGTCAAAGTATCTCAATATATTTTTTCACACCTCTTCTCTAAACTTTGTTTTATCCAAGAAAGCATCTTGGCTCACAACTCATTGGCTGCCAGCCATTTTCAGAGCATCTTGAACGATCTTTCAAAACCCAAATAATCTTGTTTTCTTTGACTATGTAATCACCAAAACTACCTAAGAAGAGTGGACTCTCTTCTTTCATTTCTCTCTTCCTGTTTTTGATCCAAAAAAGGACTAAATGTACTTTTTTTTTAATCACTTTTATCTCGGGCGCTCCATCCTTTGATCCTCTCCGTGATCTCTGTCGTCTTTTCTCATGATGGCGCCGCTCTTTCTCTCTGAAAATCCCGCAACACATCCTCAGTTGGAGCGTGAGCTGCCTGAACTTTTCTGACTTGCAGCATCTCACTGTGCCTCTGTCATCTCACATCTTCTCCTCATATCCATGCTGAGCTCTCATCCAAAGAGCACACCGCTCTCACCCACAGTAGTTTATGAGCAGGGTTTTGATCAACAAGCTCCTCCAGACTCCAAACAGTTGCAATCAAATTGACATTATTAGCAGTGGATGAGTTAAAAGAAGATGCTTTTAGTCCATAACACAAAAATTTAAAAAAGCACTTTTCCGTGAGACCAGAGATCATAGATGACCATAAAATGACAGAGGAAGGTCAGAGGAAGCTGAAACAGAAAACTTGTTTCTGAGAGAGGGAAGCTGTTTTGTTTCCAGCTCAAACCTTCTGCTCTTTCCTTCTCAGTTTACTGATTTCCAGCCACAGCACAGAAAAACTGTAATATTCAACAAGATGATATTGTTTTGCTACATTACACCTTTCTTCACGTTTCTCTTTCAGGAAAGAGCGTCTAATATACGTTGGAATCAGCCTCGAAAACATCATCACACCCTCGGTACGCTCCAACTATCATCACTCTTTTACCAGTAAATTCTCCACATGTAAATGTTTTTTTAACACAAACTCTTCTGTCTGTTTCCTCACAGGCGGAGGTTGAGGAGGAGAAGCCCGAGGTCTTACTCAAAGAGAAGAAAGAGGCGAAGAAGAATAAGAGCTGGGGTCGGAGATCGACAAGAGCGAAGAAATCCATCAGCTACAGGTCGGAGTCAGAGTTTGTGTCGTAGCTAACGCTTAAGATTGAAGCTGATGTATTTATAAACGCTGATGTGCTTAATCATCTTTTAACAGAGCTTTTGCTTTTGTTGATGCAGGTTTGATGAATTTGATGAGGCGATAGAGGAAGCAATCGAGGAAGACATCAAAGAAGCAGAAGGTGGAGGTAAGAGGACATGAGTCTTGCTACATTTTGACGGAGGTTACGGCTAAAATATACATATCAGCTGTATACCGGTGTCTATGATATACCATCGGCTAACTTTATGACGGTGTGGATTTTAGGAACAGCGGTATGACGTCATGTCTCATAATATTCCCCACGCGCTCTTTATGCAGGCTGTTCGGCTCCCTTTGCTCTCAGTGCGCTCTGGCCACGCCGCCTGTTAGGGGTGTGCCATATCATACCGTCTACGATAATACCGGTATAATTTTTATGACGATTTAAATTTGTCATTTCGTGATGTTTACAGTGCAGAGGCGCAATGACACATGACGCCCCCTGCTTAGTACAAAACAATAATGACAGAGCGTGAAAGTAGCACGGCAGCATTAACTTCGTCCTCACATGAGGATTTAGAGCCTAAAAGAGGAGCTTCCTCAGTGATGTGGAGGTGGTTTGGCTGAGCAAAGATCAGACATGCAGCAAAACACATTAAATGAGAAATTTCCACAAAGGGTGGCAACACCACAGAAATGTTCCTCCAGCTAAAGCTGAAACACACACGGCCGAATACAACCAGGCTCTGAAGACACGTGAGGAGGACGTGAAAGCTACGTTATTATTGGTGGATTTTTTTTGCCTCTACGACGGATGTGTGGTCGAGCAGAATGTCCCAACCCGATATCAGCATGATGTGCCCAAAATCAGGGGAACTGATTTTGGGCGCATGCTTATTCATACTGGATGCGTCTCTGGAGCGCCACACAGCACAGTGCAGCACAGCGCCCATAGCAGCTGGATACCCGAGATCACAAGATCACAGGAGAACCACGTGTTCCTGCAGGAATCCACCCATAACAACGTACTTTCATGATAATTAATTAGTATGTTTAAATCACTTGGCCCTCCCCAAACTTCAGCTCCTTCAGTCCATGCCTTCTCCTTTCTGTTGGTGTCTTTATAGAAAGAATGTGTTTTGAGAATTATGAAGTTTTTCACCTGCATGATTAACTTTTCCTCCTCCAAAATGTCAGATTTCCTCTGGATCTGACCTACTTGGACTGTGTGCAATAAAAATGCTGTTATTCAGAAGCAGCAACCACTAATTATAAGTTAGTAGCGTTTTTCCTCCCATATCGTCATAAATATCATTACCGCAAATTTCCTTAAAATATTGTGAAATAGTTTTAAGGGCTATATCGCCCACCCCTAGTCCCCATGCAGTATTCATCCCAATCTGCAAAACTAATTATTTGGTATTGTAAAACTACCAAATTACTGGGAACACATTCACACACAAAAAAAACAAACAAAACAAAAAACACCTGGACATACTGTGATATCATTATTTTGCCATTCTGCCCAGCCCTAGTACGAGCATCTCAGAAGCTTTAAGATTTAAACAAAGACAGAATTTAAAAAGACAGATTTAATTTCAATAAATTGAAATTGTGATTTTGTGATCGAAAATCTTACAAATATTGAAAGAACGATGAAGAGAGATCCTTCAATTTTTTTGTGTCAACTTGGAGAAGTAGCGTTTACAAGAGAGACAAACAGATCTGAGAAATATTTATAACTATCGTTGTGTTTTCCACAGGAGCTGGTCGGGGTAAGGACATGGCCAACATCACCGGTCACAGAGGGAAGGACATTTCCACCATCCTCCAGGCGGAGGAGGGCAAAGAAAACGGCCGCCCACCTCGACCCAACGCTGGGCAGCGCAGGAAAAAACGCCGGCGACTGAACGACCTGGACAGCGACAGCACTGTGGACGAGGAGGAGAGCGAGGAGGAGTTTCGTATCAGTGAAAGGTAAGAAAACGAGCCCTGCTCCTCAGAGAGGGATGTTTTTAACATATAAATCTTTATTTAATTGTCTGTGTCCGTCTGCAGCTCTGAGGAGGAGTTCGTGGTTTCTGACAACGACTCGGAGGCTGAAACAGAAGCTGAGTCCAACAACAGCGACGCCGGCAGCAACAGCAGCGGACGGAAACGCTCTTCTTCAAAGAGGTGGAAACCGCCAACACGGCGACGAAGCTCCAGGAAACGGCGAAGACCGAGGGGCTACTCGGATGATGAGGAAGAGGAGACAGACGAAGAAGAGGAGGACGAAATAGGTATAGGGATTAGATTTAAATTTTTTTAAAGCATCTTTCTGCATACTTGATGTTTTTATCCAATGTTATCTTCACACTTTCACCCCCTCATTAAAAACTCCTCCTTCCACGTGCGTGTTTCTGCTCCCAGTGACCGAAGGCTCCAGCGAGTTCAGCGACAGTGATCTGGACATGAGTCGACGGCGGTCCCGGCGGAGTCAGAAGAAGCAGGTGAACTACTGCGAGACGTCCGAGTCTGAAGGCTCTCAGGCAGGAACCAACAAAGCCAAAGTGAAACCCCGACATCAGCAGGACAGCTCCGACAGTGAAGGTCAGTCAGAAACAGTCGCAGCGCGCTCGCCACTGGCTGAGGCCCAGGATTTCAACCTTTTGATTTGATCCTTTGAGGCTCGTCATAATAATAATGTCCTGTTACTTCTAATCCTGTTTGGAAAGTGTCCCTGAGATAATAGTTGTCTTTCTCTCACACAGAATGAAACAGGGAGGCCTTTTTGATTATCTTAAATACACTTTAATTTAAAAAAAGAGCTTTTCAGCACCACGGACAGTGACCAGCGGAGTCACTTTACGCCTTATTCCCAGGATGAGTCATTTAACCTAAGATATGTCACTGTTTCACAAAAAAATGTCTCTACTGCTGAAGATGTGCTCACGTTTTAGTTGATCATCCTTTCAGTGCAGCAGGTGTTGTGCCACAGTTGGGGGTTTCTCTCTTTGTGTGGGACACGATCCTCTTCAGCACTCAGTCAACTTTGAAACTGAGAAAAGAGGAAGACGTAAATAAACCCAACAGATTGTTGTTCATAAAATAGAAAAGACTGGACGGATAATCCCACAGATAACGTCTCATACCTGGTAGATCTTGGGACAGTTTCACATTTACTATAAACATTAGAGGTGGAGATACATATATCCAATATACTTGATATATCGTGGTTGTTGCATGTGAGATTTAAAACGACCAAATCATGTCCATGAAGAAAGACGCGGCCTGTAATTCTCTTTAGAGCTTCACTTCCTTTCTGCTGGTGCTTCTGTCACAGCGAGCAGCAAACTCCTCCACCAGTGGCGATTTCTCTAAGACTGCAAGGGAAGCTCAGCTTCACCTAGAGCGTCCCTAAAAAGTGTTGATATGTTCTGCTGTGTGAACATTTCATTGACAAAATCTGAGCTAGAATTCCCTCATCTTTTGTTCAGAATCAGCTCCTATCACAGGTAACTGGCTCCACCTCCTTCTCATTCATCCCCGCAGCGTCTCAGCGCTTTAACACAGTCAGAAGTGTAGAGTGGGTTGTTCCACTGTGGAAACTGGACGGTCATTGGATAAACGCTGGGCTTTGTCCCGCCCATCGGACGCTCAGCGTCTCTGGGGGTCTATGGGGCAGTGGGCTGGCCTGGACGCTGGGCTTCTGCATGAGGATTGGATGATCTGTCTGAGGCTGAATCCCTTTTTGATTGACAGTGAAATGAGCCAGTCAGCTATCTTGTAGTATAACCCTCCACCGGAGCATCTTCTGAGTTTTACAGTCAGTTGTTCTGGACTGATCCAGAGGTTTTATCGATCCCCAGTGAGTTTACCTTTCTTTAAAATAACAAGCGTTGTGTTTAAAGATTCTCTCTCTTTTCACCAATAAGCAGCTACAGCTACAGCTGTGGAGCTTCTCCCCCGTCACTCACACTTACAGCCTGTCGTAGTCTCATGTAGCAGCTTCAGCTGCTAACAAGCTGACACAGAGGGTAGAATTTACGTTTAAATAAATAAACAAATTTATGATGTAGACCTGAAAAAATGAGCTTCCCCTCCTTGACTGGCCAGCAGCTGCCACTGTCCTCCACCTACTCAGAAAACTTTCCTGTGCATGAGTGTCTTTATATTTGGAAAAGAGGGAAAGTAGTTGCTTGTACCATCTCGTCAATCGTGGGTTTAGGGTTTGCAAATGCAAACTTTAAAAATCCAACAGCTTGAATCATTATACGTGTGTTGAATTACAATTTATATAGTGATTTAGAGCTCCTTATCTTGTCTTGATGTTGGGATTCTGTTAATAAAATTTTATTCACATTAACGGGTCTAGGCCTGTTAATGTTTCTGGAAAGTGTCCTGAGATTGTTATGATTTTGGGCTAAACAAATAAATAAGACTGATTAATTGACTGAGAAACCAGAATATCGAGATGATCGTGTATCGGGATGTAGCTAAAATAAAATAAATATAAAGACAGTAGTTCGAGGCTATATCGTGCAGCCCTGACTCAACGTAATTTCATCAACACTAAATAGATGACCATGTTTTAATAAACTCATGCATCTAATGATTATTATTATAGATAATGAGCTGGCAACCAGGCGCATTGCTGCCCCTAATTACTTCAGTATGTTCCACAGCTCAAATAAATGATGCGGTTCAAACAAACAAAACTTTCCAGGTGCAAATACACCTTTTGTTAAGTGCTGACAATACACACACAGATATGTGTGGATTTTGGGTCTGGCAGACGACTAAACTCATCCTCAGAGAGGATTTCTTGTAGCCTCAGTGTTCTCTTATTCTGCTCTGAATATTTTTTGAACTTCAGGACACACAGCTGCTCTTCATCACTGTAGCTCGTGGTTTGTTTTCCCCCAGAGGACAAATTTCGATATGCAGATATTTAATATTTATTTACTGAATTGATGTGCCATGTATATTATCACAACTTATCTGTTATATTAATGTAAAGCTGCTAAGTTGATAAACCAAACCTCCTAACTCAGGGAGGAAGTTTTTTAAATCGGTGAGAAGAAGTCCCTGCTGCCAAACTCCAAAATTTTTGATTCGTCGTTTGTTTCGATTTCTCAAAAGAAAGACAAAAACTTCTGCTCTCACCTCGGTCTGTGTCAGTCATTTTTCAGGAGGAGGTGAGTCACTGCGGTTTTTCAGGGCGGTTAAATGAAGCGAAAAATCCTGTTAAAGATAAAAGAGACAGACGTGCTGTAGGACGCTTTCTCTTGTTTGATATTTAATAATAACATTTAGATCACACTGACTTTTTTATTCAGTTGAATCCACTCTTTAATGGCATCAATTAAAAAAGAGACAAACAACCAAATTTGTGCAAAATAAATAGCTAAATTACTTGAATGACTTTAACTTATTGACTTGATTTTTATCTCTTGCCTGGTGCTTGTCTTATAAAAGTTTACAGTATTTTTAAAGAGATTAAAGTTTTTTTGACTCAGTTGGTTATGATTAAAAGTAGCTCAATATTTCCTCTTCCTCTCTTTTTTCCAGCGAGTTTCAGAGATTCAGAGGAGGAGTCGAGGGACCGGAGGCTGAAGAGGAGAGCCGACTCCTCAGAGGAAGATTCCCGACAGCGACGCAGACGTCTCGCACTAAAGCGCAGGAGAGCCTCCGAAGACGACGACTCGGACGACGACTCCGACGAATCGTCAGAGGAGGACCGCCCCATCAGGAAACGGGTGAACCGCATCGACTCGGACGATGACGACGAGGAAGAGGAGGAGACGCCGAAGGAGAAGAAGGCAGCTGAGAAAGCAGATGAGGAGTCAAAGGGAACAAACCCAGCGGAGTGTAATCCCACCAACGGACAGAACCCGGCGAAGAGCCTCGAGGGCGTCATCAGCCGGCCTGCTGCTCCGGGCCTGCTCTCGGAAACGCCCAAAAACACGAGTGCCACGCCGGCGGCTGCTGCCGCACCAAACGGACTGGTCGGCCAGGAGGTGGCGGCGCAGGACGAAGACGAAGACGACCTGTTGGGAGTCACAGACCTAGTGGACTACGTCTGCAATAACGAAGATTTGTAAAAACAGTGTATTGTTTCATTTTTTGTGGTAATGTATTTTTATATTGCTTAACTTTATTATCCCCGCCCTCCAACACGTGTCATCCTTTTTTATCGTGTCATCAGAGCTGGAGCGTCAGAAACAGACGTGGTTCCTTCTGCCGCCAGCTCGCCTCTCTCCTCGTGTCCCTGCAAACCAACCACATCCTCCAGCTCTACTGCCAAACACCTCCCTCCTCAGAAACACTCATTCCCCTCCTCAAAGCATCAGACCTTTTTTATTTTGTGCAACATTTCGACAAGTTTAGCTCCTTCACTCGTGTTCTTTGATTAAAAATTGGCTCTGAAAGCTTCGTTGTTTGGGCTCAAGTCGAGGATTGGGTGTTGGAACGATAAAAGACTGGGGCTTTTAACATTTTTAGGGTGAAATAAGTCATTCCATTGTTAGTTAAAGTTCACAGCATGAGAGAAAAACTGATTTTTTATATGATTTAAAGCAACAGTTTCATGGGAAAGGGAAGGAGATTGATACCACTCTGAGATTTGAGGTTTTATCTTTGATATGCCACGACTGATGGATCACAGTTTTAAAGAGCTGCAGGATCAGAAAACATAGTCAGCATATTAAAGCTCATCCCGTCTTTAAAAACTTAAAACTGTGACAAAAGAAGCAAGTGAAAAATGCAGCATTTGAAATTTTAGTTTGAGCTCTAACCGTAATAATTTGTCACTTTTAATCTGAAAATTTGACATTTTAAAGTAATAAACCTGATTAATTCAACATTAAAGCTCCTGTGAGTAATTCTTAACATGTCATGAAAAAGACTGAAACTTAACTCTTTTATCTTTATGAGGCATCCAAAAGCAAACAAAACTGTTAAAAATAAAAGTCATGATTTCTTTGCACGTAATTTTAGCACCTGTAAATCCTGACGCAGGGTAGGCGACGGTAAGCGTAGGCTTTAAAAACACCAGTATTGTGCAGTTTTCAGGCAAAGCTTTACTGGTAGCATTACATCTAACTAAAAAGTAGAAGCTAAAAGAGTTTGGTTTTCTTTTAATGAAGCAGAGTCTAAGAAAGTTTCCACATGGGGGCACCAAAAGCCATCAAAAAAAAAATCCTCACAGGAGCTTTAAAGTGCAAATCTTAACTGCATATCACAGACATTTCAGCGTTCATCAGTGAGATTTAGGCTGTTTTTAGGCCCCTCTGTCACATATTAGTTTCTGAGCGTGGTATCAATCTTCTCACTCAAACAGAAAGTTCACCTGCATATAGCTGAGACTATTATTCACGTTGATTAACTTTCTAGACTAATCTCTAGTCGACCAACCTTCATCCGTCAGTTTCCTCCTGAACTCCTTCGTAGCTTTGGTGAACTTTATTTTAACCGTGCTGCCATCATGCTGTGGTCAACTTCCACGTCTTTATCCGCTCTGAGAGAAAAATCTGCTCGCCCCTCCTGGTGTTGTCATCTAGTCTAGTTCCTGTTCTTACATTTATGTTAACTTTTTTTTTTTATGATAATGTATTTTTTGTATATCTAAACCTTTATTTGTTGTTGTCTTTGAGCGAAATGTAAAGTGTCTTATTTTCTTTGTCATTGTCCTTCATGGAAGGTTCAAAACCTGCAGACGCTCAAACCTACAATAACACTAAGCTTCATCAGCCCTCTGTTAGTATTTTTTATTTCTGATTCTGAATCTTCCTACATTCAAACACGTTTTATTTACATTTCCTGTGTTGATGATGTTTGAGTTGAGGTTGAAGCAAACTGCCAGCCTGTAGGACCTCAGACCTCAGTACGGTGTGAAACAGGATCACGTAGTGGATGGTGAAACGCTTCGGAGCGATAGTCAGGATGCAGTTTTTGAAAGAGGGACAAACCAACAAACCAATGACTTCACTGACCTCTGCTGGAACCAGTCTGTGTGTATATCTGTAGTCTTTGCTGTAATATATTTAGAGGCATTTTTTAATCATGGAAAAATATATGGGGCAATTCTTTGGGATTGCATGACTTTCTAATAGTTTTCTTTTTTTAGGGAAGCACTATTGGCACAACAGTTTTTGTAACAAAAGCAGAAAACTTTGGCATGTTTAACGGATCTCCTGAAGGACTCGTGAAGCAGCAGAATATCTGGTCATGTGCAGTGAAACTGCATAGGTAAGCATGCGCTGACCTACTAAAGGCATGTCACAGAAGCTCGGGGGGAGAAAGGATTATCAGAGAAATGTAGGACAGCTGAATCTGACTTTAGAGGCAGAACGAGGCCTGTTTGTAAAATATTTTGTAAATGAAACCCAGCATGGTCTTCACAGAGGATAAACCACTCTATTTATCATACTGTTTTGATACTGGCCTCGGCCTAAACAGGACTTCCATAGACAAAACCTATATGTGCTGCTCACGGCGCACACGATTTAGGCTCCTACACACGATCTTTAGCTGTTAGAGTAGACGGACGGATAGAGCAAACCCAATTCAGCAGATTTAACAGAAGAGCGTGGAGTCGGAGTGAAGGGATATCTGTGCTGTACGTCACCCTGTTTTTAAAGTGTTGATGAGTTTCTCTCGGTTATGAAATAACCTGTAGCAAGAGCCGCGTGGTGTGGCGTGGCGTGGCGTGGAGAGGAGCGGTGATGATCCTAAAGGCTGCCGTAGGATTAAGGGAGGAAGTCAGTGCCAATGACTGAAGTGTTAACAGAGTTTCCTATTTACCTCATGATGAATCTGGGAGGAAAGACACATCCTGTCCGCTGTGTATAGATGCTAGTAGACTGGTTGTTGGTGTTTTGTCTGCTCCTTTCTTTTTTTGTTAACTTTACTGTTATTTCTTATGAATCTGATCTTGTACATTTGTCATAATAAAAAGGGTTTGAAGCCTTATGTCATCCTGTGTTTGTCCTGCTGAGGTGCATTTCCAACAAAACACTAATGCTAGATTGTCAAATAAGTCTTTTAAATGCTCAAAAAAACACGTTTATAGGTCAGTTTTGAAACTTCTGAACCCCTTTTTTCCAGTCTTGAAAAGCATTATTGATCACAGCTTGCATGTTAATGGCAAAATATGTATCAGAGAGAACATTTACCATTTTAAATTTCACACAGTTTGAAGATATTCATCAATTTAAAGTCAAGTTCAGTTACTTTGGTGAAGTTTTAATTAAGCAGAAGTAAAAGTACCAGTTTGAAAATCAACTGAAGGAAATCAAAAAGTAATTTCTTTAAAATCTGCTTAAAGTACTGAGTACTTATTTTTAGATAGAAAGGTTGAAAGTAAGATTTGACCTCTAAATAATGTTTGATAAATCTTCTTGTGCTAATTCGTCAAGTCTGACCAGCAGGGGATGATTACTGAGAACACAAAACATATTTAAGTTAAAGTCCCTGAATATTTGAGTTGCCGCTTGGTTTTGCACTTTGCAGACGGTCCCCAAGAGTTCACTATGAGGTGTCTGGACTGCAGGACAGCTTGTTTTAACCCCTGATGTCTGTTGTTGTGAATTTGTCTCATTAGGTCTTGGTGCAGCTTGTATCCCACCATTGATTCATGTTCTACACGTTAGGGACGTTAGGGAACCTTTCACATCTGAAACTATACAGTACCAACACCCGGGAATCCTGGCAATCAGTATCGGTACTCAACAGTACCATTTTTTGATACTTTTGTGTGTGTTTATGTGGTAATAAATATCAATTTCTTTGATAATAAAATCTCAGATGTGGCCCGCGAGAGCTTAAAAGGTCTGACTGTCTTATAATAGATAAGTAAAAAGGGTACACTGACCACAAACTATGTTTCCCATAATACCTACCAATTATGTTACCCACAAATTGACAACATCCCACCACTAGGTTGCAGTGTTCTCATATCAGCGCCATTTTCCAAACTAGCAGAGTTGAGAAATGAAACAATAATCCCAAAATGTCCAGGAAGAGAAAATTTGATGCAGAGTGAAGGCTGTTTCAAGAAAGATGTATATTTGTTTGTGCTTCAAGGAGAAAAACCAGTATGTCTCTTGTATTATGAGGCCGTGGCGATTGTCAAAGAATATAATCCAGGTCGGCATTTTGACACCAACAAGGATCTAAGTTTTAAAAAAAAACATGGAATAGAGCAAGATTTAAAATGCAAACTGTAATCTCAGCAGGATGTGTTCAGGAAAGTCACAACCAAAAACAACACGGCAGTGAAAGCTTGCTTAACTGTGGCTGAAAAAAATTGCCTTCACTGCAAAGTATTTTTTTACAGGGTGCATTTTTGAAGCAGCAGTTGCATTTATTTTACATTACATTTAGTTACATTTAGCTACATTTAAATCTGTCTTAGTGAGACAGTTACATCTGACTCTTTGAGGACAACCACTATGCTGATGTGGCCCTCAGTGAAAATGAATTTGACACCCCTGGTCTAGAAAAACTGTCTTGTTTCATGTGATTAAAAGACAAAAATGAGGTCTGAATGGCTTGAAACAAGAAAAAAAAATCTGCCAATTGAACACGAAAAATTTCCCTGAAAATTTGTTCAAAACTAGAATAATGTCTTATACAAGTAACTTCTCTTGTTCCGCTGGCAGATTTTTGAGTTAAACAATTCAGACCTCATTTTCGTGTTAAGATAACCAAAAATAAGACGTTTTTCTACTGAAAATAAGACAAAAACGCTTGATAAGATTTTAGCTTTTTCTAGTTTTATACAATATAATACAATATTTTAAATCATAAGGGGTTAATCAGGATCAGGTTATAGCTCATATTTTCCTGACTGTGGTTGGAAAGAGGTGTTGGCTCAGTGGAAACTCTGTTTTTTTTAAACAGTTTTTAACTCTGTATAATATTTGTTGAGATTTCTGCTCATTTTCCACATTAGTTCACCTGATCTCTGGACATTTAGCCAATCAGCTGCAGGATCCTTTCTTATTGATTTAATCAGTCACTGATAAAACCTCTGAGAACTTTATAAGTGATCTAAAAAAAAGTCTCTTTTTTATATATTTGCCCACTCATAATCTACAATTTAAAACAAGAGTGTCTGCAACACAGTCTGTTAGCTTGAAATGCCTTTAATTTTGTAGTGATGGTGGAAACTGGAGCTGGACTGTTGGACAGAAAAAGGACAGAAGAGCAAGAAAAAGCTTAACTTTAAGAAACTTCAGATTCTGGTCTTTGCTGCATCACGTCAGCATAACTCGTTATCATCAGCTCTGGTGACTGAAAGCTCGTTAGAGGAGCTGCAGCAGCTCGACTGTGACTTGGATCATGTGAAACAGTGTGAGAGCAGCTGAGGGTCCTGGGGTCAAGGTGTAATCTGAGAGGAACAGTTTTTGGACAGGAGGGACCTGACACACAAACATGTTGTAGTAAACTATATTTAGATTTTTAACAGTGGATCAGAAAAGTTAAATAAACTGAGCATGATAAAAAAAAAAGAGATAAACTGATCCAAAGTGTTTGCTTTAACCGACCCCTGGCTGAGACAGTGAAGGCAGCAGTAATCCTGCTGGTGGTCAGATGAGCTTGGATTGACCCGCAAAGAAGCTGAAAGCTAAAACTCCCAAATGCAGCCGGTCTTAGAGCAGACGACCAGGCAGAGAGACGTCAGAGAAATCAGAGACGCCGTGAGTTTCTGCAGGAAACAGATTCACTCAAATCCAACCTCTGATGGAGTTTACACCCAGCTCTCTGTGAAGATCATATCAGCACCACTTTTTAATCAATTCTCTGATTAATCATGGCGTCTCGTCTCCGTTTATCACATGTTTATAGTGTGTTAAACGTTATCTGTGCTGCAGCGTGGACAGGACGGCTCTTGTCTGGCATTCAGATGACTCAGACAGCTCGAGGAGGAGGGGGAGGAGAGGGCACGAGGTCACGTTGTGTAACAAATACCGTGCAGGCCAAAGTACCCACAGCTCTGGACATGGACACATCACACGGGCTTCTCCTCCTTAAGTGGTTATCCTCATTTACAGAATAATGTGAGCCACACTGTATGGTCTTAATGGTGATGATGCTCTCGACTCTTTATGAGACTATTTTAAGGCTCAGATGAAAGGATTTAGAGCTCAAAGACAGTTAAATGAAAGCTGCTGCCTCCTTACTGCTCAGGACAGAGGATTCTGGGAACTTTCTCTGTTGGAGCAGGATCTGACACAATCTGATTGAGTTGCATGCTGGGATACGTTCAGAGACACGAGTATGGGCTTAAGTTATCTCCTGATTTACCAAGCCTTCTGCATTTTTATCCAGTTAATTGATTCAAATCTGAAGTTTCTGTTCATGTCAGTTAAAGTTTTTTTTTTTTTTTTTAAAGAAAGAAAAAAAGATATTTTGGTACAAAACTCAGTCAAAACATGACCACTACAAGACATTTCACTGGACATTTTCATAACAATCATAACAACCTTTGCCCCTCTAACCCTCCCTTTATCTCCACTACCTAAAAACAAAAAAAGGGAATATATAATAAAAGATAAATACATAAATAAAAAAAGAAAGGCTGGGCCATAAGTTAAATCCATTAATATACACTTAAGCCCAAAATTATTCATACCCCTATCAAATACAAACAATTTCTTTTTTTTTTCAGTTACAAATTAGTATTTCACTTCAAGTTTTACTTAAATAGGACACACAAAAAAGTCTGAAGCCATAACTAATTTATTTAATATAGAAAGTGTAAATAAACATCTTTAACAGGGTGAAAACGAAAAGTCACAGTGTCCAAAATTATTCATACCCTGTCTCAATTATCAATTGCAAACCCCTTATTTTTTTATCACAGCCTCCAAACAATTTTTTTTTTTTTTTTTGAGGTTTGAGGGTTTCCGTGCTGTCACCTGTTTCTTGAGCTCCATCCATAGGATCTCGATGGGGTCTAAATCAGGACTCTGCCTTGGCCACTTCATAACATTAATGTCATTTTCCTGGAACCATTTTTTCACCACCTTGGCCGTATGCTTCGGATCATTGTCCTGCTGATAGGTCCAACGCTCCCCCAGGTTCAGGTTCTCTGCTGCCTGCTTGAGGTTTTCTTCAAGAACCTTGATGTACTGCTTTTTCCTCATGATTCCTTCCACTTTAACCAAGTTGCCAGGCCCATTTGCAGAGAAGCATCCCCACAGCATAATG
The DNA here is from genome assembly GCF_033239565.1 of Halichoeres trimaculatus. NCBI lineage: Eukaryota > Metazoa > Chordata > Actinopteri > Labriformes > Labridae > Halichoeres > Halichoeres trimaculatus. The sequence goes on along the minus strand of NW_027437184.1, from coordinate 4,388,744 downwards.
CTTCCACCTCCATATGTAACAGTAGGAACTGTGTTTTTTGGTTTGTAGGCTTCACCCTTTTTCTCCAGATGAAAGCCACATCTCTGTACCCAAAAAGCTTGATTTTTCGTTGATGACCAGAAGCTTTCGTCTTCTTTCAAGTCAGTCTTTGCAAAGGTCAGATGAGCTTTTCCATGCTTTGGTTGAAGCAGGGGAGTCTTCCTTGGTCGACGTCCATAGAGGCCATTTTGGAGTGTCTGCCTTGATAGAGTCACTCCACGTGAACTCAGTTCCTTCAGGACAGTCTTGGTAGTACTCTTTGGCTTGTTTTCAACATCCCGCTTGATCTTTCTGGCAAGCCGAGGTGACTCTATAGACTTCAGACCACGTCCTTTGAGGTTTTTGATAGGGATAGACTGATCATCAGCCAGGGCGATTATTGGGGACGATATTTGGCATTTTGGGGCATATCGCTATCAGCATTTTCTTTAATCCGCTGATTTGAAACCCATCCAAAGCTGTGTTGTTTTGGCTCTGATGCTTCTCTGCAGAGTTTCCCTGTCTATGCTATGGAAGCCCTGGATGGTCATTTAAAATCAGTCATGTAAAACCAAACAGAATATTAATTCAACTGCATCACAAGCCCGTAAAAGGCAGCACAAACTCAATCTGACCAGTTTGAATGCAGTTACATTAAAATTTTGAAAAACTTTATTTACTGAAGAAAACTTTAGCTATTCATTTTTTTTAAGTTTTCATTTAACTTTATAAAACATGCTGCTGAGCCTGGGAGCTGTTTAATAAACATATGCTTGAAGGTATTTGATTGCACTTGAGTGTTGGAGTATTCATTTGACTGCAAATGAATATCGGCTTCAACTATCAGTTATCCTACTAATTATCAGTATCGTATCAGCCCCCCCCCAATAATCCATATCGGCCTATCTCTAGTTTTTGACGGTGTGACATTTTTTGAACTTTTGGATGATACTTTGCACCGTTGCTACTGGCACCTGAAATTGTTTGGTTGTTGATATTTTTTGTATCCTTTTCCTTCCTTTTTGGCATTTACAATGCATGTTCTCAAGTCCTCACTGAGCCCTTTGGTCTTCGCCGTGGTAAGTCTTGTGCTGACTCGAAAATGACTGAAATGTCACAAGCAAGTCGCCTTTTATAGCCCGAAAACTGGTTAAAAGGTAGAAGTTAAGTAGATCAATTATATAAATTTATTTAAATGTACATATAAATATTGTGTATTAATGTTTATATTACTTAGTGTGTGAGCTCAGTCTGGGTATTGTCCACCTTTAATATCATCCGAGAATCATTTCCATGTTTTAAAGCTAAGTTTCGTTCTTAGTCAGAGTCCAGTCTGTCTTATCTACAATCAGCCCTGAGAGGGCAGGTTAATCAAAATGCTGACGTTGAACTTTATCCGATAAATCCTCTCAGGCTTCGTCATTATCAAATGATTGTGACTGTTTAGTAACTTATAACTCACCTGAAGCAGACACCTCTGGCTTTCCTTTTACTCTAAACACACCTTAATGAGTCTGTGCAGATGTAACGTGCTCACTACTCTGACAAAAAATAGTTCAACAGCAAAGTTCCCAAAGTTTGAGGACCATGAAAAACTTACTAGGGGATAGTTAAACTATTTTCCATGGCATATTTCATCTTTTATTGTTAGAATATCAACAAAACAGTAGTTTGATTTAAACATGAAAACATGCGGACACCAACATTTTTGAACTGTTTTCACATTTCTTTGGTGAAGACCTCCAAAGAGTAAGCCAGGATAACTTTGGTTTCACTGGAGGCAGATTAATTTAGGAAACACAGCAACATAAGCACATTTATGGATTGGATTATTATTGTAGCCCTAAAGCAGGGGATTGCAGGTCTCGGGGTTTGCAGGCTGAGAAGTTTGTGAAAAACTTTGTGACGTGAGGTACAGTACACAAAATCCTTTTTACAATTCAGAGAATCTGAAGAAGTGTCAGAACAAAATGGACGAGGCAGGTAACTGAAACTGGATTGTCAGGATCTTTTGACCTCTAGAGAGCACTGTATTAAAAACAGACATGACTCTGTAGTGGAAGTCACTACACTGGCTTATAGTCTCCCTGACGTCACCTGTCTGTTTCTGAATCGGATTTTTGAAGCAGATTGGCAATTGCAGCCATATTGGAATTGACAGGGACTTGACAGTCAGACAGACAGCAAAACAAAAACAAAACAAAACAAACAAAGCTGATCTTTTTTTTTAAAAATTAGCTATATTTATTTAAAACATTTCAGATAACATTTCAACAATGCATTTTAACGACACACTGTATAGTATATTTGAAAATATATAGTGTATATTTCTCTAACGCTAACTGACTAATGATAAAAATGAATCCGTTCATATTCTAACAGCAGAGGGTCGAACACGTATGCTCTCAAAAACAAAAACATCTTTAGAGGTATTAAAGTTGTGAAATAAAAAACTGGTTCCTCGTTTTTCAGAGTGTGCGACACTTTTTCCCTCTGGGTAGACCGACAGCATCAGCCTGACCAAAACAAAGAAACTACGGAAGCTTTGGTCGTCCAAACTTTGGATGGAAAAAGGCAAAAACTCCACAGCATCACAGTTTTCTGGATGAAAATGCACCGAACCCTGAACTCATTTGTCTTTTTGTGCGGTTTTAAACATTCAAACATGTAGTGCTTGGACAGTTTGTGCAAAATTTAACCAAAACAGAAAAAACATCAAAGTTTGTGCTGTTTCCCTTCACAGTGATCCATCCCTGATTCAGTTTAAGAGAAGTGTCACGACTGAGCCGTCAGTTAGCACTTAAGTTAGCAAGTGTTTATGACGCAACTGTTTGTGTCATAAATCAATCCCTGTGCCATTGTTTCAAAAGTCTTAGCCATGGTGTCAAGTTTGCTCCATGAAACCCAAAATTTTCACCATAATGTGTGCGTCATCAGGAAAAACTGCAGAAAAATCCTTTCCTCTGTATAAAACTGTTTTAGCTTTTCTGTGTTTATACACTACAAGACCCCAATTTGTGGCACTCAGTGCTATTAATTAATTTATTTGATTTGTAAGATTGCATGCGCTGCAAAAAATTTGAATTTCACCAAGTGTTTTTGTCTTATTTTAAGTAAAAATTGTGTTATTAAACTTAATATCAGCCACATTCACTTTATCGGTCCAGAAAATGTCTTGTTTCAAGTTATTTAAAGACAGTAATGAGGTCTGAATTGCTTTTAACAACTAAAAAAAACCTGCCAATGGAATAAGAAAAATTGGCTAAAAAAAAAATCGTTTCCCTTGTCCCACAGGAAGATTTTTTTAACTTGTTACAGCATTTCAGACCTCATTTTTCTCTTTAAATAAGTCATTTTTCTGGACTTTTTAGGTGAATTTAGCTCAGATTAAGTCTAAAAAGACTGAAAATAAGACAAAAACACTTGATAAGATTTAAGTTTTTTGCAGTGTGAGCACCTTTCCAAAGACACTCAAACTTACACTGGGAAAACTAAAGTCTTATCAAGTGTTTTTGTCTTATTTTCAGTAGAAAATGTCTTTTTAGACTTAATCTGAGCCACATTCACCTGACCAGAACAGAAAAATGTCTGGTTTCAAGTTGTTAAAGACAAAAATGAACACTAAAACAAGAGAAAAGTTACTTGTATCAAGACGTTATTCTAGTTTTAATCAAATTTCTCTTGCTCCATTGGCAGATTTTTTTTTGCTTGTTACAGCAATTCAGACATCATTTTGTCTTTTAAGTTAAAACAAGACATTTCCTGAACTGACCAGTTGAATGTGGCTCATATTGAATATAATAAGACAATTTTTACTTAATAAACTAAGACGAAAACACTTGATAAGATTTCAGTTTTTTGCAGTGTAGACCCTTTTGTGTTTCCAGGACAAACTTTTTCCTCTTCCCTTGTTAAGTTTGGATGAGATGTTTTTGGGATTCTTACACTTTATAACCATTTGAACCATACTACCAGCAAATCCTCAGTATAGTGCACAATATACTGAGCGGCGGTTGATCTCTGACACAGCCTTTGTGCTAGTTAAAAAAATATATGGACAATAACAAACTGAGTAACCATGAAACTTTGCAGCTCATCTTCTGGGAGACCAGATCTTAATTTCACAAGTTTAAGATTCTTCATCCTTAGCGTGGCTAATGCTGCAAATGACTCACTTAACTAAGATGATTTTAAAACAAGTTGGCTTTGTTATTAATGTGTATGTTGGGGAAACAGTGTGCATGTTTTCATTATCAGCTGTTTGTTTTCATCGAGTCAGTCATAAACTGTGCTTTAAGTAGAAAAACTGCTCCAGATTTACACTTTCTGGTGTTTTGTCAGTGAACCAACCCTTTGCTCCGTGTTCATTAATGTTTAAAGCTGTTGATTTAAAGTGCTGTTGTTTTGATGAGTCTTTGTTTACCTTGTTTGTTGTCTGTATTGCTTGCTTCTAACTAACGGCAGGACTGAATCCAGTGATGCAATTAACATGGTGTGCTTCATTCACAGTCACATATTCACTGTCCAGGCTTTGGCACGTCTGTAGGAGACACAGGGCTTCACAGATCCCACACACTGATGGAAGAGGGGCTTGGTGTGTGTCCTTGTGTTACCCTCACTGTGTCTTCTGTTTCTGGGCCGTGGAGACGTCCAGTCCGTTGGACGTCTTTCCAGAGAGGAATGGGATGACCTTCTCAAACAGCAGGATGCAGCTCGCCACACCTGGTGACGTTTAGGAAGAGAAAAGATGAAACTTTAGTGTTTGTAAGAGGAATTATCAGGGATTATTCATTGCAAAGATGACAAACACGAGAAAACCAGACAAAACTTGGTGTCAAAGACTCTAAGACCCTCACCCAGGAGTGGTCCCAGCCAGTACACGAAGCAGTACTCCAGGTAAGTGTGGCCGCTGCAGGGGAACTGGACTGAGAAGGCCAGGACTGGGTTAAAAACAGCTCCAGAGATACTCGCACCTGTAGGGGCGGGAGAAAATAACCGATGTATCGTAGTATCCAGATTTTTAGTTTGAAAATCTTTTCTTTTTTAGTCCTTAGGTATATGTTTGGAAAAATAGTTGAGATGACAGATCCCCTGACTCATATGTGACGATGTGCATTTTTGGGGAAGACATGAGAGAGACATGTTAGACATGATCATCGTCATTCAACTTCTTTACTTCGTCCGGTGTTAAACAATAGAATTAAAAATCATAATAATCAGAAATATTGAAGAATTGGAATTTAAATTGAATCGGCACCTGTTAAATTTTCCCCAATCTGTCAGTGAGAATTGCTAGATAGCAACGATCCTCCGTCACCAAGACCAAGCACTGCACCTTAGGGGTCAGAGCTTTTTTCAGAGAGCCCCCAACTCTCTGAAAACAAACACCCACAGCTGACTTACTTCACTTATTTAATAATTAAGTTAAAACCATCCTTATTTTAAAAAAAGAGTAACCATTCTATCTCTGGTGTGTCTTTCTGAATCTTAAACTTTTATCTGTTTTGTGCCAAGTGTGTGTATATCCAGTTAAGATCTGTAAGTCCTATTGATTCTTAAATTTGTTGATCTTCATGTTAAAAAAACTATCTAACTAATGTTTTTGAGGCCTGATGATGCATTTCAAGCATTTCAGGTGGAGTTTTGCTGTTACTTAGGTAAATAAAATATTTTTAGGTTTAGGAAAATCATTAGTAGCAAGCAATATGAGCATGTGACCATTTCTATTTAATGTCATTTCTATCTGTTTTAACCATCTGGGACCAATAGGAAATCAAATGAATAAGAAATGACATTAATTCTCTTGGAAACAATCGTTATGTGATGTTCTGTGTAGTAACAATAAGTGAGCATAGTGTCTAATTGATTTAACTATATTGAAACTTTTGTTTTGTCTTTCCGTGCTCTTGTTTTCTTGTTTTTGAACCCCTTTCTTTGGACCAAGGGTCTGCAACCTGCGGCTCTGGAGCCTCATGTGGCTAGTATTTTTTTTTCTTACAAAGGATATTTATTATTAAAGACACTGATGCTAAATAAAAAAAGGGTAAACATTTTGTTTAACTACATATGCATCACATCTTGCAAAAGAGAGTCATCTTCTACGGCAATTTTTTTTTAATTCATTTCTTTAACTGATTTATTTTTCAAATTATTGCAACTTGTTAAAATTTTGAAATTTTTGCAAATTTCTAAATTTCAATGTTATTTATTTTTTTGATGAAGAAATGATTTTCTTGCAAATTTTTTTAAAAAAATCTAAAATAATAAAATTGCAAAAATTTTTAAGTTTTTTCATTTTCAATTTGTTTTAACCTGTTGATTTTTTTTATATTTCCTTTTTTTTTTTTTTGAAGTATTAGAAAACTTATTTAAAATAGAAGACTAGGAAATCAAATATACAAGTTTGTAATTTCAAAAAACTTCTTGTGTAGATAATTATTTAACAGATTTTAATTTTGTATAGAATTTATACACTTTATTGTGTTTATTGTGAAGATAAAGTAGATTTTGTGGCTCCAGAGTGACTTTAATCAAAGTGAGCTGAGGCAAAAATGGCTCCCATGAAAGTGAAGGTTGCAGACCCCTGCTTTGGACCTAATAACAGCTAACATACCTGAGACGTTCGTCACGTGGTAACACCTTTACGTACCTGCGTAAACCAGCGCGGTGATGACCGCAGCGAAGAAGTGAACGCGAAGCTTTTCGTCCACTTTGTGCACGTGCATGGCCGCAGCCTGGACCGTGAAGGCGCAGCCCAGCTCCACCGCAGCGGCCTCCAGCACCGTCCCCCCGATGGGGTCAAAGCATTTGAACTCAAACCTCTGGTGTCTGATGTGGAGGTCTGACAGACCCAGAGTCCACACGGAGGCTGCGAAATACTGCGCCGCCACCGCAGCCGCGAACTGGCTGGCGATGACGGCAGCCGCGGTCCGGACGCTGCTGCTCCCGCGGCAGACGCTCTCCAGAGCCCCGCCGGGGTTACACATCGCTCCGCGGAAAGTCAGCAGGTGGATGACCGTCATGGTGTAGGTGAGGGTCAGGCTGACTGCCAGCGCCACCTGGGCCGTTTCTCCCAGCAGCTTCAGTTCATGAGTGCAGCAGCAGAGTTGGAAGGTGGATGCCGCTTCCAACAGGTAAATCCAGTATGGTCCGGGGGAAAACCGCGCGGCTGCGCTGCGGATCGCTTCGCTGAGGAGCACCGCGGCCGCCAACACCGCTACGGACACGACCAGGTCGGTCATCTTCACCGGCTCCTGGTCCTCAAAGCGTAGGGCACAAAGGGGGACAACTTCAGTCCAGCAGCCGACTCAACTTCCCTCCTTTGCGACGTCAAAGTCCAGTTTATCCACGTTGCTGTGTAGACGCGACAAGTCCCCGAGTCTGATCCAAGCATCCCTGCGGTAAGCCCTTCAAAATAAAAGCACCAGCCTAATCAAAATAAATCTTTTTTAAATATCTGGCTAGATTTTCTTAGTTTGAATCTGCTAAAGTTGCAGAGGGTAAAAATAAAGACACAAAAATGTCTAAGGGAAAAAAACACGATTTGAATGCAAACCTTTTTTGTTTCTACAAACACTTAAATTGGCTACACCGCTGCAGTAAAAGAGCACATTTCTTTCATACCTTAAAACAGTAAGTCATCAGTCACTCCCACATTTGCCGGTGTGCTTTCAAAATTATTTAGGAGCATTTTAGTTATTTAAAGAATATTTTCACATGGATTAACTTTGTGTCTCACTGGGGGATATGACGTCTGTGAGACATAAACAAAGGAAATATGACTGATATATATGTAAAAATAAAGCTCCAGGTCATTTTGAAGAATGTGGTTTTAATTAACTTTGCTACACAGCAAACAAAATATAAAATTACGAGTCTTTCTGGCAGTTTTCACCTTTCAGTAGCTTTGAAAGCAGCAACTACTTTTTTAGCATCAGCTGTTAATCTGCATTTCAATTCTTAATTCTTATGTTTATAGGCCATATATGGAAAGTTGGGATAATCCTCTCATCAGATTGCCAGAAAGAGAACAAGAAAACCTTTGGAATTCAGTGTCAACACCAGTGGCGTGGCGTGGAGATTTTTTTTGAGGAAGCCAAGTGAGACAAAAGCCTCTTATCTGTATTTTTTTAGGGAGTGGGGTACATAAAAGGCTATGTTGCAGTTTGTATATCGCTATTTCATGTAACGGAACGACCTGTTAGAGCGCCCAGAGAGCGCTCGTTTTACTTACTTTGAACACCGACACACGCCCTTTCACTCTCCCACTCTCACTCACTCATTCACACTCGTACATTGTCCTCTTGACTTAGCTTAAACATCTTATTAATTCATTCTACCGCCCACTTAAACACACAACCGGCCGCTTCATGCACACTGCTAATGTGCTAACCTCGCTGATTTCATTCAGTGGCTCGAGGATGACGATACTGTGATTTGATTGGTTTGAGGCCAAAGACAGGGTGGCTTCCCTTGACACAGTCTTGGCCAATCACAGGTGAGCAGTGTCATGACCAAGGCCTCATCTGATTGGTTTATCATTCTTGTTTTTTTTCACCAAGGGACGCCAACTCGGCTTGGCCTCCTTGTGGACAACAGCGTGCAGTATCGTATTTTCACCACTCATTTGATACAGGACATTTACGAGGGCGCTGTTTTACACATTGTAAAATGCTCAATAACTAGAGGAGAGGAATAAGGAAGAGATGACAGTGACAAAACACAGAAGAAGTATCGAAACTGTTAAAAAGGAATATTTTCATTAAATCACAGCTACAGTCTAAAAAAAGAGAGGAAGCATGGCTTCCCTTGGCCTCCGGGAGAAAACGCCACTGGTCAACACTGAGAAAATAGTTATTTTCACTGTAAAGGTTATGAGTTCAGTAGTTTTATTTTGAAGGTGAAAACAGGAAGTCCTGTTAGATACTGTAGGACGCTCGATAATTCCCGTTTTGGGGGAAGTGCCCACATCCTGGGAGTGACTTCAGCTGCAGGAGGCTCACTTCAGGGGACAAACCTCTGCTGCTGCTCAGAGGAGACGAAGTTTGATTAAAACAGGAGACGAGAGACTTCACTGTGGATCCTAAACACGCTCTGTTTGACGGAAAACACTGAGGTTAAATGTATGACTTCTCACTGCTCATGCGCAGAAATAGTGGAGTGGTGCAAGATTTTTTTTAAGTAGTAACAAGAAGAATCCAACTGAAAAAAAACTTTCCTTCTGCTTCCTTCAATTCCTTAAAAATCGATGTAGTAGTTGGTTTGTTTACAACTGTTTGCTGTGTTTCAGAGCAGTTCTCTTCAGTTTGCCCTTGGTTTTTTCTCAGTGCTGATAGGCTCTTTAATCCATTCCTGCTTTCAGTAAATATCAGTGACATGCTAAATTTTTCTCTGATGTGTGGAATTCTTGGTATTTTTTATGGAGAAAGTCAGGGTAAATACTACAGTCAAATTGTCCACTCTGTCCTCTCTAACGTGTCAGTGTATTTTTAGATTAACTTTGAGATACCATTGATTTGATTCCTTTTACAAGTATTCAAGATTTTTTTCTGTTTCTTGCCAAACCCCCCTCCAACAACAATAACATAAAAAAAGGTCAAATGTTGGGTAAAAAGACAAAGTCATTACTTTAAATCAAAGAGAAATCTAAGATTCGTCACTTGTAATAATCTTACTTTATCTTTAAAAACAGATCACAAGTGGTTTGGATGCAGATTTGTCTGTGTCTGATGCATGATGTTTTGAACCCTGAAAGTATTTGTCATGTTTACATGTTATGTTAAGTGTGTATGATGTGTATTTGTCTGTCTGTATTGCTGCTGTCTTGACAAGGACACTCTTGGAAAAGCGATTATTAATCTAAAGAGTCTTTTCCTGTTATATAGATAAATAAATAAATATAATAATAATTAAATAAATAATAATAATAATAATAATTATTATTATTATTCATCAACTGTGAGCATGAAGCAAAATCTGACAGAGTACTATATGTTTTTTAATTAATTAATTAATTAATTAATTTTTTAAGCATTTGTTTGCATGTGGCTGTGTTAAAAACTGTTCGTTTCCTCAGCTTGACCCCTTTTGTGTATTTATTTGGGTGGAGCAGGACTGACTGTTAGAAAAAGGACACAATGCAGTCTGAATCAGAAATATGATATGATATACCCCAGGGAGGAGTTCAGTCATTATAATACGAAATGAAAGTTGGAACAAAATAAGACACTGATACTAAATCAAGATGATAAAAACAGTAACCCCCCCCCCGTGTTACTGCTGTCTTGGACAGGACTCTTTTGAAAAAGGGTTTGTTAATATCAAAGAGTCTTTTCCTGGTAAAATAAGTAAGTGAATAGATAAATAAATAAATAACTAAAAAAAACTTCTACAGCAACTGCTACTACTAATACTACTACTACTAATAATAATAATTAATATTTTAATTATCACAATAATAATAATAATAATAATAATAATAATAATAATAATAATAATAATAATAATAATGATAATAATAATAATAATAATATTATTATTATTATTATTATTATTATTATTATTATTATTATTATTATTACTGAAGTTCATTTTCAATGTTTCGAAAATATTTTTGACATTTTGTCCTCAGCTTGACCCCTATTGTGTATGTATTTGGGTGGAGATGTACTGACTGATAGAAAAAGGACACAATGCAGTCTGAATCAGATATATGATATGATATACCCCAGGGAGGAGTTCAGTCATTATAATATGAACTGAAAGTAGGAACAAAATAAGACATGATACTTAATGAAGATGATAAAAACAGAAAGAAATGATATAAAGCCACAGACTAATTTAGAATAAGCTTTGTACAAAAGCACAGCGAATAAAAATGACCATATGGAGGCCTGTTGTTAGTGACAGAATCGCTCATATTTCTCACAATAAAAGCTTTTAAAAAAAAGTAAAGCAAACCTTTGAAATAAATTGTGATAAAAATTCGCCTGTAATCTAAACATTCTTGTTGATTGTTATAATGATGTTCATAAGAACACCTCCACCTGGACTCACCTGATAACACGGTGTGATTACATCTTCATGGCAACAGGTGGCAGTCTGACACACAGAGGTGAAGGGCATTAACAGGAGCTCTTGTAAAACTAAACGAGTTTCACAGTAGGGCCATTTCCGCTTTGACTTTCAAAATAAAAGAACGTTACCTTTTAAAACCTAGCTTTAACGTCACACTTCTCGGCTAATGATGAACTTATTCGGTATTTTTAATCATGATTTTGTAAATACGGTGTATTTTTCAAAAGAACAGCGTTTTATGACACTAGCGGGTCGTGGAAAATCTAACCTGTGTTGTTTCCTCTACCTGTGTTAGCTACATGTGCTAGCTTAACGGACTCATCCTCAGAGGCCACCTGCTCCACAGTCGGGTAACCGAGGGAGATCAGTTGACTGCGGCTTGTTGTCGGTCGCTAACCGGGACCTGAGAGCTCACCTGGAGGTAGGAAAACCATCCACACCTGTACTTATCAGGAATACCATCAGATGTGTGAGTTGGAGAATAGTCTTTGTGCTGTCGATGGATGATTGGTGATGATCGGAGCCTGAGTAGATCCCGTTCTTTCCCCTATTAGACAGAGTGTCACCAGACTTAATTATAAAAAACAGGAGAATTTGACAAATTCACGGATGGCAGCTGCAAAACACGACTAATTCAACACAAAAAGAGTTTTTATGACTAATTTGGAGGCAGGATTTAATTCGGCAATAATTACACACTTTAACAAAGCTGCAAACACCGTCTGCAAATTGTTTTATACCTGAATAAACAAAGCCTGGCCGCAAAAATGGTGCATAATTCACCACAAAAACAGCAGGCTATTCATTTTTATGTTTGCTGTGCTTGTATTTACAAAAAGGGAACATTAAAATCTATTGAATTAGGGTTTAGTACAAAGAAAAGTGAGATTCTTGTTTGGTGATCCAACTTTGTTTACCTCCAGGCTCACTGCACACATACCTGTCATCAATGTTTAATACAGCTTTTATTTGAATAAACAGGATATTTCATGCAAATGGCATGCTTTTGTGCAAAAAATCTTACAGTTTATAGCAGGCGCCACTGTGAAAGGTAGATCATTATATTGATAATACAGTAACTACAATAACAAAGACACAAAGACAGGATTTATATTCTGCTATAAATGCTTTTAAATGTGTGCAAATTGCTTGCAATGACAGTCTTCTTCAAATCCAAACCTCACCCATCCTTCATCACAACAACTATCTGCGCTGACCTTTACTCCTGCAGAGATACTGACCTGAAAACCCAGTGAGCTGCCACATATGAGGAGTAAACCCTGATGACGACGGCTGAAACAAAGAGGTGAGGTTGAGGAAATCCATATCTTTGCATTTCCTGGAACTGCAGCAGATAACCTGGAAGAGTATCTTGTGGTTGAAGGAACCAAAGAAACAGTAACAAAAGCTACGATCGCTGAGTCAAACCTAGTTTTTGCCAAAACTTGAGCCTTGATTTTTGTTTGCCACGCACAAATATAATAAAGTTATAATAAAATATAAAATCAAATATGTCATCATTATCTGCATTTTAGACCAAAACTACTATTTATGGTATCTAAATATAGAATATATAGTCTTGAATTCCCTGTGCAACCTTCGTGCTCTGCTGCTCATTTTCATACTGCTCCAGCTGGAATAACCTCTAAATTTGCATGGATTATCCTGAACTTTAATGTCTTTGCAGAGTATCAAAACACTTGTGCAGGACTCTATTTTTGCTCGTTGCAGGATGAAAGGTGTGTCAGAGTGTGTGTGAGCCATGGCGTCCACGTTGTCCCAGCTGCAGGTCGGCTGGCTGCGTAGCCTGCGTGCCAAACTCCTGAGACGCTACAAACACCAGCCTCTGGTGTCGTGCCTGGTCGGGCTGTACAGCTGCAGGTGGAGACGCTACGAGAGGAGCCTCACTCAGCCCGGAGAATGCTGCTGCAACAAGGTCAGACGACAGGAGACGGCTCGTCATGTCAGGATGAGTGACACTTTGAGTTTACCGTGGTGCTCTGAAAGCAGCACGAAAGTTCAAGTGAGAGTTAAAGTCTGGAGAAAGTTTTTATAACAGACAGATAGATGAGCTGGATTATTTCTCCAAGTTGGTGAACCAAGAATTAAAATAAAACCATCTCTTAATGAAAGTTTAAAGAGTTATTCAGCTTTTCCTGTGAAGTTAAGATTAATCACACTGCAAGAGTTTACAAAGTTTTCCTCTGGTTTTCATTTTTAATGACTGACGTGAGTTTTTGACACAAATCATAATTTCCTTTAGTGATTAAAAATATATTTTTTCTTTAGCTTTTCTGTACAAGTTGACTCATGCAAAAAAAAAAAAAAAAAAAAAAAAAAATCCCAAAGTTACTTTTAATTTTTTAAATCAGTCAGAAACAAATAAAACATGCTTGGATCGAGAGAAAAAAAAATACACTGAAATAAAAAACTGTCCGTAACTCTTGATCGTGTGGCAATGTTTCCAAACATGAGGGTCACAAGACTCATTAGTGTAAGAAGATAAAAGTAATTAAGGAGATTAAATGTTCTTTATATGTTCCCTGCTGGTGTTTGAGACTTACTGGAAAATTCCCAACACCAGTTAATCTCCAGTGAGAGTGAAAGATGATAAATAAATGCAGTTTTACAGCATGAAGAAACTGCAGATATGAATGAAACAGAAACACGTGAAGGCTATTTTTTTTTTCTATTAGTGTTTTAGCATCTGATGGAAACATTTTGTGAGGATGGCAGAGAAAGAATTCAATCAGCTGCTTTTAATTTATAACTCTCGTCGTAATAAATTAAATCATACGAAGCAGAGTTTCTGAAGAAGTCCTCTCCTTCAAAGAGGTCAAAGCTCAGCCTTTTATCTCCTTGAAAACGCGGCAGTAAAAGGTCTAAAAGTCACGTGTTTCTCATTAAACGACTGTTTAAAAACAAAGTGTTTCATGTGTCCACAGTTGGAGAGCGTCAGCTTCGCTCTGCTGGTGGCGGCTTTCTGCCTGACGCTGGTGTTTCTCTACTTCTGGGGACAAGCAAAGAACGACTACAACGACTTTGACTGGTGGGTGGAGAGAGACTGAATCACGACTGATCACTGAACACACAATCACACACTAACACACAATTACACAAACACAGGAAGGAGGTGTGGCTGTGTGTGTGTGTGTGTGTGTGTGTGTGGAGGCAGAACAAGCTCCTGGTTCTCCTCATGTCTGTCCAACACTTTTCAAACCTACAAAGATTATGACTGTAGGACGGCGTATTAGGGCCAACCCATTCATGACCAAGTTTTTTTCAGAGTTGTAAGGCAAAAAGTTTTATCAGTTGATTCCCTCTGAATCATGTTATGTATTTATTTTTCCATGTTGTACTTTGTTTTGAGGAAAATAGGATTTTTATGACTGGCAACAATTGTTGCCGGTAGTCACACAGCTTGTCACTAGGTCAACTGATAATGATTAAGAAATAATGCTAAAAAAGTTATAAAATATATTAATACACAGTCATTATAAATAAAAAAGGTGGTGTGTGTGGGTGTGTGTGTGTGTTGAGGGGTTGGGAGGTGGTAGGTGTGGGCATTGGCTATGTTAAGTACTTGTGTGTAAGAAAATTGCAGATAATAAGTAAATTATGAGCGATCCTGCAGACAGTGTTTTCCTTTAGTTAGCAACTAGCTACGTGCCCACCAGCAACTTTTGTTGCCACCCACAGAAATAAGCTCATGAACAGAAAAATATTTATCCCAGGTACAATTTTTTGGGTTGGGGTTACTCTTGACACTTGAATGATTAAATAATAGTAAATATGTTTTTGGGGGAAAAACTTAAGAAATGTATGAAAATTGGCTCTTTTCAGGACAATTTGCATCCACCATGTGTTCCTCCAGAGGGAGCAGGAAGCAGATGATGTGATGTAACAGGAACCACTTGGAAACTTTGTTTTTGTTTAATAAACCAAAATCTTTGTCTAAGTTTTCTACGAGCATCTAAGTGAAAAAAGTTGCATTAGTAATGTTGAGTTTTATAAATGTGAGTAGAAAATGGCAGCTGTACACATTGACAGCGGTTGTTGCTGATGGGGCAAAACGGGTTAAGAAAAAAAAAATTTGAGACATTAAACTTGAAATTTCTGAGAAAAAAAATGAAATTTTCAAGTCTGTACAGCCACAAATTTACAACTTTTTGTTCAAAGTTATTTTTATTGACTTAAATTTTAATATTATATACATTAATGTGTACACAAAAAGCTGTCATTCCCATATAAAAGTTCTGCACTACTTGGGAACATTCCTTTGGTGGCTGAGATTAAAATAAAACTATCTGTTAAGGCACTCAGTGTTAAATAAATAAATAAGATAAACATACATAAATACATAAAAAAAATATTAATAATATACAGATGTATAGAAAAGATTAAACAAGTAAATACAAAAGAAGGTTAAAACAAATTTACAACTTTTTGAACACAAAAATTTAAAAGTTTATAAAATGTAAATTTTAAAAACTGGAAAATTTTGAATATTCTTCTCAATTTTTTTTTTTTTTTTTAAATTTCTTTAGTGGCCTTGATTTGCTGTCGTACAAAACCACAGAGCTGTTTCTTACAACAGTGCATTTTGCCATTTTAATGTTACTGCATCTCTCAAGCATAGCATCAACCCTGCATCGTCATAACAATGGGGACTTGTGATTTCATAAACTAGTAAACTTACAACTTTACAAGGTCTAAAATTTGTAATTTCTGTTTTTTAAGTTGCAAATTTACAACTTTTTCAAATTGCAAGTTTAAAAACTGGAAATTTTACGTTTTTTTTCTCAAAAATAATTTATTTTTAAAACTTCTTTAGTGGCTTTGATCCCCTATTAATCATAACATTCGGGACTTGCGACTTTATAAACTAGTACATTTTATAACTTTACAAGATCGTAAATTTGCAAATTTACTAGTTTTTAAGGTTGTAAATTTGCAACTTTAAAAAGCTGTATATTTTCAGTTGATATCTTTAAAAGCAGAAAAATTTACATTTTTTTTCTCAAAAAATGTATTCAAAATTTCTTAAGTGGCCTTATACCCCTGGGAATTATCACAACAACTCGGACTTGCGACTTCATAAACTAGTAAATTAACAACTTAAGAGGGCCGTAAATTCCCAATTTTTTGTATTTTAAAGCTGCAAATTTACAACTTTTTAAATTTGCAGCTTGAAAACTGGAAATTTTGAGTTTTTTTCTAACACTTAATTTATTTGATTTCTTTTGTGGCCTTAATCCCTTGGGAATTATCATAACATCCCGGACTTGTGACTTCATAAAGTAGTAAATTTTATAACTTTACGAGGACGTAAATTCATAACTTTCCGGTTTTTAAAGTTGCAAATTTACAACTTTCTAAATTTGGAACTTTGAAAAAGGGAAAATTTAGAGTTTTTTCTCCAAATTTATTTTTTAAATTTCCCTATTGGCCTTAATCCCCTGTGTGTCATCATAACATCCGGGACTTGTGACTTCATAACGTAGTAAACATTATGACTTTACAAGATTGTAAAGTTGCAGATTTACTAGTTTATTAAGTTGCAACTTTGAAAAATCGTATATTCACCATTTTGAAAACAGGAAAATTTTGAGTTCTTTTCCTCGAAAACTACTTTTTAAATTTGTTTAGTGGCCCTAACACGCTGACATATGACTGTTCCTGCAACATGCATGTTTAAATTGAGACCACCCTGAGTCTCTAACCTCACTCTGTTTTATTTCTTTATTGTTGACTTTCTTTATTTAGTTTTTTAATTTTTGGGGGGCTGATGCTTGAATTGTGTCTTTTTGAGACTTTGTCCCTGGACAGATCGCGGGGCACATGGAAAAAGACGTGACCAAAAGCCAGACACCTTCGTTCTCCAGCACCCCGACATATTGAAAGTGTTGAGCTAAAACCAGAAACCTCATTACTCCTGAACCACGGCGCTGTGAGAGATGTGACATAGGGTTTATAAGGAGCCTGGCAGCGATGGTGGGTGTGAAGATAAGAGCCTGGGGAATGCGTTATATAACTGAAGTATAGGAGCACAGTTTATTTTCTCCTTACAGCAGGTTTCTGACTCAGCCTGAAAACTGGTGGGTGGGCCATTTTTCACTCAATTGGAATTTTAAGACGCTGTTTTCTTGGGCAGGGTTTGGTTTGAATTGAGCTTTCTGACTCTCTGGGTCTGTTTAGGTTTGGGAATATTGAGCCTTTTGTGTTGAGCTCTTCATTTCCTTTGGGAATTCAGCCAAATCCAGCGCTAAATGCTTCTCTTGACAGAGACAGCTCTGGAGCAGAAACAAGTCAGCGGGAAGTTTCCTGTCGCTCCAGAGCTGGTTGTGGGTGAAACATTCGCTCTAAGCTTATTTGTGATAATCAGGTTAAACACAAAATTAATGAAGTGTGGTGTATTTTCTAAGATAAGTCCATAAACCTCTTAAAGTTGCTCTTACTTTCATGTTTCCTCTGTGACGTTTCGTGCACGCTGTCTCCTCTGTCTCCATGTTTCAGTCACTAACACTGTTTCTGGTTTCACCTGGGGGTGTGCAGGTTTAACTTTGGGATCCTGGGCTTCTGGTTTCCCTGGTCTGTGGTGCTTCTGGTCGTCGCTGCAGGCTTCTTCACCTACGTCACTGTGCTCGTGGTGAGGCTGATAACGGGCATTTTCTCACTCCTGTGTATTTAATTGAACCAGGCTGTAAATAGGTTAATTTCTGCTGTGAAAACATCTTTTTTTGGCTTGGTGTGTTTGTGACTTCTGGTACTTCTGGAGCTAGCCTGAAGTGGTCTCTCGAGAAACAGCAGATTATTGTACCTTCGTGTTGTCTCATGTTTTTAGACCAGAGGTTGCAGCTTGGCCAAAACGTGTCACTGCAATCACCGCCAAACTGTAGTGGAGACCTCCATCCTAAAGGCCCCACAGGGACAAACATTAAGTCAAATCTTGGCATTAAAGAGACTGTGAGGAGTTTCTAGGTGATCTTGAAAAGTCTCCTTTCTAGATATAAACCTGTTCCTAATCCACACTTTGAAATGAGATTATCAGCGTCAATATTGGCGAATTTCAAAATGGTACTTAGTACACTGCAAAAACTGAAATCTTATCAAGTGTTTTTGTCTTATTTTCAGTAGAAGATTCCTTTTTAGACTCAATATGAGCCAAATTCACATGATCAATCCAGAAAAATGTCTTGTTTAAAGTTATTTAAGGACAAAAATGAGGTCTGAATTGCTCATAACCAGTAAAAAAATCTGCCAATGGAACAAGAGAAAAGTTATTTGTATTAAAACATTGTTCATCGGCAGATTTTTTTACTTGTTACAAGCGATTCAAACCTCATTATTGTACTCTGATAACTTGAAACAAGACATTTTTCTGGATTGATAAGTTGAAAGTGGCTCATATCGAGTATAATAAGACAATTTTTACTTAAAAAAAGACAAAAACACTTGATAAGATTTCATTTTTTTGCAGTGTAGCTTCCTGATCAAGTCGAATAGAACCAGATTGATTTACAGCACGTCTTAAGCCGCGTTGCCACCAAGCAGACCAGTTTGGTTCATCTCAGTATGCCATGCATTTTGTGGCGTTTCCACTGACTTATCCCGGCACAGATCTCCAAATAACCGAGACGAGCCGTTCCACTTTTTGGGACCCTTTCGTATGCATGCTAGATTGAACCGATCCGCTCTCAGAAGGTGGAGCTACAACACTGCAGACCGTTGATTGGTTAAAAGAATCATCACTTACCGTGTGACAGCAGCTGCATTTCTCCTGGTGGCACACAGACTTCTCTGAAACAAAGCTTGATTGTTCTTTGTATCAAAGAGCTACATGCCAATCACAGAGAGGACGAAATGCTGCATGTCTTCCATCGTTGCTCTTTGTTTACTGTGTCGTGTTTTTCTTCTTCGGTGGATTTATTAGCGGGGTAAACTGTGTTGCGCTGCTACAGCGTCAGGCTATTATTTAACAGCTGTGACTTTCGGCATCCAGCTTACCACAAGAGGGCGCAGTTTGCTGTGGAAACGCTAACGGGATCAGGCTTAACTGTGCCAAACCGTACTGAACCGAACCAGACTGCTTGGTAGAAACACGGCTAAAGTCTCTATGACAACACCACGCCAGCTGATGAAGTTTAGTAGAGAGAAGAGAGATCCGTGTTTTTCTCTGCAGAAAATGATTTCTGTGATTAATTTTGTACTGATGGTGGACACTGGAGCCTAACTGTCAGACAGAAAAAGGACAGAAGTGCAGAAGAAAGATAAACAGGAGAGAGATAGAGCACGAGCTAAAGGCTAAAAGGGCTAAACTGTTTGTGCTAATGTTGACTCCAACCCACAGTCAGCAGTTATTCTGCAGTGGTCTGTTCAAACTTGAGAGTCTATCAATAAAATGAAGAGTGAGGTTACGTTAGCTCTGATTGGTAGATGACTGGCAGGACATAACCAGGATTCACTAATGTTACACATTACAGACACGTCTCACAGCACCAGGCTGCCGAAAGCGCTACATGTGGATGGCTACTAGGCTACTGACGCCTGGTGCAAACTTAAAACATTAGCTTGTACTTAGTAGTACTACATAACTGGATAAAAGTCACATCTTCCTAAAGATTCCTAACAAACACACGCACTTTACGACAGTGTGTGCGAGACTCTGGTCCAGAAGGTGGCGCTGCTGTCCAATTAAAACAGATCCTCCTCGTAGCATTTTTAGGGCAGCGGACATTAAGGGGAGCTGCCAACCACATATAGTCAGCATTATAGACATTAGTAGAAAACAAAAAGCTAATTAATGCACACATCTTTTCTGAAAAATCTCTTTTTCTTATTACTGTGTTTACTTCCATGTGTGTGTGTGTTTCTCGTCTCTGCAGCTGCTGGCTGTGTGTTTGTTGTCAGAGGGGCAGAAGCTTTATTTACACTGGAGTCACAAGGTAATAGCACTTCCCTCAGATTAACTATCTCAATATGAAAAGGAGGAAGTTAAAGAAAAAGGTTTTCTCTCCACTCTTTGTTCACCTCTTACAGATCGGGATCCTGGTGAGTCTGACTTTCTCCGTCGTAGCCACGGCCGTCCTGTCAGACCTCTGGAGCAAGGAGTGGAAGACTTTACTGCTTTCCTTTCAGGTGAATCTCCTCTTTCCCGTCAACCTTTGCTTCCTCTGAGTGTTATTCCCACTCCTGACACCGGACTCTTTTTCCTGACTCAGATAACCGCACCGTACTTACATGTGGGCGGGGTCCTTCTGATGACAGCGCTGGCCTGGCCGATAGCTCTACATTTCTTTCGCATGAGCAGCAGAGGTGAGCTGCACGGTTTGGGTCATCACATCGATTTTGGTTCATGTTTAAAACTAGTCTCTGTGACGTCACCCTCTGGTGTCTGGAGGATGCCAGATTGGAAATGCTGACTCAGCTTAAAACTCAATCAATCTGGACAAAGACAAAGAGGTGAAGCTGAGCAAGGCTTTTAGCCTCCTGGCAAACTGCACGCCCACCTGTCTGTCGACTCAGCTGTGCCCTTGATCCTACAGATTTATTTTTAATAAATCATAATAAATTAAAAGCAGAAATACTTTATTTATCCCAGGGGTAAATTCAGTTGTTACAGTTGCCCTTTTACACAGCCCGAATATTAATATACGAATATTAATACTGTGCAAGATAAGGTCTCTGGTGCTATGGCGGTGCTGAGAACGACACATGCAGTTGTTAGTTTTTGCAAAGCAGGGATGCAAAGAAAATAGGACTCACAGCTTTTACTGTCTGCATTTGCAGTTCCATCATTTATTGTCTTTCTTCAAAACATATATGAGCTCAGTGTCAGATTACACTCATACAGCGCTCTGCAAAGATGGTCAACCCAAGGAAGAAGTCTTCTTCAGTTTCGGGTCCTCCTCATCCTTTTCTTCTTCTTCATGCTCTGCCAACTCTCAAACTTCCTCCTTCGTCTCTTCAAACTGTCCAAACATCCCTTATATCGTCTCTGTAATGGACTCCAATTTAAAGTCATTTTCCCCTCAATGCGATAGTCTCTGTGGTTAAAAAAGCATATCTGCATTTTTTTTTCCTGAAGTGCTTTTATTTTTCTAAGGTAGTTAAAAAAATAATGTTACCATTTTTTTTTTTACAGTATTTGTTTTTTTTTCAAGAAGTTACAGAAATGCATCAGAAGGTTAAAAGTGTGGCTGTCATGCGATTAAAAATTAATCTAATTAATTACAGGATTTGTAATTAATTAATCGATTAATCGCAATTTAAATTATTGGACATTACAAAATTGTAGTGCATGACTCATTCAAATGAAAACACGAAAAAGAGAAGATTTGTAAATCCACTTTTTTTTTTCAACTGGCCAGTATTTAAATGTTCGTTTTTGCTGCCATTGACGTCTATAGAGGCGGGGTCTGGTGGAGCTTGTCAATCAAAATACTGCTCGTAAACTACTGTGGGTGAGAGCGGTGTGCTCTTTGGACGAGAGCTCAGCATGGATATGAGGAGAAGATGTGAGATGACAGAGACATAGAGAGACGCTGGGAGTCATAAAAGTTCAGGCAGCTCACGCTCCAACTGAGGATGTGTCGCTGTAGTTCAGAGAGAAAGAGCGGTGCCATCGTGAGGAAAGACGACGGAGATCATGGAGAAGAGCGAAGGATATGAGGAGGACAATCAAAAAGGGAAAATTTTGTCTGTTTTCTTTTAATCAAAAACAGGAATAGAGATAAAAGAAAGAGTCCACTCTTCTTTGGTAGTTTTGGTGTTTACAGAGTCATAGAAAACAAGATTATTTGGGTCTTGGAAGATTGTTCAAGATGCTCTGAAAATGGCAGGCAGCTAAAGAGTTAATCTCAAGTTAATTTTTATAACATGTTCATTTGAGATGTAATTAATTAATCTTATTAATGCCCTAAAGTGACAGCCTTTGTTAAAAGATAAAATGAAGAAACAAAATTTAATTTATTCTGACTGTTTTAGTGTTTAATGCTCAGACTTGTGTAGTCTGCAGAGTAGACATGTCTGTTGCTTTTTTCATGCCAGAAGAAGAATAAAAACTCTTAAAGAAAAACTCTTGGCACAGGCTTTCAAATTTCATGCATCAGTGGGTTAAACTTACTTTATGCTCTCTGAATTTTAGTTTCATGCTAGGAGCAGGGGAACTCTGGCACAACTTCACTTTCTTCCAAGGTGGACACAGAGAGGAACAAGAGATTCAAATAAGTCCAAACACCAGCAACACTTTTAGGAAAGAACAAATTTACTTTACCATCAATCAAATCCACAAGCTGAAACTCTTAGTTTTCAATTGTGTTTTCTTTACCACAAGTTTTGTTACAGTTTAGACCTTTTAATGTTGGTTTTATCTCATCATACAGAGCAAGAGATTTGAGTTGTTTAAACTGTAACTCTTGTGCTTACCATTATACGTCACCGTAAAATACAATGAGCTTTAGTAAGAGAGCATGTGTTTTAGATTTAGCAGAAATGACTGAATGAGATGTGTTCAGGCTCCTGGCTGTGTGGTTCAGAGGATGGATCCAGTGTTTCAGCGCTTGTGAAAAAATTACGTCTCACCTTAAAAAGAAACAGAGAAAAAAACAAATGTAACAAACTGACATGTCCATGATCAGAAAAAGCAAAACATCCTTTGTGTAGCAGAGAAATTTTAGTAAAACTGAGGATCTGTACCTGAAAACACGTCACTCTTTAGCCTTAAAGTGGCTGTGAGGAGATATCTGTGTTTTTCTCTGCTGTGTGTGTGTGTGTGTGTGTGTGTGTTAATTTTCCTCGTGTGTGTGTTTCAGTGAGGCGGGGTCTGATCTTGGCTTTGTATCTCGGCGTCCTGTCTGCTCTCTACCTGGTGCCCCTCGGTCTGTATTCTCCTTGTATCAAAGAGGCTGGGACCCTGGGCCCCAAACCAGCTCTGATTGGCCACAGAGGAGCAGCGATGGTGAGAGACCAACTAACTTTATGAGACCGTAAAAAATAACGAGCATGGAGTGAAAACGTTACACAATGTTTTCAGACAGTTTGACCTCCCTGAATACCTCTACTCTGTAATATTTAGTTTCTTTGTGAGCAATGTGCAGGCCTCTTACCCACATCCTTCCTGTTGTAGATATTTGGAGTTCGGACACAAAGACTCCTTCCCAGTTCTGCAGAATGTTTAGACGACATTTCCCTGTAACCGACCGACAGCAGCCAATAACAGCACATTTTAGCCTCCGTTTTGTCCATGCATGGCTGTTATTAAAGCAGTAACTGATTTTTAATTAAGGCCTCATGGCTTTTGCTTCATTATAACTCTGATCCATACACTTGTGCATCTCTGTGTATGCAAAAAACTGAAATCTTATCTAGTGTTTTTGTCTCGCTTTAACTAAAAACTGTCTCATTACACTTGATATGAAACTAGAAAATTAGCTTGAAACAAGAATAATGTCTTAATACAAGTGACTTTTCTCTTTTTCCATTCGCAAAGTTTTGTCTTTAACTTGAAACAAGACATTTTGCTGGGCTGCTCAGGTGAATTTGGCTCATATTAAGTCTAAAAAGACATTTCCTAGTGAAAATAAGACAAAAACACTTGATAAGATTTCAGTTTGTTGCAGCTATAACTTGACTCGTATCCTGTATCTAAATGTGTTTTCAGCTCGCTCCAGAAAACACTCTGATGTCGTTTGAGAAAGCTGTGGACGTAGGAAGTGACGGTCTGGAAACAGATGTTACGATCAGGTTAGTCTGAGTTATTTGGACGAAATTCACCCTCTGGTGAAAGTTCAAAGGAAGAGTCTGCAGGAGTTTTTGTGCCTTGTTTGTAAACACAACATTCAAACTGGGCTTCTCCCTTTCCTGGGCTCAGTGCCAGCAGCAGCACACACCCTCTACCTCTGACTGCAGCTACATAAACACGCTCACAAGCCCAGCAACCACCTGTAGCACCAGGTTTCTATGTGGGAGAGACTCGAGAGCCGTGCACCTGACTTAGCATGTTAGCACAAGCTAATCATGGGTATTTGACACATACCTGGTTAGCAGAAAGCTAACTCATGTTGCTCTTCGTACTTTGCTGCTCTACAAGTTCTTGAAAGCGAGTGAAAGTTGAGCCAAGCTTCACCCTTGTTTAGGAAAAAGCTTCATCTGTTTGGCGTTTTTTTTTCCATTTTGGTTGTGTTTTTCTTCTCCGTGCTACATCCACTGTCGTAGCTTCTTCCACTCGCTAATCAACACGACAAACATCCTGATACAACCAAAACATCAACATCAAGGCAGAGGAGGGGGTTTGAGGCAGACACAGACACTGACACACATGTATAGAATTCAAGCAGTGACGATTGAGCAGGATTATTCCTGTAAAACAGGGATAGGCAACCTAGGGCACACGTGCCAGAGCTATTTGTGAGGCTATTTGGGTTGGCACGCAAAGAATAATAACAATGAGACAGAGGACAAAAAAAATAAATAAATAAAATAGACAATAAAACTATTGTGTTGTATTCTATTTAACACAAAAAATTGAGCACACTATTAATGTTTGTATATAAAAATTTAACAAATAACTTTGTATAATAAATTCAAATTATTGACGTTACAAATGTGCAAATGTGTCTTGCAAGTACGTCACTGCAAATTTCTGGGGACGTCAGTCTGCTAGCTTGCATTCACATTTATTTAGCGGCAAAACTTCCTGTAACGTAAAAAAACAGGCAATGGGAAGAAGTCAAACCATTTCTTACTGCAAAACATGGAAAACCAATCAAGGAGACTTTCTTATCAACTGTCAATGGTTTATGTAAGAAGTAAGTCTTGGCACTTTGGCTATGAGTGTATTTTAAAGTTGCTCGAGTCAGGGAAAAGGTTGCCTACCCCTGCTGTAAAAGTTGAAATTCTTTTTATTTCGGAAAATCCTGCAGACTCTCCCTTTAAGACCTTATACAGAAGAAAAAAATAATATACAAGTTATTGGGATTTTTTGTTTGGCAACAAATCAATTTTTTTTCAATTCAAATTCTTCATTTCAGTCTTTTAAAAAAATACCACTTTTCTCCAGCAGAGGGCGAAATGTTTCTCTCTGACTATCGTGATGTGCATTGCATGGGAAAATATGGCTCCTGATATAGTCTGTAGACATCATCTTCATTTAACTTTTTCACATGGTTTGGTGTTAAAAAAGCAGACTAAAAATTGCAAAAATCGTGAATATAGAAGAATCGCAATTTAGATATCCTCCCAGCCCTATTATACAGAAAATCCCTTTGATGACGCTGCACCTGTTTTCCAGTTTTGACGGCATTCCCTTCCTGATGCACGACCAGAATCTTCGTCGAACCACCAACATACACGAAGTTTTCCCTAACAGAACCGACCATCCAGCTGCCATGTTCACCTGGTCTGACCTGGAGAGTCTGAACGCTGGATCCTGGTTCTTCTCTGTGAGTCTCACACAGTGGAAAACATCCCATCATACTTAGTTTACCCTTCAGTGACTGGAACAGAGGGACACAGAGGACATTATATAACACTTTGTCTGTTAAACTCTTTGATTGGAAATCACATAGTTAGTTCATTAGAGACGATCAGCTGATACATGAGCTAATACATGGATGACTGGAAATAAGCCGTCAGCTCTTCTATAACATCATTTAGCAGACGGGGAACACATTGTCCTGCTTGTTACGTCACCACAGGGATTAGATATTGATCTCCATCCATTTCAGCACGACCCGTTCGGCACAGCCGGCGCTCTGGGAGCAGACGACAGACTCCAGGCACAGAAACAGTCCGTCTGCAGCCTGCAAGACTTCCTCCAGCTGGCTGCTCGGAAAGACAAACTGGTGATCTTTGACCTCTACCGGCCCCCCAGAACTCACCCCTACAGGGACACGTGGATCCAACGAACGCTGGAGGTCATCCACAACGAGTCCTCCATCCTCTCCTCTCAGGTGAGGAGGAGCGTGTGAGGAGGAAGAGCTACAGGTGGTTTTCATTTAAGGAAAAAAATAAACTGTTTTCAGCCAAAGTGCTGGGCTCACAGTGGAAATAGTTTTTCCACATCAGCTTCAGAGTCTGTACTTGATTCATGAAGGTGTCTGCTGCCCTCATGTGGCCAAAAGACGAATTGCAGCCTTGAAAGAGTCAAGTATTTGTCAAACAAAAACAAAAATATTGGGACTTTTAAGACAATTTGAAGCCTTTGAGTGTAATGAAAAAAAAAAAACAGATTTTCAGTAAATACACCAAATAACACAGACACACACACCTGTAGTTTCATTATGTCTGATCACCAGAGAGCTCCTGACTAAATTAAACTTCATTTCACATTCTGACCTCCCTCCTCAGGTGTTGTGGCTGCCGTCGGACCTGCGAGCTCTCGTCCAGGAGATGGACCCTGAGCTCCAGCAGACGTCAGGCAGCCGGCTCCCCCTAGAGGAGCTGCAGAGCAACAACATCGTCAAACTCAACCTGCACTACAGCTCCATGTCCAGCACCCTCGTCAGGTTCGTGTGAGTTCACACGCTCGTTTGAGTGTGTAGTAAGGTGGTTTGATGTGATGTGTTTAACGTGTGCAGGGAGTACGCTGCAGTGAACATCAGCACCAACCTGTACGTCATCAGTCAGCCGTGGCTCTTCTCTCTGGCCTGGTGCTGTGGAGTCCAGTCTGTCACCACTGACGCTCCACAGCTCCTCAGCAGCATGAAGTCTCCACTTCTCCTCATGGTAACACCTCACACACACTTCACACACACTTTAAACTCTCATTCCAGGATAGATAGGAGATAGAAGACCCCAGCTTTAACTTCAATCAGGTCCAGATATGAAAAAACACAACTCTGAAATGAGTTGTATTTGTCTGTCAGAGTCCTGACGAGTACAACCTGATGTGGATTCTCACTGACCTGGTTTCCCTCATCCTGATCCTCCTCATCTTCTTCTTTCACTGGTATTTTAACAACACACACACAAACACATTTGGCTTAAAGGAAACAGAAGCAGGGTCTTAAAGCTCTTTTCTCAGTGAGAGAAGATAAAAGTTGTGTTTCCTCTGCAGGTGGAGGGAGCGGGGACTGGCGGGCTACTCAGGCGTTAAAATGACAGCAGAGAACGGGACGTACAGCAAGTTCAAAACAGGTGAGCCAAACAAAAAGATACTTATTTTTTCTCTTAGTTTAATTCTTACTTTTTAAAAATTGTTATATTTGATAGTTTTAGAAGAAAAGGAAAGGGAGGAAGAGTTAACTAACTAGTTATTCATCAGCATCAGCCCTTTGTTCTTTATCACACAGATGTTAGACTTTAACACTTTAAAAGACAAGAGATAATTTGGTGGTAAACTTAAATCTTTTAATGTTTTGTCTCAGAACTTTACCAACACTAAAAATAGGCAGAAATCAAGCAAAATGTTTCATATTGCAAAAGATTTTAAACGAATTAAACATATATCCGTTCTTCAGTTGTCTAAGCTCAGTACAGAAACTAGAAACAGTTGGACTCCATAGTTATTATTGTCTGCACTGGGCAGTTTCTATCTAACAATTTCAGGATATTATCTCATGCATAATAATGTTGTCTATTGTTGTGCTCAAGCTTTGCAAACTTAAACAACAATTAGCTTTGCTGGCGTGCCTTTTCAAAGACATTTCTCATTCTTTTCTGTTCATAAATGAGGAATTTTGAATATTTGTGATGATTACATTTCTTTTCGGGGGAAAAAACACAACTTTCATGTTGTAGAGTCTCAATTGTCAGCATTTTATGTGGCTTCTGAAGTCTCATTAAGAAACCTTTTTAGTCTGTGTACACAAGTGAAGGAATTGTTCACACAGAGTTAGTGTCTTAAGCGCGCAGATTAGTAATGTCTAATTATAAAAATCTTTATAGGACTGTAAGTCTCCATAACATTTTTGTTTGTTTGTGTAATGATCGAACAACTAAATTTTAGATTTAATCTATTTAAACAAAGCAGAAAAAGAATCTAAAAACATTCTCGTCATAGTGATAATTCTTTTATTTTTTTTAAAAAACTTTTTAATATTTTTTATTTTAACTTCATCTGTGATAAATAAGGCTTGTAGGGGTCTCACTTTGTAATATCCTTCGTAGTACTTATATTTTATGTACTGGAAAAAATGTCGTCTTAT
The DNA here is from genome assembly GCF_033239565.1 of Halichoeres trimaculatus. Taxonomy (NCBI): domain Eukaryota; kingdom Metazoa; phylum Chordata; class Actinopteri; order Labriformes; family Labridae; genus Halichoeres; species Halichoeres trimaculatus. Next base: position 4,360,503 of record NW_027437184.1, on the reverse strand, counting down.
ATTTAGCTTTATGAATAATAACGTTAGCATTCGAGCTTTTCTTATCATAACTGAAGTTACAGAAGAAATCAATCATTTACTTACTTTCACGACTTTTCTGTGTCTGTGGCCAGTACACTTACTGGCCACCTTAGTTTACACACTTCCTGCAAAAAAAACACAAATCTCATCAAGTGTTTTTGTCTTATTTTCAGTAGAAATGCCTTTTTAGACTTAATATGAGCCACATTCACCTGACCAGTCCAGGAAAATGTATTCTTTCAAGTTACTATAAGGTCTTAGTTACTTGTAACAAGTTAAAAAAACACTGCCAATGAAACAAGAGAAAAGTTGATTGTATTTAGACATTGTAGTTTTAAGAAACTTGACAAGCAGAATTTTCTTTTGACTTGTTACAAGCATTTCAGACTTTATTTTTGTCTTAAATAACTTGAAACAAGATACTTTTAGTGGACTGGTCAGGTGAATGTGGCTCATATCAAGTATAATAAGACAATTTTTACTTGAGATAAGACAAAAACACTTGATAAGATTTCAGTTTTTTGCAGGTATATGACATCCCTTGTTGTCATTTTGTGACTGAAATCAAACTGTAAATGTTTTATTGTCACTTCATCACAGAGCTGAGTGATATCTGGTCGGTCTCCAGCGCCAACTCTCAGGCAGAGAAGACGCACACCCTGGCGACCGTGTCCGAGCACTGATAAACCTGCCTTCAAAGGAGCCAGCACAGAGCCTCATACTGCCAAAACTGTAAAACTCTCTGAAAACACACGGTGAAGTGCACTTTGTTTTCATTAAAGTCACGCAAACAGGTCTCCACTTTGGGTGCTGTCGTTTTTACAAACACTTTCGCATCATGGGTCATTTAAAAATCTCACTATCAACCTTTAATCTGAGTTAGAAAGGTCTATTTTTCATTTTACAACACACGCATGCTTCAGCAAGAGCCACATTTTTACCACTGGGTGATGGTGCTCATGGGAAATGCAGTCCTCGTGGTTTCTTTTTGCAAAATGTCATTTTATTCATGTCTACATTTGTAAATATGGTCACATGGATGAAACATTTCCTCCTTCATATAAACAGAAAACTGATTATGACTTTCATCTTAAAAATCAACACTAACAGTTTTTACATTTAGAAAACAAAAATACACAAATGAGCCCGCCATCGGTCTACGCCTACAGACTGCTTACACCGGCCTGCTGCTGGAGCTAGAGTGGATTACAAAGAAGTGATGTTTGAACTTTGTGGCACACGTTCAGTCTGTTTCCTCACACATGCATGGCTAACGATGCAATAAAAAAAAAAGAAATCACCAGGTTATATTTAAATAGGTTTCAATCTGCAGCACTGGAGTTTGTGATCTAACACATTTAAAGGTAAGTCATTACTTCATGAGGTTTGTTAAAGTTAGAGCTATAAGAATAAATAAGGGAGAATGAAGCTACGTACAAGAGACAAAGAGTTAATAACACATCTGTTTGGAGGGTTCGGTGAAGGTTTTTGTTGGACTGAGCTCATGGTTTCTGATGTGACTTATGATAAATTATCTTAAAACATTTACCCTGTTAACACTTAGTTTGAAAACACGTCAGAGCAAGCAGATCTTACTAAATCAATGTCTGTTTTTTAATTTCAAAACTCTTATTGGACTTTAAGATGCTGTGAGAAGGATCTGTTTTAACTGCAGCGCCACCCTCTGGCCCGGAGTCTCACACACGCTCACTGATGTAAATTTATGACTTTAACCAGGTGAGTTTTTCTCTGTTCGAGTCAACTTTTCACTAAATACAACACAACAAAGTAAGGTATTAATCAGTATAGTTACGTAGAGCCGTTGTTTGACACGCGCAAACGTAAGTTAGTACAGTACGTCATTAGCCGGTAGCGCTACTATTAGCCCGGTGCTACGACGTATCCGTAGGCTTATCAGAGTTATAGCTTAGTTATAGCTTATAGCTTAGTTATAGCTATATAACAGTTTAGCTCTTTTAGCCGTTAGCTCGGGTGCTATCTTTCCTGTTTATCTTTCTTCTTCTCTTCTGTCCTTTTTCTGTCTGACAGTTTAGTTTAGGCTCCAGTGTCCACCATCACTGCATAATTAATCACTTAATCGTTTACAGTAGAGAAAAACACAGATCTCTCTTCACTCTACTACACTTCGTTAGCCAGTGTGGTGTTGCCATGGAGACCTGGACGTGCCGTAAATCAATGACGTCCCGCTCAACCGAACTGGGAAGCTAAGAAGTAGCATTTAGGGATAATAACCGTTATTAGCACTTGTAATCTCATTTTAAAGTGTAGATGACAATCGGGCATATATATAGAAGGGAGACTTTTTCAGGATCACTTACACAACAAAATCACTGAAATCTTATCAAGTGTTTTTGTCTTATTTTCAGTAGAAAATGTCTTTTTAGACATAATATGAGCCAAATTCACCTGACCAGTCCAGGAAAATGTCTTATTTCAAGTCATTCGAAGACAAAAATGAGGTCTGAATTGCTTAGATCAAGTAAAATAATTTGCCAAAGAAACAAGAAAAAGTTACTTGTATTGAGACATTATTCTAGTTTGAAGCAAATTTTCAAACAAATATTTTCTTGTTTCATTGGCAGATTTTTCTTTTTAACTTGTTACAAACAATTCAGACGTAATTTTTATTTTGAAATTACTTGAAAAAAGACATATTTCTGGACTGGTCAGGTGAATGTGTCTCATATACAGTATAACAAGACAATTTTTACTTCAAATTAGGCAAAAACACTAAATAGGATTTCAGTTTTTCAGTGTAGAAACTCCTCACAGCCCTTTTAGTATGAGCCACAGTCACCAACGAGTGTAGAAAAAGTGTCTTAATTCAAGATATAAAAGACTAAAATGACGCCTAAATTTTTTCAAAGAGTAAGAAAAGTGATTGTCTTGTTTTAGGACCTAATTTGTTTGTCAAAAAATTGTGAAAGAATATTTTTTTGCTCCATTCTTGTCTTTTAATGTCTTTAAATAAAGTATTTTTCTGGACTTATGAGATGAAAGTGGCTCATTTCAAGTCTAATTAGACAATTAAAAAATAAAAAAACATGTCAACACTTTCTCAGATGTCAGTTTTAGTGATGTGGCAGAAGCTGTGGCTCACATGTTGTCAGTTGCTCTACAGTTAAAAGGTTGGAGGTCCATTTCCAGCAAGGTGATGATGATAGCCAAAAAAAGTTTTAATCTAAAGAGTCACCTGAACATATTTTCAAACCAAGTGTAAAGGGGGATTTTTTTTGTGTTAATTTGTCTTATTAAATCTAAAGATCTTCACTTTTTAAGCTTAAAAGTCCTGGTTAATAAACTGATAACACTCACTATCTAACGTCTAACAGAGACTACAATCATACAGAGAAATCCAAATTGCCAAAGGTGGAAAAAGGTAACATCAAGGCAAAGTAGGTGAGTCTTAAGACAGGGCCAATAAATATCAACATGAAGGAAAACATCGGCATCATGGGAAATGCCTGTGACAGTTTGGAAATGTGGAAACGCTGGTTTTCATTCAGACTGTGCGTGTTTGACTGAGTGAAGGGTTCATCTGATGGGTCGGCTGTGATCGTTTCCAGCTCGGGTTTATTTGCTCTTTTCTCTGGAGCTTCTCTGTTTGGTCATCGTGGTCAGCATCTGGCTGATGTAAGAGGTCAGGAGGTCGTCCATTTTGTAGCCCTGAGGGGTCAAAAAAACAAGAATTAACGCACTGACTGAATATGTAATTTCACAGGAAATAAATAACCATCTCTTCACCATGAGGAATTTTCTGCCTGGATAAATATTCCACCTTTTTTTAAATCTCTAAACATATTTATTTGGAAAATTGTTCCTAGTTTTTGAGGCTTTTAAGCAGATTTAGGAGTCGAGCGTCTCACCAGCGAGGTCTCACACAGCAGTTTGCTGCCTCGGACCAGGTTTCCTATGGTGATGTGGAAATAAGTGTTTCCACTGCTCCAGTTGGAGATCTTTGTGAAAGGGTGAGTGGTGAGGATGTCCTGCAGGTAAAGAGAAGAACAGGTGAGCACAGATATTCTGCAGGTACAGTGTTATAATGATTATTCACCATTCAAATCCCACACAGTCTTTATACAAGGAGTTCAAACTACAAGTGAAGGATGAATCAGAGGGTATGGTTTGTAATAATTCAAACAAAACAACAAGAAAAGCCCCAAGTGTACAGGCAGAACACAAAATACAACACTTCTTTGATCAAAGCTTCTATTAAGAGGATCTGTTTTCATTGCACTCCCTCGCCACCCTGAGGTCTGGAGTCTCCGCACACTGTTGTAAATGACTTTTAGTGAGGCGTGTGTTTGTTTTGGAGTTAAAAGGAGATCAGATCAAAACAAATTTTCTTTGTTCAAGACAACTTTTTACTTGATACAGCATACCAAGGTAAGGTATTTATCAGTACATTTATGTAGTGCTATGGTTTGAAGCGTGAAAACAAGGAAACATTGTAGCAGCCGGCTATACACTGCCAAAGACTAAAATCTTATCAAGTGTTTTTGTCTTATTTTAAGTCATTTAAAGACAAAAATGAGGTCTGGATTGCTTGGAACAAGTTTAAAAAACCCTGCCAATGGGACAAGAAAAAAAGTTGCTTGAATAAAGACATTATTCTAGTTTCAAGCAAATTTTCTAGCAAATTTTTCCTATTCCATGAGATATTGCAGATTTTTTTTTAACTTGTTACAGAAATTCAGACCTCATTTTGTCTTTAAATAACTTGAAATAAGACATTTTTCTGGACTGAGCAGTTGAATGTGGCTCATATCAAATGTAAACAGACAATTTTATTTAAAATATGACAACACTAGATAAGATTTCATTTTTTGGAAGTCTATGTAGTGCAATCGTCAGCCCGGTGCTCTGACGTACCTGTAGGCTAACGTGACAACAAGTAAACACTGTCAGATTGTAGGAACTTAGCCGTCTATATTTAGCACAGCTGGCAGCCTGGTGCTCTAAGACGTGTCTGTAATGTGAAACGTCAGTGAATCCTGGTTCTGTCCTGCCAGTCATCTACCAATCAGAGCTAACGTAACCTCACTCTTCATTTTATTGATAGACTCTCAAGTTTGAACAGACCACTGCAGACTAACTGCTGACTGTGGGTTGGAATGAACATTAGCACGAACAGTTTAGCCCTTTTAGCCTTCAGCTCGTGCTCTATCTCTCTCCTGTTTATCTTTCTTCTGCTCTTCTGTCCTTTTTCTCTTGTCCTTCTCTTCTTCCTACTTAAATTCATCACAGACACCTAGACGTGCCACAAATCAATCCAGTCTTTCCTGAACAATCAGGAAGCTAAGAAGTAGCATTTTGAAATAACCTGTATCATGAAGTATTGATGTAGATAACCTAATTTTAAAGTGTGGATTACCATGAGGCATATATCTAGAAGGGAGACTTTTTCAAGATCACTTTCAAACTCCTCACAGCCTCTTTAAACCTTTGGTAACCTGATGAACAACACCAATAAATGACTTCCTCTCTGGTGTTTCTCTCTTGCTTCTAGAGCTCCACCTGCTGACGTTTCACCTGTGCCAAATGTAGATTTTAAAAATGTTCCTTTATCTTAAGATTTGTTCAGGAGTGTGTCGTCTTTTCTTCCCTGGTGTCTGTGCTCTTAGACAAAACAAGAGTGATAAAGTTTGGCTTACCTTGTTTTTGGGATCGATCAAACTGACTCCATGTTTGTTGATTGCTATCAAGAGGGTTTCTGGGTAATTGGGATCAGTCGATTGCTGCAGAGAGAACAAGGGAGGACAAACACTTTTCACACAGTGACTTTTCCAGTAATAATCCAGCTGCATCATGGCTGGGGCGTGAAGTCGTTACCTTGATTTCGAAGAAGGCGGATCCAAACGTGGGCCACTTGTAAATAACTTTTAGGAAGGCGAGTTTGGCGTCTTCTCTGGTTTTTCCTGAGTGCTTGTTAAACAGCATCATGATGGACTGAGAGAGACACAGAAGAGACAGACCAGGAAAACATGAAACATCTCTGGATATTCACGTGTTTATTCCTGACTACAGGTATGTTTCTGTCACTGATTTAAAAGAGAAAATAGGGCTGAAGCAAGCTCAACGTATTTCATAAAGACAAAAAAATTGTATCCTATGAACATGTATGTTATCTTTTCTGCATGGTCTTATCTCATTGTTCAGTGAACACCCATCTGTTGTACCTGAGCTGAGATCCAAAAGTCAAAAACAATAATTTTGATGGCCATAAATCAATAGATAAATTAATGTTAAATAAGTAAATGAGAACATAAAAAAAAAGAAATAACACACATATATATATATATATGTGTGTGTGTTTTTAAATTGAATGAATTAATAAAAATAAATCAAGTTTACATGTATTTTAAGTATTAAAATTAAACAAGTATAAATTTTTATATAAATAGATAAAAAACAAATTTAAATTAATTTCAAGTGAATAAATATTCTTATAATAAATAAATTAAATGAATTTTTAATAAATAAATACTTTTTAATTAAATCAATTTTAAATGCACTTTGGGTAGATAAATATTTTTTGAATAAATAGATTAATAAATAAAATTTGAATGCATTTTAAATAAACATCTTTTAAATAATTAAATACAGAAATACATTTTAAATGTGTTCTAAGTTTGCAAATATTTTTTAAATAAATAGATAAATTTGATTTATTGCATTTTAAATAAATAAATAAATATTTTGAAATAAATTAATAAATAAATTTTAAATGCATGTTAAATATATACATATTTAAATAAATCAATAATTTTTTAATAAGTAAATAAACAACCTAGTAACTGAGATCTAAGATTGTGCTGATATTTTTACGATCCAGTTTTTTAACATGTTATCCTGCTCCAGTGTTTCAGCTCACCCTCTTCCAGTCGTCGGGGGACAGATGTCTCATCTGATCCTGGGGGACCAGCTCCTTCAGGATCTTCCCGATATTGTGGAAGTGATTTTTATCCTCCTCAAACTTCACCCTGTAGATCAGCGCCCCCAGCTGGTACACCTCCTCCCTCGTACACTTGTGGTAGCCTCTCAGATACTTTGGCAGCTCCTGCAGACAAAAGACAGTCGCTTGATGTTTGTATGTTTGCAGTCATCCGTTGAGTAATACAGCTCAGTGTGAGCATCCTAACACTTTTAGGGGGCGCTCACCTGATAGTAGTGGAAGATGGAGTCGGCCATGGAGTCTTTCCCAGGAACAGTGTTGGTCCACAGCTTCTTCATGAAGAACACCTGATAGGTCAGTGAAGGCACCACGCCTGCAGACAGGATGGAGAGTTACAGGAAGAACAAATCATGGCTGCTGCAAACGCCTACAGGCTTTATGTTACCATGTGTTAGAAAAAGTAAAAACTGGGTTACCGTCTTTCACATGTCTGGCTTTTTTGATCCAGTCAGTCAGGTGCCTCACAAAGTCGAAGAAGAAGTCGCCATCTGGAACGCTAATGACCTGAAAACAAACAGAAAAACAAGCTAAAATGAATCCTATTTTCCACAGCCAGGAACCAAAAAGAAAATTTCTCCGCTCTTCTTTCTGTGTGAGATAAAACTCTGTGGTTACTCTTTAAAAATTGACGACTGAAGCTGGTCTTTGTGTTCACCTTGTCAGTGATCTTCACAAAAAGACTGAAGCCATCTGCAGATTTCAGCATCAGACGTCCAGAGATGTTGTGGCAGAAGTCTTTGGCCTTGGTGCTCGACTCCACTTCAAACACCTGTAAAGACAAACAAGCAAAAGCTGACACAGCTACTTGAAGATAAACCCTCTACACATGTGAATGAGTTAGAAAAAATACGCAGATGGGAACGTGGACATGACATGGACATGAACATTCTGCCTAAATTCTTGCTTTTGTTGTACGTCGCTTTGGACTAAAGCATCTGCTGAATGAAACTGTAGAATTGAAGAGTTGTGGTTGAAGTATTAAACTGATTAATTCCCAAGTTTTATGAATCTTTAACGTGCGTAAAATCACTTAGATGCCTCTAATGGTTGTCAAAAATGCTTTTTTTTCCACACACAGATTTGCCAATGATGTGACAACAATTGGGGCTAAGTCAGGGCCAAAACAACAGTCCATGAGAATTAAAGTCAGCCATTTGACACAGAGACAACTATTACAGCAGTGGTTGTGTACCCCTAGGGGTAAGCGAACACATTTCAGGGAGTTCATGGAAACTTTTGATCATTTATTTCCAACTTGGAAGTACTGAGATCAGCCCGTTAATAAAATGGTACGTGTGCTCTTCAACTAGTTTCCCTCGGGAAACAACAACTGGTGGCACAGATGCACCAAAATCAGAACAGATGCTTACCAACAGCCAGGAAAATATGAAAGACAAGCTCATATAACTGATGAAAAAAAGTGAAACTGATATAGTGAGTCTGAATATTATTTTCTTAAGTGTTTTGTCCTGTATTTAAAGTTTAAATACCTGTTTAAAGGGGACTTATTCAACTGAGCTCCATTGTTTCTTTTTCATTTTTCTTTGTTAAAAATAACAAAAGTTAAATCAATCAAAGGCAGGTTGGTTATTTTGTGTTTATTTATCTGTATTATTTATTTGTTTTTAAGGCAACATATTGTCTATATTGTATATTTAATACGAGTAAAAAAGTAAAATAAAATGCCAGAGAATTGGATTTAATAAAATAAAAAATGAAATAAAATGATTTTCATTTAATTATCAGTTATATTACATTCTACATCTGAAGAATTATCAACACGTATTATTGAGGGGTACTCATTGTATGACAAAAAGGCTCAGGGGGTACACAAGACAAACAAGGTTGAGGACCACTTTATAAGAAAACACTATTCAATAGGAGCATTATTAGAGGTTTTTAGGCCTTGTACTCATGTAGCATTTTTCAATCACAAACTTTTTTCAACATTCAACCACATGCAACTGGGCAAATCCGCTGATAAGTGCAATTCGAGCCGTTTCAAACCCACGAGTGTCAGTGTTTGCCAGATGTGAAACCTGTGCCAGCCAATCAGATTTCAATGAGCCTCCATCATACAGCTGTGATGTTTGGGATCTAAAAGTCTGGTTCTCTGTGAATATATGTACAGAAGAGGATTAGGGTCATTTAAAAATAAAAAGTCCAAATGTTTTTATTGCTATTTTTTCTAGAAAAAAAAGAAAAATAAATAAAAAAAAAAACTCAGAATTCTGAAATTAGAGCCAGATTTTTTTTTAAAAAGTCCACATTTTTAAAAATTACAATTTATTTATTTATTTTTAGAAATAGTCAGGATTCTATAGGAATTGTGAAATATTTTGATAAAGAGTGGCTGTAAAATGAGATAAAGGTGGGGGGGGGGACTGTGGAGGTGGAGGATTTCGGAGTCAAGTACTCTGGACATGTCATGGGTATATATATATTTATATATGTAATTATTATTATCATTTTAAATAACTATATTTTATTTTATTTCATGTATTTATTGTTTTTATTATTATTATTATTATTATTATTATTATTATTATTATTATTATTATTATTATTATTATTATTATTATTATTTTATCTTGTTTTATTTTTTTTTTATAATTATGGTTTATTCTGTTTCATTTAACCATCCTTTTGTAAATCGTTGTAAGGGACTAGTTCTTGGGTCCATTACATGTACTTACCTGTGTTTTTCCTTTTTTAAAGCTACAGTGTTTAACAAGCAATAAAAAGTGAATTACAAAAAGAAATAGTCAGAATTCTGACTTAAATCGCAAATTCTGACATTTTTTTCCACAAAAAAATAAATAGAAATAATAATAATTAAAAAGAAATTGGGACTTTTTTTTGAGTGGTCCTAATCCTCTTCCATAAGCATGAAACCATGAAAGCAGAGTTTTACAAGATCTTCATTTTGAAAGGAGTTTTTAGAAAACATTGTTTTTTGTTGAAGTTAAACTGTGGTTTTGTGTGGATGACCGGTTTAAATGTACAGAAATGTATGTGGTTTCACAGACACCATGTGGACATGGTCTGAATGACTGTACGCTGCTGGTAACACCCGAGGTCGAGTTATTCTGCATCTGCTGAAATATGAGTGTCAGTAAATGTTAAAAATGGTATGTTAAGAAAAGTACAAATTGTTTAAAATTTAACTTTTTAGGTAAATCTGCTTCGCTGTTGTGCATTCTGGTGGCAAGAAGAAAATTATTCTATTTTTTTGTCGTGTTGTGAAGTTGTAAAGTATTTCTTTCAGTGCTTCTGTCAAAAACCAGCAAGCCAAAATCAAACAGCACAAGAGCCCCATAAACAGCCGCTCCAACCCCTGCAGTCAGTCAGGAGGTGATGTTTGATGAACTGATTACTGACCTCGTCTGAGTCGTCTGGGAAGTAAACTTTGTGAAAGATCTGAGTGGTTTTGTGCTGGATGGCCTCCACCTCCACCAGGTGAGGGGGATACTTTCTGGATCCATTTCTGCAGAAACAACAGAGAGGAGGCTTGATGTGACTGTTCACTGGACAAACAGGACTCTGTGCGTATCTGTGAGCATGTTTTACCGTAATGCTTTCTGCAGCCGCTGCATGCAGTCAGGAGCCAGGGGATAGTGTTTCTTTGCCTGCAGGAATCTCTGGACGTGAGGCAGCAGAGTGTTACTGGGAGGAAACAAACCAGTGCAGAGCCACAGCAGCTCCCAGCCTTTCTCCTCGCTGTACCTGCACAAACACACACACATGTAACACATGCATTAATCATATTTCATAACAAAGAGGAAGATTTCAGCTGGGATTGATCATCTACACAATGAAAACAATTTAAACCAACATCTCCTCCACATCCACGTCACTCTCCAACATCTCTTACGCTCCTGTAGCTCTTTCCAAGATTATTTCAAATTAAGCCTCAAAACTCAGATTTCAGCGTCCAAAACATTTTGGCTTCACCGTGCACCAACTGTTCAGTGATTCTTTGAGAAGAAAGACTCACATGTTCTCTGTTTTCTGCTTTTTTTTTTTAGAGTAAAACAGAAGCAACTTCTATTTTCACTTTTCTGCTGTACATGTGTGTGTGTGTGTGTATGTGTGTGTGTGTGTTTCAGCCATACTTGATGTGGTTATCAGTGAGCTGCTTCAGAATCTGACAGAAGATCTCGTCTTTCAGTGGCTCGGCCTTCAGCGCTCCTTCAAAGATCTGGTCTGTGAGCTCGTTGACCGAACGCACCCGTTTGGACGGGTAGTCGCCCATGTACTTCAGCATGGGTGGAGGTCAGAGGTCAAGGAACGATACTGTTCACTAAACGCAGCAGGAAATGACATAAAAAGGCAAAATCGATACACAAACAGATCTTAAAAGCGAGGGTTTGGGGGATATTTTTTTCTCCTGGTTCGACTGCTACGATTTTTGGTGTGCAGATTTTATTTAAATTACAACTCTTATATATTTTTGATTTTTTTCTATTTTTAGTTTCCTCAGATTCAAGTGAAAAAGTTAAATGATGATGATGATGATGTCCACTGACTACATCAGGAGCCATATTTTCCAAAAAATGCTCATCACATTGATCCAGTTTTTAAGATTTATTCAGAGGATCTGATGTCTCAACTTTTTAAAACCGATTTCAAAGAAGCTGTGAGGAGTTTCTCAGTGATCTCGAAAAAGTCTCCCTTCTTGATATATGCCTGATCATAATCCACACTTTAAAATGAGATTATCAGAGCTAATATTGGTGGTTACAGGTTATTTTAAAATGCTGCTACATAGCTTCCAGCTCAGGTCGACCAGGACCAGATTGATCTGTGTTGATCTCTGCTGAAAACGATTTCTGTGATTAATTTTGTAGTGGTGGTGGACACTGGAGCCAAACTGTCAGACAGAAAAACGACAGAAGAGCAGAAGAAAGATAAACAGGAGAGAGATAGAGCACGAGCTAAAGGCTAAAAAAGCTAATCTGTTGGTGCTAATGTTGACTCCAACCCACAGTCAGCAGTTATTCTGCAGTGGTCTGTTCAAACTTGAGAGTCTATCAATAAAATGAAGAGTGAGGTTACGTTAGCTCTGATTGGTAGATGATTGGCAGAACATGACCAGGATTTACTAACGTTACACATTACAGACATGTCTCACAGCACCGGGCTGCTAGCTGCACTAAATATAGAGCGAGCTACTAATCTACATACAAACTGACAGTGTTTACTTGTCGTTACATTAGCCTACAGATACGTCAGAGCAGTGGGCTGACAATGTCACTACCATATAGCCAGCTGCTACAACATTTGCTTGAATTCATGTTTCAAACCATAGCGCTACGTAACTGTACCCATAAATACCTTGCCTCAGCACATTGTATCCAGTAAAAAGTTGACTTGAACAAAGAAAATTTGTTTCCATCCGATCTCCATTTAATTCCAAAACAAATACACACCTCAATAAAATTCATTTATGACAGTGTGTGTGAGACTCTGGGTCAGAAGGTGGTGAGGGAGTCCAATCAAAATAGATCCTCTTCATAGCAGCTTAAACAAAGACTTGCCCTCTAGTGGGTGGCTGGGTTTAAGGCCTGTTACCTCCCCACTCTCGCCTCCTCTCCTACTCTGTCCACTAGGACTATAACGATTTGTGCAGTGCGGATTCAATTTAGATTGCAATTCTTCTACGTTTAGGATTTTTGGTTTGCTTTTCTGGTTTTGCTTTTTTAACACCAGACTATGTAAAAAGATAAATGATGATGATTAGGTCAACAGACCATGTCAGGAGCCATATTTTCCCATAAAATGCACATCACGTGAGTCAGAGAGAAACATTTCGCCCTCTGCTGGAGAAAAGTGGTAACTTTTTTTCCAAACCAGTTTATAAACAGACTAAAATGAAGAATTTGTCAAAAAATTGGTTCTTCTTATTCAAAGATCCAGATTTTGATATTGTCAAACAAAAAATTATGATATATCATATATCATTTTTTTTCTCCCACCCCTACTATCCACTGTCCTCTCTATAATTAAAGGCATTAAAAAAAAGTTTTTTAACAAAAAAATCCTGATACATCATTGATTTTTCTCCCACTGCTGTGCACTCAAAGGATATCCATGAAAGCCAGGCAGGCCTCCTGGGAGAGCTCGTCGTGAGCTAACACCTTCTTCAGCAGAGGCTGTTTGAGAGGCTCCCTCGTGCAGCTCCACAGTCGCTCCTTCCCTCTGGACTTGGAGATCATCACCCGGCTCAGAGTGCTCTTGGGAGGAGGCCTGTGAGACGGGTTTGAAAGGTCAAAACAAAAGAATTCCGCACTTTGACCTTTCTTCAGTTTTATCTGAAAGTATACTAGACATGTTGGCACCTGAAGTAGTCGTAGGAGAACTCCTCCAGGGTGTACGCCTTGGTTTTGTCTTCTTTGTCAGCGAGGTTCATCTGAGACACGCCGATGGATTCACGCCTCTGATCGGGAGTCATCGTCACCAGAGCCTGGCAGAGAGGAGAGTAAAATAAAGATGATAAAGTTATAAAACCACATGATTCAACTTTCACTCTCACAAAACAACCCTACTGTTATACTACACAGATTAAACATCAAACGACACATCAACGTGTAATGTCAGACAGCCTGTTGCACCAGGAGAAAAGTCTGTTGGATGCACATATTTAAGCAAATATAATTAATTGCACATGTACTTTATTCCTATATTGGACAAACTGCTTCATTTCTCCTCACATTTGTATTTTTTTATTATTTGTACTGTTTATACATTTAATAAACTTGGGTAACATATTCCTCCCATTTATTAAATCTTAATCTTTTTGCTTAAATTTAGATTTAGCTTAGAGCCCAAATTTCCCTTGAGAAAAGGAGCAATATTTCTTTTTTTATTTTGGTATCCAATAATGTAGTGAAGACACTAAAATAAGAATTAATCTGTCCTTGAGGGGCAGTTAAAGGGAGAGTCTGCAGGATTTTCCTAAATAATAAAAAGTCAAATTTTGAAGCAATAATCCTGCACAATCATCTCCTGTGGAACTCTATACATGTGCGTAAGTAAGTAAGTGAGTAAAATTTATTTGTAGAGCGCTTTTCACAGATAAAAATCACCAAGTGCTGTACATAGATAGGTGCCATAAAACAAACTTAAAAGGGACTAAAAAATAAAATACCAAAACCTAAAGACAAACATCATCCAAAAGCTTTCCTAAATAATAGGGCTGGGCAACGATTAAAACTTTTAATTGTAATTAATCGCATGATTTCCCTGATTAATCATAATTAATCGCATTGTGAAAGTGCCATAACATCTGTCATGCAAACACTAAATCGGTACTTGTTAAACAGTAATAGTTAAATCACATATTTAGTGCAAATCAAATTTACAAAATGTAAATACAAAATTAAAGCTTATTGCCACTGTCAGGGCATTAAAGTGATTCTCCGGGATGGAACAAGTTGGGTCCTATCACAAGGTTTAGGGCAGAAATTACCCCTACAGCAGTGATTTTGTGCAGCAGAAGCCCAGAGCGCACACACCAAACACCCTGGGCCATATTTTACTTGACCAAAAACACAAAAAAACGGACTCCCACCGAAAAACTCTGATATTGGTCTGCATTCACGCTTTATTTAGAGAATTTTCAGCGCGTTGCTTTCACACAAAAACACCGCTAAATAAGGCTCTAGTTCTCATCGTGTCTCTTCGTCCTGGCAGACTACCTGCGTTTGTTTATATCTGGCACACCACGCGCGGACTGATACACTAAGCGACGAGAGTCTTTAAAAGGCAACTCCGTTTTTTTGACACCTGGACCTTATTTATAGGTGTGTGCATGCTCATATACTCACTCAGACAAACATCGTGCAGCTCGGAGTCCTTTAGAAGTTATTTAGATCCAGCTGATTTTAGCTGCACTTAGTGGGGGCCACGGCAAGGGAGCTTCAGCGCAGGACATAATCTCTGCAAAATCGCTCATTTCGGCTATATTTTTTCATCCATCCCCAGTGTTATCATAAAGTCAGCTCCTCTTCTGTTACCATAGGCGAACACTGTCCACAAGCGCACCACCAGTTCACATTGAGTCGTGGACGTGCTCCTGTTTGTTGTTCTCGAGCCAGCTCTTCGTCTCTCTCCCTCTGCATCCTTCTTTCATGGAGCTCCTCGTCCGTGTACTCAGGCTCAAACCGGTAAGGACAACCGTCAAACTCGAAGTCGTAGTCTGAAGACGGTAGACGAGCTGACTTTATGATAACACCAGCGATGGATGAAAAAATATAGCTGAAATGCCCCTCTTCTCCGTGCTTGTTTGGGTTACTCATCGTGTTTTTCCGCCAATTTCACTTCCGGTCAGCGACAGACATTTACAAAATAAAAGCATGTGAGCAACATGCACTAACGTGCAATAAAATATTTAACGGCGTTAATAGATTGACGAGTTAACGCAAAATTAACGCGTTAACTTGCCCAGCACTACTAAATAACAAAGCTTTAAGTGCCTACAGAGTCAACAACACAAAAGGACAGAGGCAGCTCATTCCAGAGTCTGGGAGCTACAGCCTGGAAGGACAGGTCACCACGAGTTTTAAAACAAGTTTTAGGGACCTTCAGGAGGTTCTGGCCTGAAGACCAAAGGGAGCGTCCTGAAGAATACGGACACAACAAGTCAGCAATACATTGAGGAGCTTGACCATGCAACGCACGGAAAGTTAGGACCAAAATTTTAAAGTCAACACGAAATTTGACTGGAAGCCAATGAAGCGCTGACAAAACAGGGGTGATGTGGGCTGTTCTAGCTGCACCTGTCAGGAGTCTGGCAGCAGAGCTCTGCACAACCTGAAGTCTGTTTAGAGTTGTGTTATTTAAACAAGTGAACACAGAGTTGCAATAATCAATGCGACCCGAGATGAATGCATGGATGAGCATTTCTAGGTCAGATTTCGGCAGCAACCTCCTCACTTCAGAGATATGTGTCAGTGTCTGTGTCTGCCTCTAACCCCCTCCTCTGCCTGGATGTTGACGTTTTAGTTGTGTCCACCCATAGACTGTAAAAAAAATTGATAACATCTTGCTTGGCTCGAAGTGAGCTCGCCACAAAAACTGCTCCCCCTGGTGGCTGACTGCTGTATAGGTCAAAAAAATCCATCTCCCCAGTCATTCCAGATGGGCTGTGGTCAAACTTTTAAAATTAATACATCTCATAGAAATGTTTCTCATGTCAGATTGTTGTGGTGATTTGAAGATATCATTTGGCTGTCTTGTATTCAAGTCCTCTTTTTTCTAAAGCTTCTTGGACTAAAAATGCAGTCAATATGCAATGAAACGGAGTTGGACTGTAGACAGATCTGGTGTATTTGAGGCGTACATGTCTGTGTCACTCCTAACACCAGAAAAAGCGACGTGCAGTGAAGTTATTCCTGTCTCCTCCTGTGCCTGAGACAAGAGTTAACTTTACCACCACCTCCTGAACCGTGACGCTGACCTTAACCCAGTCTGATGACCTGAAAGCCAGGTCAATGCTGGATTGGCTCAGAACCAGGATATCTCAGGTAGGCAGCTAAAGAGAGTCTGTCCACCTGTCTGCTGCTCTTTAACCTGAAGGTCAGACGCCAGCTACAACCTGGGGAACAACAACGCTTTGAAATCTGAATACGCAGACTTCTTATAAACAGCTCAGGGTATAAACGCCGTGTCCTCACTCACCACGATGTCGTACTGCGGCCTGGTGATGGTTGGCAGCACGTAGACGCACTCAGCGGGGAAGTCTCCTCTCTGCTTGGTCCTGTCGTTGATGCCGTGAGCCCAGCCTGAGTTCATCACATGCTCCCCGCTGTGTTCGTCCAGGATGATCAGGTCGCCTTTGGTGAAGCTCAGGAAGGTTGAATCTGCGCCCGCTGCGACACGAAGAAGACGTTATCAGACTCTTTAAAACAGTCACAGTGTCAAAGCAGGCTGCATTCAGGCTTGTATCCAGTCTCACCTGGGTTGGGACAGTCCAGCAGTCCCACCACGTACTTAGACCTCTTCCTCAGACCGTCGAGGAAGGTGACCACGAGTTCTTTGATGTCCTCAGCGTTGTTGGAGGTGAATGTGTACTCGTCCCCTTTGATGGTGGACAAAGTAAAACTCTGGCCCTGGAGTTTACCTCCTCTGGAAAGTCAGAGTTCAGGAGAGGAAAACAGTTTTTGAAGTGTTTAGTGAATAGAGGTCAGGTGGATTACTGCGGCACATTCCAGGAAGACGAGAGAACAAACTGTTTTTGGATTTCAGGACAAATTCCTGAGCAGACGTGTGGCTCAAGTTGTGAATTTGTAAAAGGGAACAGCTCACGACCAAGGTCATTTTGCGGCCAAATTACAGACATATCGACATTTGTATTCATCTTTTAAAAGAGTTTACAAGGTGAGGAATCAAAAATAAATCAAGTATCTATAGAGGGATTATCAGTCAACGTCAAAATAATGCTGCGCACTCTAGAGAAAGACGATACTAGGAATTTTGGTATCGCCAATACTGATACAGATATCCATATGATACCTATACCGATACTTTTAATATTTAAGGTTGATGTATCATCAAACTGCCAACCTTTAGGTGTTTTTGTGATTTTTTCTTTTGATAAATGTTAAAACCTAGGACATAAGTTGGGCAAAGTTTAAAGGTGACTACAAATTACTAAAGTGTCATGATAAATATTTATGTTCAGAAACAATACAACAGTAACAAAACAATTTTTCCCCAAAACACTGTTGTGAAGATTTTTTTTAAAGAATATAAACTGCAAAAAAGTATCACTTTAAGGTTAAATTACAACAAAATCTTTTTTGAGGTACAGAGTTGAAGACTACAACACAAAAAATAAACAAACACAGACATAGCTGGTGTTTCAGTGCGATTCTTATCAAACCGTAGCACTCAGCGCATGCAGAAGAAAAAATTAAACTAGATTATGGCTCTTTTTACTCTGGTATCATTCGATATTAATACCAGCGTTGGTATCGCATCTTGACTGCAAAAGCAAAGTTTAGCTCAATTCATCCAGGGCCCTGTTCTACGAAGCAGGATTACTGCCTAGCGAGGTAGCTTTGAGGATAGGTTCAGGATTCCCTGTTCTACGACACGGGATCACTTCTCAGCGAGGCGAGTCTCCATGGCAACATGTGCTGAACGGCTAACCTGCTCCGGGGCAGGTTAGGTTCCAGATTGAATTCGCGGATTATAAAAACCCCGCCCACTGACCAATGAGCCCACATGAAAAAATGGCTTGTCCGTTCCTAGAGGATCCCGTGGACATCGGAGCCCGACCCACTCTCTTTTTTGGATGACCACCTTTATGAAAGTTACCAGTTTTCCAGGGAGGGGTTGGTAGTACATGACACTTTCTACAGGTAGTTAAAGGGAATGAAGAACTCTCAATGCCGTAATAAGATCTTTAATGCCAACACTTCTGTTCCATGACAATATTTTATCGCCTGTATTAAAATTGTGAGAGGAATTCATGTAGGGCTCATGTGGGCTACATATCACACTAAAAAAATGTAAACACGATAGGAATGAACAAATGAATAAATTCATCTAAGAAATAAATTAGGTATGGTGCATGTTACAGTAAAAGTGCATGGTGAACAGTGCTATTTCAGGATGATAATGGCACAAAAGATTTTTTTTTTGCACTACACTTACGCATTTAGACTGTCAGCAATTTTCTGCCAGCACTCCTTCCGTGCTTTAGCAGCGGCGACGGTGCTGCTTTTAACGTTAATTACATGTTTCAGCTCGTCATACTTCCTCATGATCACCTCCTGCTCCTCCTGAGTGAAGTATGCGGTCGTTTTCTCTCCGGCCTGCTCTGACGCTCCAGACTGCTCCACGTTCGCGATTGGTCAGATGCAGCGGGCCCCGCCTTATATGCGTGCACGCGCTCATTGCCTAGCTGGATCCACTTATGAGGTTGATAACCAGCGTCGTAAAACCGTGTAGCGAGACCGCCGGCTACCGCGCTCAGTTCAGCGAGGTAGCTCCAAGGCTATCTCGCTAGGCTGAACTTGCTTCGTAGAACAGGGCCCAGACCAGTTAGCATTTTTTAAACACTCAATTCAAGCTGTTATCAGCATCAAAATGTTCGGTTGTTCTGTGATCAGTTTTTAGAAACTATACTATACAACAGAGGCAATGTCTATCAAGTTTCGACCGTCACAGTGCAACCGGTGTTTTGGAGTTTTTAGCGACCACGCTAACTGGTGACTCTCAGGTGAATGCAGCAGTGATTAACGGCAGAGAGTCACCAGTTAACAGGGTCACACTTTACTCTGAAACACCAGCGACTTCTGCGGGTGTGTAATTAAATGTGCCATCTTTATCCAACCTGGGTTAACCAGGTTTGATCACAAACAAGTAACATTAACTGCTGATATTCAGAATACAGATTTGACTTAGTTTATTTGATGGTTCTGAACAAACACAGACTTAATGTAGAGAGGATTTATAACAAGTGAAGCTATAAATGATGATTGACAGAAACAGATTTTGGATTAAAGTAAAATTAGGGAATATCATGAAATGATGAACCAGCCTATTATCCCTGAAATACTCAACCTTTAATATTCTGATGTGGTGCAGTTCTCTGGACGTAGTTTCTGGCTCTTTTGTTATGAACCGGGTCTCAGACTCAGCAGTCTGTGTGCTCTTTTTGGTTAAGGAGGGTTCCTGATTTATTGACACACATTTACGTCCTGGTCTGTCTCAGTCTGGTAAAAGTCCAAGGATAATGCAGTCATGAGCATCGAGTGACACCTAACATCTGTCAATTTGCTGATCTCTTCTACCCACTCACTGCTTTTTCACTAACCTGGGAGCTGTTTACCATCCGTAAAAGTGACAATACTAAGTCAAAAAATGTGTTTTGGTGGTTAACTCCTCCATGTCGGTTGACAAACAATTATACTCCACCGTAGTTGATAAACGAATAATCCCTCTATAGGGCTCAAATCTAGAAAGTTAAGTCTTTTTATCCACAGGAAAAACATCAAAACTGTTTTAATTTTGATTAGGGCTGCACAATATATATTGGTCGACGTGTGAAAGTGGGCCGATATTTACTCATTAGCTCCTGGCCATTTTCAGAGCATCTTGACAATCTTTCAAGACCCAAATAATGTTCTTTTCTTTGACTTTGAAAACACCAAAACTACCTAAGAAGAGTGGACTCACTTCTTTTATGTCTCTCTTCCTGTTTTTGATCCAAAAAATGGACAAAACATACTTTTTTTTGATCGCATTCATCTTGGGCGCTTCATCCTTCGATCCTCTCAATGGTCGTCTTTTCTCACGATTGTGCCGCTCTTTCTCTTTGAACTACCTCGACACATCATCTCAGATTGTTTTTTTGTTGGCCATAACAGCAATATTAATATCGGTATTGGCCAAAATTTTCATATCAGCCCTAATTTTGATGTTTTTTTCCCCTGGGATAAAAAAGGCATCAAACTATGAGATTATATCTTGGTTTTATCTGACCTGCTGCTGGACACAGCCGTGATCTCAGGGAACGAGAGCTCCAGGAGAACCTGCTCCTGTTCGTCCACAAAGTAAACCCCGGTCCAGTTCACCGCCACAATCACGTCATTCTTTGGCAGACTGGGACCTGTGGGAAGACCCAGTTCACATTCATGAAAAAACACCTTCAAGACAAAGTCCATGCTGTCGTATTTAACTGATGGAGATTGTGTTTTACCCACCAGAGAATTTGAAGGCCTCATAGAAGCGTGAGAAGAGTAAAGGCCACTTTAAGCGAGCGAAATCCACCACGTCCTCCTTCACCCTCTGCATGTTCAGCCTCCGTTTGGTGTGTAATCCCTGCACAAAGCTGGGATCAGTCACTGAAGTACGGGTTAAATCAGTTTTATTTTCTGCAGCAGAGGTTTTGGGGATGTTAAGATGCCCCTGACAGCGATGAGGAGCTTTCCTACGTGTCATCTCTGTTGTTTACAGCAGCAGGTACCTTTTTGTGGGCGCTGATGATGAGCTGAGCCCACTTCTCTGCGGTCTTAGTCGAGGTTATTTCTCTGTCTGGGATGTAAGAGGGGATGAGGCTGAGCAGGCGATCTTGAAGGATCTCAGAGCCGTAATCCACGTAGTACTGCTGAGAGGCCAGCTCTGCCAGGTCCTCCTCCTGTTACAAAGACACATCAGAGAGACGGGACAACCAGGACAGTGAGGCCTCGTTTTTCACCCAGCAGTTTAGATCAGTACGGTGTGGTACGAGATGGATCAGTTAAGCCTGCTCCACAGGCAACTGTGCCCCCTTGTGGTAGGTGGGATGTAAGCCAGATGCTGATAGCTGCATCAGATACATAATAGCGTGACGACATAGCAGGCCGACACAGTGTAACCCAATAATAAACCAATGAAGAAGAAAATTGCGACACAGTACACAAAAAGCAATGATAGAAGACATCCAGCAATTCGTCTTCTTTGTGGTTTCCATGTGGCTCTTTGTTAAAAAGTGCAATCAAGCTTTGTTTCAGAGAAGACTGTGAGCCGCCAGGAGAAACACAGCAGCCGCTGTCTCACAGGAAGTGACGATTCTTTCAGCCAATCAACGGACTGCGGTGTTCAACCACAGACCAGTTCCCGCTGGATTCCAATCAACTTGTGCAACAAACTCTGTCAGAAATCTGGGTGTCCTGGTCTCTAACCAGCCCAAAACAGCACACGTCACCCCACTGTTAATCTCTCTTCACTGGCGTCCAGTGTCAGCTCCAATCAAATTCAAAGCTCTTCTTCTGGCTTACAAACAAATAAGAACAGCTCCTGCCTACTTGGGGTCCCTCATCCAGGTCTACACTCTTTCTGACCCACGAGGCTCTGCTTGTGAAAGACGTCTGGTGCTCCCAGCCCAGCACGGCTCCAAATCTCTTGCCAGACTCTTCTCCTCAGTTGTTCCCAAATGGTGAATGAATTATCAAACTCTATATGATCCACAGAGTCCCTTTCTACTTTAAGAGATGTCTGAAGACTCATCTGTTCAGGGAACACTTAGGTCCTTAATCTGAGCCTTCTCCTCTTTGTCCTCAGGGGGAGAATGAGTCAGAAGGTCTCAGACTCAGCTCTTAAGCCGTGTTTCCACCAAGCAGTCCGGGTCGGGTCGTCTCGGTACGGTGCGCTTTTAGCGGCGTTTCCACTGACTCATCCCGGGACAGATCCCTAAAAACCGAGACGAGCCGTCCCACTTTTTTGGGACCCTTCCGTATGGGTGCCAGACTGAACCGATCCGCTCTCAGAAGGTGGAGCAACACACTGCAGACTGTTGATTGGTCAAAAGAATCGTCACTTACCCCGACAGCGGCTGCATTTCTCCTGGCGGCTCACAGACTTCTCTGAAACGAAGCTTGATTGTTCTTTGTAACAGAGAGTTTCATGAAAATCACAGGGGGGACGAAATGCTGCATGTCTTCCATCCGTGCTCTTTGTTTACTGTGTCGCGTTTTCTTCTTTGTTGGATTTAATAGCGGGGTAAGCTGCTACTGGCTATTGTTTACCAGCTGCAGCTTTCTGCATCCGGCTTACACGCCGCCCACCAGGAGAGGGCACTGTTTGCTGTGGAAACACAAACAGGATCAGACTTAACTGTCCCAAACCGTACTGAACCGACCCGGACTGCTTGGTGGAAACGCAGCTTTAGTGAATTTTCAGCACTAACTACTGAATGTTGTTGAAGGTTGGAGTATATTGTTGCAGCAATTAATTGTGCTTAGTTGGCTAGATTATTGCCAACTCCTGAAAAACTTGTAGCACTTTTGTCGCAATAGCTAGGTTTTTCCTTCTGTCTAAATTCTTGCTTGTGTGGTACGTCGCTTTGGACAAAAGTGTCTGAGAAATGAAACCGGGATCGGATCGGTTTAGTCTGGCACAGCTATGGAAGGGTGTCAAAAAGTGGGACAGCTTCGCTTGTTTAATTAGGGATCTGACTCGGGATTAGTCAGAGGAAATGCCAATAAATGTGTGACGTACTGATTGGGGTAGGTACTGAATTATGTACTTTCAACGGTTGACCAATGTCTATCTGAAATACAGAGTACCGATTCATGAAAAATCAAATGTTACCATGTTTAGGTACCTAAACACATCCTTGTGACTGTGAGAGAGTGGAAGAGTAGACTATTTTCCATGATGGACACAAACACAGCACTGAAAGTTTATATGTTGAGATTTTCCTATTAAAAATGTTTTATTTATTACCACAGAAACACACGAAAGTACCAAAAATTGGTACAGTTTAGTACCAACACCCATTGCCAGGTACCAGGCATTGGTACCATATCGTTTCAGTTGTCAAAGGTACCCATCCCTACGTACTGAACTGAACCGCTTGGTAGAAACAGAGCTTAAAACCCTGCTACAAGTGAAACCAAGAAAAGAGTTCCTGTAAACCAGATCCTGCTGGAGAATCCAGTTTCAATCCATGACCGGCTCTGAATTTGGATCATTTAGCACAAACCAGACTCACCCTCTCACAGCGATACTCTCCAAACTTCACCCCTCTGACGATCTGCTGGTAGATGAGGTTTGTAGCCACGTAGTCTTCAGACGGGTTGTGCCAAGGGTTGAAGATCTCCTTCCTGAAGAACAGCCTCCAGGGGGCGTTTCTCTCCTGGGCGCCCTGCTCCTTAGCGTACTGCTCGCACTGGGAGACAGCGTCCATGACGTGGTCGCTACCGCTGCCTAAAGATGACACCTGAGAGGCAAGGTTATAATAGTTAACTAAAACGAAACTAAAAACAAAAACTAAAATTTAAAATACATTGCAGTTAACTCTTACTTATAAAAACTAAAAAAGAAAACAAAAACGATACGTAAACTAAAACTGTATCTTGTGTTCACAAAACTAACTGAAACTAACTAAAATTATAGTCAAAATGCCCTTAGTTTTAGTTTTTGACAATATTAATAGCCTTTAGGATTTAAATTAATCCGACACATTTTCCCAACCAATTTTACGACAGTTTTCGGCAGTTGTCAGCGCCGTACGGCACCATCACAGCGACGTACTGGGACGTGCTTGTTAACTGCACTGACTGGCTGTGCTCTGTATAGAGCGATGAATCAGACTATCTGTAATAGTTTAATTTCATGTGAGTCTGACTTTAATTGTATTTAAGTCTGTCTTTCTTGTTAGAGTCCAAGTTTCTAAATATTTAAGCTCATATTATATCGTTTTATATAGTTTTAGTTTATATTAATTTTATGTAATTTAGGTTAACATTATTTTTATATAATTTATGCTTACATTTTTATATATTGAGTTTATATTATTTTCTTGTGTTTAAGGCAGCAGCCAACAGTTCAGTATCAGCATTGACTGAGCAGTGATCACTATGTTGGACTTGAAAATAAACAGCATTAAAAAATATTTACTCTGACCTTTTTGAATCCTGCACCTGGTTAATAAAGTATGAAAAACTAAAACTAGACTGAAACTAAACTAAAACTAAAACTAAGCCTTGTTGCAAAAATCAAAACTAAATAAAAACTAGGAATGCCCGCTCCAAAACTAATTAAAACTAAACTGTAATGGAAAAAAAATGTCAAAACTAACTAAAACTAAACTATAAAGACAAATCCAAAACTATTATAACCTTGCTGAGAGGAGACGGTTTCACGAGTTAATCTACCGTTTGTAAGAAGTGAAGCTTGACCAAAAGGTCAGTATCAGAGTTTTTTTCCCACCTTATCAAACAGAGCGATGTACAGCGAGAAGCCGAAGCGATCTCCCAGGTTGATTTTGTCTGCGAGGGCGTTGCAGAGCTCGCTGGCAGTCGTGGCTGAATCAGCCAGGAGAGTCTTTGTGGTGCCGTCCATGAACGTGACCGGGAGCATGATGGGCTTCTTTGATTTAGTGGCCTGAGGGGCAGACGTGTCAGACGTGTCAAGCTTCAACACTTCAGGACAAAGACTTAAAACTCTTTATTTCTGGAAAGTTTCTCCCTCTGCCAACTGGACAGATTTTTATTTACAAAGTCGGAATTTTAAGACAAAAACAGATGAAATCTGAACCTGTAACTCCAACCAGGACGGAGGCTGGGTCCTCGTGCGGTTGACGAAAGTCCTCCTCAAGCGTTCCTCACAATATGGAGCATAACCAGGAGGACCGTTTATTAGAAAAGTCCGTAAATACTGACAACAGAGAGGAAAACAAGCAGTGTTACAGTTTGGTATTTGATAAAAGTGAGTGAACAGACCTTTAAAAGTTTTCTTACTTTGACAAACTTCTCAGACGGAGCGAAGCAGCCGACGCAGAGAGACAGCAGGATCCAGCCTCGGGCGTGACTGCTCTTTGAGGGATTCTGAGTGAGCTGTTTGCAGATCTGACAGTAGATCTCATCCCTGAAACCAGTGAAAGGGACAGAAAATCAATCAGACCCAATGATTCAACCTGCAGGAATCAGCAACTCTGCATCAAAGTGCATCAACTCAGAGATGCTAAAAGAAGCTGTTTCAGCGATCACAGGAAAAGTCTGACACAAAGCATCAGGGACACGTTCATAAAGCTTCCTTTAATAGAGAACGTCTCAAAATTATGTCCAAGACTCTTCCTTGAAGGCAAGAGCTTGGTGTGAAACATATTTTTCTCAAAATAGGAAAGAGTTTCGGTGGGCATTTGGATTTTCTTGGATAATGTCCCTTAAATTGGGACTCCTTCATTTCTAAGTGAAGCTGTGAGCTCCCTGAGAGTTTCTGCCTGTATTTCATCTGTAGATGGATTTTAATCTAAGGTTATCTCACCTTAGAGCTGGTCGCAGGATGCCGTTGCCGATGATGAAGTGAAGTTTCTCCAGGTTGGAGGTTGGTCTGTCCTCCAACATGCTGTTCCCCTGTACTCCATAGTCCCCCTCCGTGAACCGACGGGTCACCTGTCCCAGAAAAAAACCCTTTAACTTCAGCTCTCTGGTCTGAGGGGTGTCTTTTTTGAATGTGTTTCGATGCTGTCTTGATAAGCTAGCTGTTAGTTAGCAAGTGGGCACCTCTCTTTAATGTTGAGTTCAAGTTAATTTTCCTTTTGAATCAAGTAAAAAAAAAAAAAAAAAGTACGACTAGAAACTAGAATTTTCTTTTAACGCTACTTGGCACAAGTTTGCTAAATTGTTTACCTAAATAAAGAAAGGTGTTTGAAAAATACCATCATAAATGATCTTTCATCCTTCCTTTCCATTCAGAGCTTTGGATTTAAACAGGTGAGTTCTTTTTCATACTGTTAAGTAACATGCAAAATAGTCTTAATAATCTAAATACAAAAACCTTGACTGTGATTTAAAATTGTGATGTGAATTTTTTTCCAAAATGTCCACCCATGTTTGATGCTAATATCAGTGCATCCACTGTTAGTAAGGGATGATGAAACTGTTGGATGAGTTTACAGCACAAAAAAATTAGGGCTGATTACATTTCTGAAAGTAATCACTTATCGGTGAGAAAACTGAAATTTTGCCTCTTAGACCATGAAAACCTGTGTGAAGAGTTACTGAGCGTAAAAAATGATCAGACCACTTTCTGTATTTAGCCAAAAAGTCAAATAGCTAGTTAATATCCTGTTAACTGGTTAAGATGTTGGATTGATTTTCACCTCCTCTGTGATCTTTGTTTTCCTCTTTAGGGTGAGAGACACAAGTTTATGTCTGATGCTGTTCCTCTTCTGTCCGTCGATGGAACTGTTCTGTAAACACAAACACAATCAGAATCAGAATCAGAATCAGAAATACTTTATTAATCCCCATGGGGAAATATAATTAATAAATAAAATAGAAAAAACAAAAACAAAAAAGGAAAAAAAAAAATCAAAAAAAGGAAAAAAAAAAACAAAAAAGGAAAAAAAATGATAAAAAAAGGATTAAAATAAATAAATAAATAAAAAAAGGTAAATAAAAAATAAAAAGAAGGAAAATAAAGAAAAAAATCAAAAAAGGATAAAAAGAAAAAATAAACAAAAAATAAAAAAGGGAAAAAGGAAAAAATAAACAAAAAATTAAACAAAATAAAAAAATAAACAAAAAAGGAAAAAAGAAAAGAATTAACAACAAATGAAAAAATGAAAAATTAGAAAATAAACAAGAAAGGAAAAAAAGGAAAAATAAATAAATAAAGGAGAAAAATCCCCCCCCCCAAAAAAAATAAAAAATAAAAAAATAAAAATAATAAAATAAAATAAAATAAAATAAATAGAAAAAGAAATTAACACAGAGTGTGATTGAATGTCACACTTTTAGACCGTAGCTTCTAAAATTCCTGTTGAGTTCATCATTTCCCTCTCACCTCTCCTTCCACCTGCAGCTCCTGCAGCTCCCTCTTGTACGTCCTCTTTCCCAGAGTTTCGTAGATCTTGGTCATGACAGGGATCTTTTCACTCCCGTCGTTAATCACCATCTGACATTTGGGCTCTGGGAGGTCTCCCATGAACCTCAGCACGGTGATCCACACCGCTAATGCAGCCTGGAAACAGCAGAGGGTGTTAAAACCAGCAGTCCTAAACGTGCTCTCTGATTTTCAGATAATGTGTCAAAGTGTTTCAGTTTCTCACCAGCTGGTCTCCTTCGTCCTCGTGGAACAGCAGAGGTTGTTTCAGGGGTCGTCTGATGTACGTGTGAGTGGAAACGCCCTGAAAGTACGTGGCTGCAAACTTGGAGAACTTGTACTCAGACAAATCCTCGTCTTCCTCCTCAGGTAACGGCAGACCTTCATTCAGCTCCTCCTCTTCGTTTTCCACTCCTTGAGGAGTGTTCTCCAGGTCCTAAACCACAAAAAATACAGAAACTCAGAGTTCACTTTGGTGCTTTCAGAAAACTACAAAACCCAAGACCACGTACCTCAAAACCAGCAGGAGCCTGTCCATCCTGGTTGGGCAAAGGTCCAGTGTTCCCCAGAAACCCGAACATGCGGTCCACCATGTCGGAGTGGTCCACGGGCTGCTCCTTCTCCCGCTCCATCTGCTCCACCAGCTCCTTCTTCCTCCTGGCCTCCTCCCTCTCCTCCCGCTCCCGCTCCTCCTGCTGCTGGGCCAGTTGGACCAGCCGCTCCTGGTGTTTCCTCTCGGCCTCCGCCTTGGCCCGCCGAGCCGTCATCAGGTTTCGCAGCTGCTCCTCTTCGGCCAGGCGCTGGCGCTCGGCTTCCTGCCGATGCCGCAGCTGCGAGGGGAGGAAGAGGAGGAAGAGGAGGAGGAGGAGGGGACACAGAGGCAGGTAGAGAGGAAAAGTGGTCAGTGGGTCTGTTTCTGCTTCACAGACCAAAGCATGAGCAGAGAAAGTGAAAAGTGAGGGGGCATATTTTATTATCTGTGCTGACAGATAATCGACTTTCTGCTGTTGTGACTCTACGAAAATATGACCAGACGACAACCAAGAAAATAAACTACACCAGACTTTTATCCCTCTACTGGCAGAGTCTACATTTCTACAGATCCACTAGTCAGGGAACCAGTAAAGCCTCGAGGTCCGAGTCTCAACAACACAAGCAAAGAAAAATGACAACATGTAACAGAAGCTGCCTCTGGTTCACACTGGAGCTGCTTCCCAAAGCTCACCCACTCAACTTCTTCTTCCTGGATCAGTCTGGAAACTGCAGACCTGCTAAATAAGACTACTCCATGTTTCCTCAGAGAGCTCGCTACATCTCATCAAGCTGATGACAAACTGACATTAGTACAAACATTTACAAAAGTATAATTTATTCAGTGTTTTCTGTCAGAACAGAAGAGAGAGACAGTGTGAACAGTGGCAGCAGAAAAATGTCATTTTGACCAACAGTTCAGACATTCTTACAAACTCAGTTCACAGTTAAAACACAGACATGCAACCAGGTTCAAACATGTCCATCAAGAGGAGCTTTAAAGAAGAGGTAAGATGGTGAGATCATCAAGGCAAGCAGCACATAAAGACATTTTCTTCATTGTTTTTATCCTGAAAGTTTGGATGAAGGATTTATTAAGGCCTGTTAATGATAAAGACTCTGTGATAGTGAAATCTAGGAGCTGAAACATCCCAGTTTTGTAGTGTTCCACCTTAACATATGAAAAAATACAAGATTTTATAAGGGAGCATGTCTCTCTTTCATGATTTTTTCTTCTAACTCTTACATGTCATATTTCAACACTGCGTAAAAAAATCCGGGACAATTTACAACCATACTAACATGTGTTAACATTTTTAAGACATTTAAAGATCAATTTAAGACATTTTAAGGCCATCTAAGGCCTTGTTTTTAGATTCATTAATTCAATAACTTTTTTAAGGATCCACAGGAACCCTGCTTCTGTATCAGTAATGCATAATGGGATATTTTTTAGCGCTCATACTGTCCCTTTAATAGCTTTAGGTAGCTTCACATGATTTACAGCTAAAAAAAAAATCAGAATGTTGTTTTTAAAAACCTTAATTTCAGCCTGTCTCTGAAACACTTCCGTTACCGTCTCTTTAAGAGTCTTTCATCATTCTAGGACACAGAATTCTAGAATCCCTCATCAGTGTTGCCATGCAACAAAGCACTGCTTCTCATATCAACTGAAGAATTTGCCCTATTTAAGTGACTTACTCAACTCGACTTTATTTATAAAGCATTTTAGAAACAGCACTGGAAAAAACTGAAATCTTATCAAGTGTTTTTGTCTTAATTTCAGTAAAAAATGTCTTTTTAGCCTTAATTTGAGCCACATTCACCTGATACGTCCAGAAAAATGTCTTGTTTCAATTCAGTTAAAAACAAAAATGAGGTCGGATTTTTTTGTAACAAGTTAAACAGTCTGCCAATGGAACAAGAGAAAAGTTACTTGCATTAAGACATTATTCTAGTTTTAAGCTTATTTTCTAGCATTTTTTTCAGATTTTTTAAACTTGTTTTAAGCAATTCAGACCTCATTTTGTCTTTAAATAACCCAAAAAAAAAAAGACATTTTCTGGACTGATCAGTTGAATGTGGCTCCTATCAAGTATAAAAAGATAATATTTACTCAAATTAAGACAAAAACACTCAATAAGATTTAAGTTTTTTGTAATGCATATGTCTTGGAGGAGGGACTACATTTACTTACATGAAATATTTAATTTTTTTTATGTTGTACACTTGACGTAATGTTCAAGTGTGTGTGTGTTTTTTTTTTTAAGCCAGTAAAAACTGAGTCTTAAACACCCATTCGTCATTACAGCAGATGTTTTGAAAGGAAAACCAGGAAAACATGGGTCTAAATATGTTGGAGCTGTGCTGCGATTCACATCATCAGGTAAGTTCATGATAAAGATCAGATACAGGTGATGTCACCAAGTCATTGGTTTCATTGGCTGAACATGACACGATTTTATTTATCTATTATCAACTGGAGCTTTTTCTTATTTATTTGTTCCTTTGAATGACATTCTCTCTGTGGGTACATAGTAAAGGTATGGTCTGCAGGAGTTTTCATTACTTGTTAGTAAACAACATTCAAACTGGGCTCCTCCTCCTTGGCTCAGTGCCAGCGGCAGCACACACTCACGACCAAGCAGCAACCTCCGGTCTAAGAATATGAGACAATGCGGAAGTGCTAAAATCCGCTGTTTCTCGAGTGTCCGCTTGAGGCTGGCTCCAGGAGTGCTTGAGGTCACAAACACACCAAGCCAAAAAAAAAACATTTTCACCGCAGAAATTAACCTGTTTACAGCCTGGTTCAAAAAACGTCTCCTGTCTAAGTTGCTAATTTTACTATCGGCACACACTGTACGGGGGAGATTTTTTCCGGCTTGGTGGTTCAGAGGATATTAAGATAGTGAGCTCGCCCAATCAGAGGCACAGCTCAGCTCACGTGACTGAATAGCTGTGCTCGAAGCCCCCGTCACTTCCAATATGGCTGCAATAGCCGATATGCTTCAAAACTCTGTTTCAGAAACAGACAAGAGACGTCGAGGAGACTAAGTCCATTAATTATACAGTCTATGCCCCCGACTAAAGCTAGGTGAACACACTCACTAGCCCAGCAACCGTCTGTAGCATCTAGGGATGGGTACCTTACACATTATTGCGATACGGAATCGATTCCCGGTACATGGCATTCAGTATCGGTACTCAACAGTACCAATTTTCGGTACTTCTGTGTGTTTATGCGGTAAAAAAAACAATTTTTTTAATGATAAAATTTTAATTCCTTTCAATTTAACATATTTATTTTTCAATATATGCACTTGCAATGCTGTGTGGTTGAGCATTGAAAATCTATTCTTCCACTCCCTCATAATCACAAGGATGCATTTAGATACCTAAATTTGGTAACTTTTGATTTTACGTGAATTGGTACCTGGTACTTCGCAGTCGCCAGAATACGGTCGGTACCTACCCCTGGTAGTATCATGTTCCTACATAGGAGAGACTAGAGAGCTGTGCACCTGACTTGGCATGTTAGCACAAGCTAATCATGAGTATTTGACACATACCTGGTTAGCAGAAAGGTTACTCACGCTGTTTATTTTGTGCTGCTCTTCAAGTTACCAAAGCGAGCAAAAGTCGAGCCAAGCTTCACCCTTATTCAGGAAAAAACGTTACCTGTTTGGGGTTTTGTTTTTCTTTAGTTGCGTTTTTCTTTTTTTCATGCTACATCCACTATTGTAGCCGCTCAGGATAGCTTATTCCAGCTGCTATTTTCAACACGCAAAGTCACTTGCACATTGGACGCTCTGGGATTTGCTGAGGTAACCACGTCCATTGTCTGCTCAGAAACATCCGGATACAAAACATCAACAAACAGGCAGAGGAGGGGGCTGAAGCAGACACAGACACTGACACACATGTATACAGGCCCAGAGGAGATGATTGAGCAGGATTATTCCTTCAGACTCTACCTTTAAGTCTCCTTACCCTACCTAAAATAAGCTCCCAGAGATTTGATATTGAAATTTTGTCACGCTTTTGTAACCTAACTATCTGTATTCACTTTCTTTTCTATAAACTGATGAGAAAAGGCAACACTGAGGTAAAAATAATGATGTGAAGCTGCAGCACAGCACCACCAAAAGCTCACGACCACTTAGCTTAGCACGGAGACCAGAAACTGAAGAAAGAGCAAACTCCACAGAATTCAGACTTCAACAGTCAAACGAAAATTTAACTTTTTACGCTTTGGACCTCAGTTTCTAATCTTATGCTAAGCTAAGCTCTACCAACTGGTCATAGCTTCACATAAACACCAAAGACAGGTTCCCATCAGAAAGGAAATGATCAAACAAACAGAGCCAAAGATCAAAGCTATCTTTTAGGGTTTGCAACCAGTGATACAAAGCCTTCACGTTGAGTTTGGCTTGAATAATTCATCAGATTAAGGCATTAGCTTCTGTCCCATGTCTGCCCTCAGCACCAGAAACCGTCTCCCTCTGACGGGTAGGCACAGTGAAACAGTTAGACGTAGTAAACGTAGCTCATTACCTCTGCCCTGAGCCTCAGGCAGAGCCGTCTGGCGATCATGCCCCTGGTGTAGGCCTGAAGAGTCAACACGGCTCGCAGCCGCCGCCAGAACGACTGCCGGACCAGGAAGCCCCGACAGCGGGCCTGAATGAAGGTGACGTTAAGGCGGGTCAGCTGGTAGCTCTTGTAGAACCTCCTCGCTCTGTAGACCGCCTGGAGCCGCAGGAAGCCACACTTCATCTGAGGGAGGAATAAAGCAGGTTGGGATTTCAAATTCAGAATGAAAACTCCAAAATAAAACAAAAATAAAGACAAAAATAAAATAAGATAAAATAAAATCTAAATAAAATAAAATTAAAATTAAATAAGATAAAATTAAAATTAAATAAAATAACATAAAATAAATAAATAAATAAATTCAAAAAATAAAATAAACACAAAAAATAAATGTGGAAATAGAATTAAATATTAACAAATAAGTTAAAAAAAAAGCGCTCTGCTCTCTGGTTAATCTCTGTGTTGTTGAAAAAGACTCACGATTCTGTAGTTCCTCCTGCATCGATAACCTCTCCACACCTTCTGGACAAAAGTCGTGGCACTCCTCAGTTTTAGAAAATAAGCCCTACAAAGAAACACGTGATAAATATTCAAAAATAAATAATAACACCATCTCAACTTTTTCAAAACCACTTAAAGAGAATGTAAAAACAAGGACCCTGAACAACACACCATTTACACAAACAGCTGGTTTGCAGTGAGCCTGACAAATCTCTGCTTCCTTGGTTTGAGAGAAGCTTTGTCTTACCTCTCTCTGAGTCCGCGTACAGCCTTCTGGATGAGGATGACCTTGTCAGTAATGGCTGTGTCCCTCTCGATCTCCAGCTGCATGTCGTGGTGGTCCTGCAGGGACGGAGAACAGAGAACGGGGAGCAAATAAAAAAGATGTGATGAAGCGGTGGCAGGAAGAGGACTACTGCCCTGAAATGTAAATGTAAGATATTTTGGAGATCCCAACATCCAGGACCTCCAACAGAAGAGGAAATTGGAGCTGGAATAATGCAAAGGAATGCATAATCTGTCTCTGAAACTGTTTTTGGTAGTGATTAAAGGAGCTTCACTGATATCAAAAGGAAGTTTAGGGTTCAGACGAAAGAAGACCGTGTGTGTAATGTGGCTTTTTGTAGTATCACAGTAAACTTTGTGGTTTTTGGTCTCTGACTGGTTGTAAGTGGTCTTACAAACGCATTTCCTCTCACACATAAACGAAATGACACAAAATGAAAATCAATAAATTCCCAATTTTCAAAGCGAGATTTATTGCGTTTGTGTGTTTGGAGCTGTGTAAAAGTCAAATTTCTGTTTTTACTGGGAAAGAGCCAAGGTCTGTCTTTCTATCTATCTATCTATCTATCTATCTATCTATCTATCTATCTATCTATCTATCTATCTATCTATCTATCTATCTATCTATCTATCTATCTATTTATTCATCCATCCATCTATCTATCCATCTATCTATCTATCTATCTATCTATCTATCTATCTATCTATCTATCTATCTATCTATCTATCTATCTATCTATCTATCTATTCATCCATCCATCTATCTATCTATGTATCTATCTAGATAGCAATGAGCACATGAGCAGTTGAGAGGAGTGCATGTAGACAAAAGAAAATGAAACTTAAGTATCGATCTAATTACCCAAATATTGATCAATACTGATCCCAATGTTGGCATCAGTACATTAATATTTTAGATTAGCCACAGGTTGGCCACCCCTGCCTTAGATTGTAGGTCCGTTTGTTCAAACCAGAGTCATCTCTTGTAGGTGGTAGAGGACTGAGCCATTTTTGAGTGATGGACTTTTTGCTAGCTGCCAGGAGGACCTGCAGTCACTTTTTTTTACTCTCTTTTATGTAAACAATATAACCCAGACAAAGACCTTCAAAATTCAGTCGTATTTGAGTGTTGAATATTTTTTCAAGTGTTTTGTGGGTTTCTTCCCAGTACAAAGTCAGTTTGGAGCAGCCTCAGAAGACATGAACATTGAAAACTGCAAATTTTTTCCCAAACTTCCACTGAGATCCTTACCCCTGCTTCCCTATCCCATTTTTTTAATCTGCAAAGTGTTATCGTTTTAAGATGGAGTTTAATTTCTTGATGACTTGCTCAGAAAACTAAATGCTTCGTAATAAAAGAAAAAAAAAAAACCTTGAGGAAAATCTTGGTCTTTCCAATCTGCCAGTCTTCATATCTCCCCAGCCGAGCCTGGACGATCATCTGGCAGGTCCCTCGCAGGTCGTCCTGGAAGAAGACAGACAGATAAATGTGACCAGAAGGTAACACATCCTTTTTTGTTGTTTCATCAGTGAGATGACGCTGATTTATTTTGTTTTTCATTATAGTATTGATCAGATAGCAAAACCTAATGTGTTGCATCATAACCGACCTGGTTTAACACCCATAAACTTAAGCTAGGTCAACATCCTCAAAGTAACGTCCTGTTCACCTCATTTCACTTCACCATCATAACCGTCTTGTCCTCTGTAGAGGACGTCACTTTCAGAGCTTTATTTAAAAAACAAAATCATCTACAAAGATTAAACCTGTTGTGCTCTTTAGAGGGCATCCTGGGTTTTCCAGTGATATTTGATTTGTCAGAGTTTATCCAATGTAACAAAAGACCCATCTTTCCCAAATGGGGAAAGACAGACACACCGACCTCTGTGTTTTATAAACGTAAGGAAATAAAGTTATCAGATTTATATGAATGCTTTTAAAGCTAAATATTGGATGTTTCTTAAAACACAAGTGTTTAAACTGTATTTTGAGAAGTGTTGATGTCATACTTTGTTTTTTACTTGCTTAAAACAATATTTTTTCTTGCTAGATTTAGTTTTTCATCTGAAATTCAGGAAACTTCAGATGACACAGGATTGGCGCACTCAAAAATACATACAAACATAGCTCAATCAAAGGTAAGGTTTAGGTTTGTCAATATTTTTTTCTAGATTTAGTGACATGTAAACACCTTGAAAAGAGAGAGCAAACAAGCTACAACTGTTACAAGCTAACTTTTAAAAAGTAAATAAATGATTTTTGGTTTGTTTTGATAACAAAACACTCCTAGTTTCCCTTTAAAACTGTAAAAAAAAGATGACAAAAGGAAGATCACTTTTTAGTGTAAGGAAGTCCCGCTGTCCCCTGCAAAGGACAATCAATTACAAAAAAAAAGTTTATGAAAAAATGCAGAATGCTACTTTCAAAGAAAATTATGTAATGCAGAAAAATCTGAAATTGTTACACTTTTTTCTTTCTGGGTCTAAGGAGGACAAAAAATATTCAGCTCAATAGAAGGAAGGGGGAAGAAAAAAAACATGTGAATCAAAAATAAGAATACTGGTCTAAAACTAACGAGTACTTCGGTAAGGGCTTTGTATTTATAATCCTGTTACAGGGTTCCTACAGCTCAAGGCAAGTTCAATTTAAGACTTTTTAAGACTTTTTAATGACGTTGGAAATCAAATTTAAAAACAAGTCGACAACGAACCACAGTTAAAACAAAACAAAACTAACAAACAAAAACACCACATGAGTTACCTGGGTTAGAGGCAATTTTAACCCAATGTTTATTTTACATAAAACATCACTTTTTACCTTTTTTTAACCCCATTTTTTTGCAACTTTATGCCTTTTTTGCCCCCATCCACTGTCACAACCATTTTTGGAATTTTTACAGTTTTTTTCTAATTTAATTTCAAATTTAATTCACAATTTTGCTGCCATAATCAATTTTCCAAAGCCACTTTTGGATTCTTTTGCCAATTTTTCCTAATATTTTTCTCTCTCCAGGCACCTTAGGTAGAACCAAGACATGCGTCTGCTTTAAAAGTTCCTGGTGCAACCACATCACCGTTTTCTTAGTTCCGCTATTGTGTGATTACACGATGTTGCCACGAGAGTAATTCAGGAAATTATTTAGTAAAATAGATAAATGTTACTTAATATTTTTTTTACTTCAAACTAACATAAATCTTACCAATGTGTTCAAATTTTTAAGACTTTTGAAATTTGGATTTAAGACTTTTTAATGCCAATTCAGGCCTTATTTTTAGAATTATGAATTAAATGCCTTTTAAGACTTTTCAAGGATCCGCGGGAACCCTGTGTTATTTGTAGCTTCTTTAAATTGTTTTACTGAGAACATTAAAAGCGTAACAGGTGGCAGAGTTCCTGTTTCTGACCTGTATGTGAGCCGGTTTGACTCCAGGCATGAGGACTCTGTAACGGTCCACAAACTCCATGAAGGTGTATCTGATGGGGTACCCGGCCCGTCTGATCCTGATGGTCTCCATCATGCCCGAGTATCTCAGCTGACGGATACACAGCTCCCTGTCAAAGATCTGAAAGAAAACACACAGAGAGGAGCAGGACTCAGTCAACAAAACATCCTGAGTAACAACAGAAGTTTCTGAAAGATAAAACTTTGAGGCTCACATCATGCAGTTAGAGTTATTCCACGTCATTTTCTAAGAAATAGGAGGTTTCTCCTTATTTTCTGTCTCTCTAATGTCTACAGTGTGTGTAATAAGAAGCTATTAGCGTCTGGAATGCTTATTAAGCAAAGCTCAAGGAAAGATCAATAAGCACGTCGCTGTTAAAATGTAATAAATCTTCACTGACAGCTCTGCGTCACTTTTAACAAGTTTGATCAGATCATGAAAGAAACAGAGGCATAAGGACGCAGAGTTTTGTGCTGGATTAGCCTGATTCCTGCACTTCCTGGAGTCTCCCCTGGTTGCCTGGCAACAGCACAGCCACCAAAGATTCCAGGAAGTAAACTCACAGCCAAAAACTAGTTTAGGAGATAATCCGTGTTAAGAAAACAACTTTTAAATTTAACACGTTGGTCTTTGTTCTCTGTGTAAACTCAACACTTTGAGGACAGTTTGTTCACGTTTGTTGATGTTTGTTATCGTTGTTTATTGTTGAACATGTACACTGTAATATAAGCTGTCTCACCATGGGTCTTTTGAGCTCGTTGGGTTTGATGCAGCGGACGAAGAACGGCTGACACACGCTGAGCGTCCTCATCAGCATCTCCAGAGAGCGTTTGAACTGACTGCTCAGAGTGGGGGAGCGCTTCCTGGTCTCCACACCCTGCAAACACACACAGAACACACACACACACACACACACCCAGAAGGAAGGGTGGAAAACACACACAAACATTTTAAAAAATATTAAAGAAACATTGATTACTGTAGCCACTGTAAGTTTGTGGCCTTTGACTCATCCACGACTGTAAAGGATAGACAGTGTAGGATTTTTTTTAGGGGTCTGTGAGGGGTGTGCACAAATCTGACTACATCACAAAACAAACATACAGACAACACAAAACGTCTGACAGGTGCTTTTCTTTTCCAGGATCCTTCAAGAAAAGATGAACAGAAACCATCACTGCACTGCAAAAAAACTGAAATCTTATCAAGTGTTTTTGTCTTATTTTAAATAGAAATGATCTTATTTCACTTGATATGAGCCACATTCAACTGATCAGTCCAGAAAAATGTCTTGTTTTAAGTTATTCAAAGACAAAAATGAGCTCTGAATCACTTGTAACAAGCAGAGGTGTCCAAAGTATTCACACTCACAACTCAAGTAGAAGAAAAGTCACCAGGATTTAAACTTTTGTAGAAGTTGAAGTATCAACTCAAGCTTTTTACTACTGGTAAAAAGCTTGAGTACTGGTTTCAAAACTACTTAAAGTATAAAAGTAAAATTAACTTAAAGGGGGAAATTCCATTAAGGTCAAAAGCTCAGGCTGTGCCACAGGGGACTAAAGTTCATCTAGTTCACCCCCCCCCCTTGAGTCTCTGCCACGGACATCTTTATACTAAGCTACATATGTCCGCTATGTCCTTACTGAAGTGTGGCCTGATTCGTGTCATGTGCAGGTGCCATGAACTGGAAAAAACTGAGTTGAAAATATCTTTTTAGACTTAATATGAGCCACATCCACCTGACCAGTCCAGAAAATGTCTTTTTTCAAGTTATTTAAAGACAAAAATGAGGTCTGAATTGCTTGTGACAAGTAAAAAAAAAATCTGTCAATGGAAGAAGAGAAAAGTTACTTGCATTAAAACATTTTTTTAGTTTTAAGTAATTTTCAAATAATTTTTTTCTAGTTTCATTGGCACATTTTTCTTTTCACTTGTTACAGCAATTCAGACCTAATTTTAGTCTTTAAAAACTCGAAACAAGACATTTTCTGGACTGGTCAAGTGAATGTGGCTCATATCAAGAAGAGAAAGAAATTTTTTACTGAAAATAAGACAAAAACACTTGATAAGATTTATCACGTACCAACCAACAGGGTGTTGGAAAGGTTTCACGTTTATACATCTCATCCATTTAGGGATGGGAACCTTTCACATACAAAATGATACAACACATTTTTTTGTAAACATCTAATCTTGCAATGCTGTGTTCATGTCCAGCGTGGGATATCTCCCACTCTTCCTCTCCCTCATAGTCACAATGATGCGTTTAGGTACCTAAACATGGTACCTTTTGAATTTACATGAATTGGTACCCAGTACTTTTGACTGGATTTGGTCGGTACCTACAAAAGTTCCCAATTTGGTACCCATCCCTCCACCCCTCCACAGTCAAATTTACTCTTTCATAACGCAGTTTCAGCTATTTTAGGAAAGGTTTTTATTTTTTTCTAGCATGTGTGTTTTTGAGAGATGGCAAGCTGGAATGAAACAGGAGTAGTGAGGCTATTCTTAAAACGTGCACAGTAGAAAGTACAGAAATTTGTCAGAAAATGTAAAAAGTAGAAGTCAAAAGTTGGCTAAAAACTAACTACTCAAGTTAAGTATAGATACCCCATTTTTTTACTGGAGTAAGGTAACAAAATATTTTTACTAAGTTACTTGACACTTCTAGTAACAAGTAAAAAAATCTGCCAATAAAACAAGAAAAAAATTGCTCGAAAATTTGCTTGAAACTAGAATAATGTCTTAATACAAGTAACTTTTCTCTTGTTCCATTGGCAGATTTTTTTAACTTGTTACAGCAATTCAGGCCTCATTTTTGTCTTTAAATAACTTGAAATAAGACATTTTTCTGGACTGGTCAGGTGAATGTGGCTCATATTGAGTCTAAAAAGACATTTTCTACTGAAAATAAGAAAAAAAACACTTGATAAGATTTCATTTTTTTCCAGTGTGGACCTCACTCAGAAATGTTTGTTCATTAAATCATCCTCTTTGATTTTCGACACAAATAGACTTTTCCTGAGGTACGGGAAGGAGCCTGAGGATTGGGTGAGAGGATCTTTGGACATTTGGGTTTTTTTCAGTTTAAAGCCCAAAAAACAGGAGCAGGTGTGTGAACCACCTGTGTTTCTAAAGACTGTTGATTACCTTGGGAGTGGGAGTGCTGGGCTGCTGATAGCCACACAGAAACTGAAGCGATAAGAAGAGACAGGAAACAGAGAAGAGTGAGAGGAAGGGCGAGCATTGTTAGTGAAAGCGAACACGCTACCTAAAGGGGCTCAGCAGAAACGTCTTCAGAAATAAAAAGCAGAAAGCAGCAGAGAAATGTTAGTGAGGCATCAGGAGAATGAAAGCAGAAACAGAATCAGGTTGTTTTAGTCTCACCATGGCAACGTCTGCCTGGAAGATCTGCTTGATGAACTTGTTCTTGGAGGAGTGGACGAGCTGGATGATGTCTGTGTGGAGGCTGTCTCGGTTTTTCTCCAGGAACCCTGCAGAGACCACAGAGAGGAAGAAACTGCTCAGACTTTTGGTCCTTTTCTCAAATTTACTTGCTTCATCACTAACAAATCTTTACGGATAAAGTTATCATGGGCATGAAGATGGATGCACATTTTAAGCTTCTCCAGAACAATCCAGGCATCACTGAACGACTATTTCCTCTGATGAAAAGCCCAAAGATTTAATTTAAGGAGACTGAAAAGAGACTTTGTTGTTTTATCACCACTGGAAATAATAAAATATCTTGAATAAGTTCAGGCAAAACATCTATTTTGAGAACATAAAAAACAAAGTTGGGAAGAAGAAACAAGGTGTTGATTAAGGAAAATTCAAGATAAGGCAAATTTATTTATATAGAACATTTAAGCACGGCAATTCAAAGTGAAACATGTTTGAAGAAAACAATTAAAACAGATAAAAATAATAAGATTCAATAAAACAAAAAATTACATTTCAAAAATAATAATCTACAATAAAACAAAAAAATTAAATAAATCAAATAAATTGAATTAAAAAATAATGATTTACAATAAAACAAAAAAATTAAATACATTAAATTTAAAAAATTAATAAGCTACAATAAAACCAAAAAATAAAATAAACAAAATAAAATAAATAATAAGCTACAACAAAACCCGAATATAAAATTAAATTTTTAAAAACAATAAGTAACCATTAAACAACAACAAAAAAAATTAACAAAGCAAAAAGAAAGAAGGTTAAAACAGATTTTAAGATCTTGGCATAAATGTCGCAGTGCAGAGTTGCAGAGTTGTGCAGTTAAAAATATATTAAAATAATTTGTTAAAACCCTTTAATTAAGGCAGCTGTAAAAAGGTGAGTCTTAAACCTGGATATAAAGGAGCCGAGAGTTTCAGCAGACCTGATATTTTCTTCCAAAATCTCAACATTGGGGATTTTAACCAATGCTAAAAGTTGATGATAACAATAAGTTATCTCAAAGCACATTACTGCATCAAAAACTGGAAACCAAGCAAGAGATTGTCTGATTTCTAGCAATGTTCATTTTGAAAAAGTGTAGTTCATCTTTTTTTTATTGCTGTGACCTTATGTTAAATATTTCAACTGTTAGATCAGCGTTCCTCTCATCAGCTTCTCTTATACATCACTGACCAATCAACATGAAGAAACACGCTCCTGATCTCCTAAAACAACTGTCAATAACAGTGAAGGTGAAGGAGAAACTGGTTTTGAGGGTATGGTTAGCTCTGACTTCCACCAGGACAGACTTCCTTTCCACTAGTTTCACATTTTCTCCAAAGAAATCTCTTAAGGACTTCGTACTGAGGGAAGCAGAAGTGCTTTGAGGTTACCTTATGTAATGTATCTGCAGCATGGACAGGTGAAAAAAACAAACTGAAATCAGAGCAAATATTTGACTTAAAGATGCTGTGAGAAGGATCTGTTTTAATTGGCCTGCAGCGCCACCTTCTGGCCTGGAGTCTCACACTCACCTCCTAAAAATGTGACTTTTAACAACACACGGTTTGTTTTGGATCAAATTTTCTTTGTTCAAGTCAACTTTTTACCAGACACAACGCGACAAGTTAAGGTATTTATCAGTACAGCTAAGTAGCGCTGTTGTTTGAAACGTGACAACAAGCTAACATAGTTTAGTAGCTGGCTATATGTAGCGCTACTAGTAGCCCAGTGCTACGACGTATCTGTAGGCTAATGTGGCAACAAGCTAACTGTCAGTTCGCACAGCAGTTTGGTTGCCAGATATATTTAGCCAATCCTGTGTGACGTTAGCTAATCCTGGTTTCATCCTGCCAGTCATCTACCAATCAGAGCTCACGTAACCTCACTCTTCATTTTATTGATAGACTCTCAAGTTTGATCAGACCACTGCAGAATAACTGCTGGCTGTGGGTTGGAATCAACATTAGCACAAACAGATTAGCCCTTTTAGCCTTTAGCTCGTGCTCTATCTCTCTCCTGTTTATCTTTCTTCTGCTCTTCTGTCCTTTTTCTGTCTGACAGTTAGGCTTCATTTTTTTCTGTTGACACCCTAACATTAGATGTTTTGTGAAGAACATGTAAAAACTAGATTGATCCAGTTCACCCTCCACTTTCATTGACACAGAGGATGTAAGAGGTCCGACCCTTGTTTCTTAATGTAGACTGGTCAATGAAGCAGAAGTGAAGCCGATGAAAGCTGGAGTGATCTAACAGCAGAAATACTTAAAACTGAGATCACAGCAACAAAAAAAACTGCTGACCTACAGTTGTTCCAAGGCTGGCCCAACATCAGACGGTTTTAGGCCCAATTTAGAGCCCAATGTGCCGTCAGCGGGTTGGGAAAGGCTGTGTGTGCTTGACCCAATTCGGGGCTTGTCATAACCTATAAGTTGTCCAAGTAATCCTGGGTATGCGGTGTCGGTACCACTTTTTAGCAGCTTCCAGCAGAGCCAGAGTCCACGATCTCAGCTTGTTATACCTTTAATGTACGACGAGCAATAACCAATGAGAGGAGCTTCAAAGCATCAAAAAAAGAAAAGTTCTTAGAGGTGAATTAGAAGTTTCAAGCCTTTTCTTTCCAACAGTATCTTTATATCACACCATCCTGTGAGTGTTTTCACCTTCTCTGGTTTGTCTCAGTCGAGTGTGTTCTGGATGCTCTGCACATCTAATCTAAACTTTATTTTCCCACAATCCTCTCCTGAGAGTCGGACTGAAAATTGCAGCATCACTCAGCGGTAATAAGAGAGCAGCTCAATCCAGCAACAAGGAGTGAAATCACTGCAAAAACAGAAATCTTATCAAGTGATTTTGTCCTTTGTTTAGTAGAAAATATCTTTTCAGACTTAATATGAGCCACATTCACCTAACCAGTCCAGAAAAATGTCTTGTTTCAAGTTATTTAAAGAAAAAAATGTGAATGAAAAATCTGCAAATGGAACAAGAGAAGAGTTACTTGTGTTAAGACATTATTTGAGTTTCTAGCAATTTTTTCTTGTTCCATGGGCAGATTTTTTTTTAACTTGTTACAGCAATCTAGACCTCATTTTTGTCTTTAAACAACTTGAAACAAGACATTTTTCTGGGCTGATAAGTTGAATGTTCTGCAGTTCTATGGTTTCATTTAGGAGACGCTTTCGTCCAAAGCGACGTACAACACAAGCAAGAATTTGGACCAGGGACCTCAAACTCGTGCCATGGAGGGCCAAGAGGCTGCAGGTTTTCTTTCCAACCACAAACTTCACCAGATGATTTCACTGATTAGTCCCTGCTCTCTGCTTGAAAGTGATGTAATCAGTGAAATCAGCTG
This sequence comes from Halichoeres trimaculatus, assembly GCF_033239565.1. Taxonomy (NCBI): domain Eukaryota; kingdom Metazoa; phylum Chordata; class Actinopteri; order Labriformes; family Labridae; genus Halichoeres; species Halichoeres trimaculatus. Next base: position 4,317,034 of record NW_027437184.1, on the reverse strand, counting down.
CTGGAGTTTTTGGTTGGAAAGAAAACCTGCAGCCTCTTGGCCCTCCATGGCACGAGTTTAAGATCCCTGATTTCGACAGAAGGAAAAACCTTAGTTGGTGCGACAAAGTGCTACAAGTTATTTGGCTGCAGGTTTTTGCACTGCAAAAACTGATATCTTACCAAGTGTTTTTGTCTTCTTTCAGTGAAAAATGTATTTTTAGACTTCATATGAGCCACATTCACTTGACCAGTTCAAAAAAGTGTCTTATTTCAAGTTATTTAAAGACAAAAAATAGGTCTGAATTGTTGGTGACATGTAAAAAACAGTGGGGAAAGAGAAATGTACTTGTATTAAGACATTATTATTGTAATCTTGACAAGCACATTTCTCCACTGGCAGATTTTTTTTACATGTTACAAGCAATTCAGAGCTCATTTTGGTCTTTTGATAACTTGAAATAAGACATTTTTCTGGACTGGTCAGGTGATTGTGGCTCATATTGAGTCTAAAAAGACATTTTCTTCTGAAAACAAGACAAAAACACTTGATAAGATTTTGTGCCATTAAGTGTAGAATTTTTTTTTGATAATGTAGAACAGGGGTGGCCAACCAGTCAGAGACCACGAGCCACAAAAATCACACGTGGTCTTACAAACACACTTTCTCTCACACATGAACGAAATGTCGTAAAATGAAAATCAATACATTCCCAATTTTCAAAGCAAGGTTTATTGTGTATGTGTGTTTAAATTCTTACAAGAGAAGAGAAACTGAAACTTAAGTATCAATGTATACACCCAAATATCGACCAACACTGATCCCATATGATATTTTAGATTGATCAGCACACCACTACTCATAACTCTATATATGTTTTTATGAATGGAGCCACACACCGAAAGGCAAAGAGCCACATGCGGCTTGCGAGCTGCAGGTTGGCCACCCCTGATGTAGAATAATCTAGCCAACTAGCCACAATCAATTGCTGCAACAATCTACTTCAACCCTCAACAACATTCAGTAATTAGTGCTGAAAATTCACCAAGATCTGGGTCTGAGACCTTCTGACTCACTCTACCCCTGAGGACAAAGAGGAGAAGGCTCAGATTAAGGACCTAAGTGTTCCCTGAACAGATTAGTCTTCAGACGTCTCTTAAAGTAGAAAGGGACTCTGTGGATCGTATAGAGTTAGGGAATTCATTCACCATTTGGGAACAACAGAGGAGACGAGTCTGGCTAGAGATTTGGAGCCGCGCTGAGCTGGGAGCACCAGGCGTCTTTCACAAGCAGAGCGTAGAGGGAGAGAAGAAGAGCTTTGAATTTGATTGGAGCTGCCGCTGGAAGCCAGTGAAGAGAGATTAACAGCTGGGTGACATGTGCTGTTTTTGGGCTGGTTAAAGACCAGATGTGCTGCTGCATTCTGGGTAATCTGCAGAGGTTTGATTGTACACGCAGGGAGGCCTGCTAGGAGGGAGTTGCAGGAGTCGATGCGTGAAATCACAAGGGCCTGTACCAGAAGCTGCGTGGCCTGTTGTGTCAGGGAGGGTCTGATCCTCCTTTAGACATTTTTTTTTCTTATAATAAGATAAAAACACTTGATAAGATTTCAGTTTTTGCAGTGAACAACAACTCGAAAGCTAATGGAAGAGAAAGACGAAACAGATCTTACCCCTGGTCTCATAGTGGACCACGCCGGCAAAGTGCTGGATACCAAACTGAGTCTCGTAGCTGTTTTTAGGAGGGATGTAGTTGCAGTTGAGCTTGTGCTGTGAGTTGAGCTTATACAGCATCGTGGCGTCTGTTCCCTGAAAGAGGAAACACCAACACAGAAACAAGTATTGATCAGATGGATGAGTGAATAAATCTCTTTACTTCCTGTCATCGTTTGTAGCTCCACCGTACCTTAGGAAACTTGCTCTCCTCGTCAATGAGCGAGATGATGTTCATCGGTTTGTTGGCGATCATGTCCAGGGCGTCCTGGTTGTCGGTGAACTCGATGTGCTGCCAGCTGATGTCCTCCAGGTTGTACTCCTCCTGCTCCAGTTTGAAGACGTGACGGACGAAGAACTGCTGCAGGTTCTCGTTGGCGAAGTTGATGCACAGCTGTTCGAAGCTTCAGAGAAGTTTAAATGAGATATTTTTATGCAACGTTCAGACAAAAACATCAATAACTGGGTTTTCTTTACTAGATGATGAAGTTTCAATCACCTGTTGAGGATAAAGTTTTCAAAACCAAAGATGTCCAGCAGCCCTATGGATCTGCGCACGATGCTGCTCTCACAGGACGGCGGTCTGTAAATGGCGGCGTTGATCTTATCCACGATCCAGACAAACAGTCGCCCGTAGATCCCCTGAGAGATGAGACTCAAAGTCCATCAGAAAATCCTCATTCAGACAGAAACACCTCAACAACCACAGGATGAAGATTTACAGATACTCCTCTTTTTCTGAGGATGAACTCAAACATTTCTTCATCAGTTTAACGATTACAAAACTGATGCTAGGTTGTTCTTTCTTTAACAATTGGTTGTTTGTAGTTTCAGATCAGTTACTACTCAGGGTTCCTACAGCTTAAAGCAAGTTAAATTCAAGACTTTCTAAGACTTTTTAATCATTTGAAATTAAATGTAAGATTAACTTCACAATAAACACAAATGGAAAAAACACCACATCAACTACGAAAGGTTTGGGACAATTAATAGAGTCTCAGCTGCAACCACATCAATGTTTGTTGGTTCCACTATCGTGATTGTGTGATGTTACCACAAGAGTCACTCGGTAAATTACTTAAAACATAAAAAAGCGAGATCTGGGACCATTTAAAACCATACTAACATGTGTTAACATTATTTCAAGACTTTTAAGGATTCATTTAAGACATTTTAAGGCCGTCTAAGGCCTTGCTTTTAGGTTCATTTTAAGGATCTGTATTAGTAATGCAAGATGGGATAGTTTTTGGTATTCATACTGTCCCTTTAATAGACTTTAAAAAAAATCATATCTCAGAATGCTGTTTTCAGAAACCCTAATTTCAGCCTGTCTCTGAAACACTTCACTTTAGTAACTGTCTCTTTAAGAAACTTTCATCATTCCAGAACACAGAATTCTAGAATCCCTTATCAGTGTTGCCATGCAACAAACACTGCTTCTCTTTATTACCTGAGAAATTTGCCCTTTAAAATGACTTACTCAACTCAACTTTATTTAAAAAGCAATTTAAAATCAGCTATGGAAAAAACTAAAATCTTATCAAGTGTTTTTGTCTTATTTTCAATAGAAAATGTCTTTTTAGACTTAAAATGAGTCAAATTCAACTGATGAGCCCAGAAAAAAAAGTCTTATTTCAAGTTATTTAAAGACAAAAATGAGGTCTGAATTGCTGTAACAAGAAAAAAAATCCCAATGTAACAAGAGAAAAGTTCCCTGTATTTAGATATTATTCTAGTTTTAAGCAAATTTTTTGAGCAAATTTTTCTTGTTCCTTTGACAGATTTTTTTTTAGTTTTTACAAGCAACCTCATTTTGTCTTTAAATAACTTTAAAAAAAGACATTTTTCTGAGCTGACCAGTTGAATGTGGCTCATATCAAGTATAATAAGGCAATTTTTACTGAAAATAAGACAAAAAAAAACTTGATGAGATTTGATATATTTGCAGTGAACTGCAGCTGAAAAAAAGTGCTGAACACAAAAGATAAGGCAGGCATAAATATGTAAATAAACAAAACAAATAAACCAATCAAACAAAGGTGCAGGTATCGAAATAATTGTTTCATTGTTCCTAAAAAAACAGAAGCAGAGTCTCAAACTGGGATAAAAGCCAAGGAATAAAAATGAGTTTTAAGAAGTGTTTACCAACTAACAATGCCTTAATGTCAGCAAATTTCATGTTTATCTCTCTGAAATGTCATGTCACCTTTTTAAGACAGTGTTCAAAGTTCCAAAATGGCAAAATTTTCGCCTTACAAAGAGAAACACATCTGTGTGGCATAACAAAAGGAAATGAGGCCTCTAGAAAGCTGGGGGGACTTTAAAGAAACAGTAGCTGAGATGCAATGTCTCAAACAGAGGTAAAATTAAGGTTTTTAAAGACACTGAGATAAAAAAAGAAATTCTGAGCTTTGGATTGTGAAGCCATAACAAAGCTATTTTGGTGCATTAAAAAGTTTGAAAAATTAGTGTAATACCCCTCTTTAATTCTTCTTTTTGAGATAAGAAAGAGCTTAATACCCCCTCTTTAATGTTAATACCTTGACAAAAGCATCCCTGACATCCAGGCCCTGCTCCACACTGAGTGGTGTGGTGACGCTCTCCCCTCGGGTGATTAGGGTCCGTGTGGTCAGACACACCATCACGTCTTTAGGCTCCACCTGCAGGGAACAAGCAACATGACAGAGGTGGAGAAAAAAAAACCCTGCAGGTTAGATTACTTATTCTGAATGTGGCACTGTTGTTTTAAAAGATACCACTTCAGATCTTTAACTCACCTCCATGAGTGTGGCAGCAGTAACCAGGTCAGGGGATCTAACCACCACACAGGCGTCCAGATTTTCAAACGTTCGAGCTGAGGAGGAGAAACCACACGGCTGCTTCTCTCACTTTTATATACATGACATAGATTGTACATAAAGGTGTATTTTTCCTCATCATACCCTCAAAGCGCAGGTTTCCCATGTGCAGGATGGCAGCCAGCAGCTTGGAGATCTCCCAGTTCTCAGTCTCGGTGAACATGAGGACCTTCATGGCTGAGATGATGCTGGAGTAATCGCTCAGGTCGTCACGACCGTCACACTCTGTGCAGTTCCCCTGATGAGGAGGAGAAGTCAGAATAAAACACTGGTTTCTGTCAGACAGAGGAGGAGCTGGTTGATCTGCACCTCCTTTACTCACCATAGTAAGGTACGAGTAGTCTGTAGCCAGACCCAGGCCCAGCTTGGACTTCATGTCAGGAGCCATCCCCCTCAGCATGCAGTAAAAGATGTGGTAGTTCCTCTCATCTGGAGCCTGGAGGGGAACAGGAAGGAGTGAGAAAACACCAAGCTGCTGCTGAACTTTATTTAAACACTGACGCTAAACGATGAATACAACGTAATAAAAGCAAAATTAATCAAACTACAGCACAGGTTTCTGGTCTTCTGTACTGAGCTGTGTGAGCTGTGACTCACCTGCCGACAGACGCGGGACTTCTCCAGCAGGTACTGCTCTATCTTCGCTCCTTCGATGGCTCCTCGCCTGTTGAAGTGGATATCGATATATTTCCCAAAGCGACTGGAGTTGTCATTACGGATCGTTTTGGCGTTTCCAAAGGCTGAAAGGACAAATGAACACATCAGGTAACCTACAGAAACACATGAAACTGAAATCTTATCAAGTGTTTTTTTTCTAATTTTCAGTAGATAATATCTTTTTGGTAGTGCTGTCAGGCGATTAAAAAAAAAAAAAAACTAATTAATTACAGGATTTGTAATTAATTAATCTAATTAATCGCACAAAGAAGAGAAAATTTGTAAATCTACATTTTTTTCAACTGGCCAATATTAAAATGTCTGTGTTCGCTGCCATTGGCGTCAATGGAGGCGGGATCTGATGGAGCTTGTCAATCAAAATCCTGCTCGTAAACTACTGTGGGTGAGAGCGGTGTGCTCTTTGGATGAGAGCTCAGCATGGATATGAAGAGAAGATGTGAGATTACAGAGACATAGTGAGACGCTGCAAGTCAGGAAAATTCAGACAGCTCACGTAGGAATGGGAGTCGAAAATCGGTTCCTGTTGAGGGTCGATAAGAAATGTCTCAATCCATCAATATCGCTAGCCTTTGTGCTTAATGATTCCTTTATCGATTCTTTACATTGTGCCAGAGCCGCCGGGCCTTATGTCGACTAGTCTGCTGCAGCTATCTTAGCTTAGCTTTAGATAACGTTTTCCAAGAAAACTCTGATTCAGGATTTTCAGCTTTAAGTTTTACTGAAGAACTGACTTCATAAAGAAATGTGTATGTAGATATATATATATATTTTTTTTTTCAGTACATTCGAAATAGTGTAAATCACCTTATTTACCAAAATAACAAAATAGCACAAGCTCGATGCTAATGTATATGGCAAACTGAACATTGAAATGCTAGCAGTTAGCATACATCAGTATAACTTCAGCTTCAGAATAGAATTTCAACTTCCATCACAGAAACATATCACATCAACTCTTTGTAAAAATACTGAGAATTTCAAATGTCAAAAGCTAACAGGCTAATGAAAGGCTCATGGCTGACTTCATAACTATAGAAAGCTTCCAAACAACTTAAACCATTGCTATAACCACTTTGAGACACTAGATGGTCTACTTAAATTATTAATATATAAAAATACAGTACATCAACGTCACATTGTGCAATTTTTACCTGTTTCTGTTTAATTATGTCCAGAAATATCCAGACTCAGGGACCAATTACATTTTATTCACTTCCAGTATAAACTCAATTATATGTTGACACAGAAAACCTGTAAAGCTACTTTTTGTACTAAGAAAATTCACAACAGGAATTGATAAGGGAATCAATGAAGAATCAGATCGATAAGCAGAATTGATAAGGGCATCGGTATGGACAAAATCTTATCAATTCCCAGTTCCCGGTTTTCTTTGCAGTTGCATTGTTTGCTTTTTTAGTTGAATACTCATTCAAAATCTTTCAAAATACTTTTTTTATAGCACTGCAAAAAGTGAAATCTTTTCAAGTGTTTTTGGTTTATTTTAAGTAAAATTGTCTTATTATACTTGATATGAGCCACATTCACCTGGTCAGTCCAGAAAAATGTATTGTTTGAAGTTATTCAAAGACTATAATAAGGTCTGACTTGCTGTAACAAGTAAAACAATCTGCCAATGAAACAAGAAATAATTTGCTCAAAAGTCCACTAGACCTCATTTTTGTCTTTGGATCATTTGAAACGGGACATTTTTTTCTGGACTGGAGACATTTTCTACTGATTTTACACATTTTTAATTCAGAATTATAAAAACTAAACCCTTTTGTTTGTATTTTGAAGAATCCCTGACAGGCAGCTTTAAAACTGTCACTGTGAGGCTTAGTTCACTGTGAGCGTGGCTGTGAAAATACTTTTTGGGGCTGGATCCAAAAAAATGTTAAAATGAGGCCCAGGTTTTAAAATATTAAAATAACCCTGTGGTGTAGTCAGGATTTATTCTCCTCTTACTGAGGCTCCTGAAAACTTCAGATGATATTTCACGCAGGATCAAAACATCAGAGCGGGGCGTCTGACCTTCAAGGATGGGCGTGGCCTCCAGGACCTGCTGCTCGATCCAGGAGTGCTGACCGCTGATGGCTGCCAGAAACTGCAGGATCAGCTTTGTGCTCTCCGTCTTCCCGGCTCCAGACTCTCCGCTGTCACACACACACACACACACACACACACACACACACACACACACAGACGCACAGATGAAGAGCTGTTAAAGCAGGCCTCCCTTTGAAGCTGTCTTCACTGCACGTTGACGCTAACCTGATGATGCAGCACTGGTCTTTGTTGTTCCGCTGCATGTTGAAGTAACAGTTGTCGGCGATGGCGAATATGTGCGGCGGCATCTCGCCGATCTTCTTGTTGGTGTAGAGGCGGATGTGGTCGGCTGTGTAGATGGGCAGCAGCTGGTACGGGTTGACAGCTACCAGGATTGAACCCGTGTATGTCTGCAGGGGCCAAAAAACAGAGTTCACATCATCAATAAACTGATAATCAGTTAAAAATCAGGAGATCAGAACGCCGCACAGAGTCTGATGTCACAGCCGGGTTCAGACACATACGTAGATGACACATTCGTTATAGCGGATGAGCAGGTTTCGGAGGATGCCAGCTTCGTTGAGGTCGCCCAGCCGGATCATGTCCTCCACCCCCTGGATGGAGGTGGGGTGCATCGGCTTGATGTTGGTGGCATACTGAGGGGAGATGGAGTGGTCCTGAGGAAGAGGAGAAAGACGCACGCCAGGTCACATTTCCAGGTCTTTCCAATCAACTCAGGTCAACAAAAAGCAAGTAATACTTTAACGTGTTGGGTATTTTGCGCTCTTAACTCACCGTTCCTTCATCATCCAGGACCTGGATCTGTCCGGAGTCACAGAGTTTGACCACGGCTCCCACGGGGACGTCAAACTCTCGACCCGTTTTGAGGTCCAGCCACACATAGTCCCCCTGAGTTAAAAAACATCACAGCTTCAGTTAACATCTGTCAATTCTTAAGTGTTCCTGTCATCACTTCACGCTTTGATTATGACTGTGAGATTTCTGCAGAATAACAGGTGAATATCAAAGCTGCACCACACTCTCTGAACACCCTACTTTTTCAGCTGCCAGCTCTCTGAATGTGAGGATTAAGTCTGAAAAAGGCTTAAAGTGGACCACCTTCAGCCCAGTAACAGGCGTGATATAACCCCTGACCTCAGCGCTGTGTGTTGTTTTGGTATTTAACACTGGAGTGAAGTCAAAATTCAGCCGTTTATGATCTTCATCAAGTGGCTACGACCCAATAAATCCACATGATTCTTCGAAAAAGAGCTAAAGATACAAGGAGACTTAACATGACTCAGCAGAAATAAGTCAAATACAACAGATGAAGAGATATTTGACACTATAACAGGGTTTTTACAGCTTAAAGCGAGTTACATTCAAGACTTTTTAAGACTTTTTAATGCCGTTTGAAATTGAATTTAAGACAGACTACACACTAAGTAACAATAATTGAGAGATTTTACCATGGGAGTCACTTGGTAAATTTCATTAAAAAAAAAATAATAATAATAAATGTCACCGTTTATTTTGACATTTGGGACCATTTATAACCATATTAACATATTTTAACATATTTTAAGACTTTTAAAGATTAATTTAAAACATTTTAAGGCCGTCTAAGGCCTTGATTTTTGATTTATAAATTATTTTGAGACTTTTAAAAGATCAACAGGAACTCTGTATAAGAAGTGATACAACGCCATGATTGACAGCTCTGTTGATAAATCTGAGTTAGCCGAGTAGAAGTGAATCACAAAAAAAAAATAAAAAGATAATAATAATGATAAAAAAAACTTCAGGGAACTTTGTATAAAAATACATTTCTGCTTCAAACCACAAGAACCTCTACCAGCAGCTCCAGCAAATAATCTCTACTGCTCAGACTCAAACACTGTCAACAGCTCAACATGTCAGCCCGTATCGCTCGAGGTGATTTTGGCTTCACTAGTGGCACCATCCTTCTTTACATACAGTTAAAAATGAAAAAACAAGAATGATTTCCTCTCCAAATTGATTCACAGTTTCCTGTTTTTCAAATACAGCTCAGAGTTTATAATTAAATTCGAGACTGTGACTTTACAGATGCTGTTTATTCTTCATCCAGACATCACAAATCAAATAAGATTCACAGCCGAGGCTCTGGGCTGAGATTGAAGCGTATTTGGACGGTGACTCTCAGGACTTTGAGGCGGAAAAGGTGCAGAGATCATGATCATGTTATTAAAGGGAAAGTAACAGCTTATTTATCGTATGGGGCCTGAAGTATGTCCTGGATTTAGCATAATGATGTCCATAAAACCTCAAAGAAATTGTTAAAGTTGAATCAAGATCAAAAAGTGTCAAACAGATTTAATGGTTAATACTGATTAATTATACATTTGTGCATAATTGATTAATGATAAATCACAAAAATCCAGATTTTGAATCTTTTCTAAGTTTACTTTATAGGAACTTTTTCATGTTCATGTATATGTCCATAATAACTGCAACAATCATAAACCTATCAGGCTCAATCAAGGATAAAAAAGTGGATTTTCGAAAACAAATTTTCAAGTCTACAGCTTCTGCTCATAGTTCACTGCAAAAAACAAAATCTTATCAAGTGATTTTGTCTCATTTTAGCAAAAAAAAATCAAACAATGGAACAAGAAAAAATTGCTTGAAACTAGAATAATGTCTTAAAGCAAGTAACTTTTATCTTGTTCCATCAGCAGACTTTTTAAAAACTTTTTCATTTTTGTCTTTGAATAACTTAAAATAAGACTTTTTTTTTGGACTGGTCAGTGCTTTGGACTTTCTGAGTGCTGCAGGACAAATGTCATATACTAGACACAGTTGGGCTGGTGAAACAGAGGCGGCGTCATGGGTGGGCCCAATGGTCCCAGACAGGCCCACCTCAGACTTTTCTTTGAAAAAATATGTTTTTTCCTTTCCTTTCTTTTTTAACGAAAAAACAAAAGAAAAACGGTTTTAAAGAAGAATATTACAACATTTTGTCAATTTATGTTCAGGTTTGTTATTGTTGGAAGCCCTGTCTTTATAAAATGAGATATTTTTTAGCCTGTTGGTAAAAAAGTTATGAATCATTCAGCCTCATGTTGTACAGGTAGGACTACAGAATGATTTTGGGAAAGACTGTAGATTTTTGTCTTTTATTTAACTGTGGTTAATGTTGCTGCTCTCACAGCCAATAATCAAGGAAAGCTGAGGCGGTGCAGCCCATTGGTGCGTAAGAGCACGACTCTTTGGCTGATACCACTGAGAGCCATAGCTGTCTGATGCACTAAAATTTGATAAAAAATTAAAGAATCAAAGCAACCAAATCTGTTTTAAAACATGCATAGAAACAATATTATATCTACATCTGTGATATAGATATCTATATATAGTGATGGTTATTGACTAACTTTAGTAATTTAGGGCCCACCCTAAATTGAATCTTGTCACCGTCCCTGTGGTGAAAAGCAGTCTAAACTGAGGTGTCGATAATCAAAAAACCAAGTGGTGAGTTCAGACGTACCTGCTGCAGAATGACCATGGTTCAGCCTCGGGTTGATACCAGGACATCAGACGTCACCATGTGTGGGCTCTGCAGGGGGACAACGAGAGGGGTCGTCAAACACAGAGAAGAAACACAGTTTTTTATACAGCATTAAAGTAATTATTTTATTGTAGTTTTCTTTTTGTAGCAGACAAAACTGATTGTTAATACTAAAAAATACTAAAAAATGATGAAAGAGAAAAGCATCCTTGACTATTTCTGTATTAAACATCAGTGATCAGTGAAAATACTGTTACAGCGTAGATCCTGTTTTAAATGCAACTTTCAACTGTAGGTAGGAATTTTTGTTCACATTACTGCTTCTTTAAGGTTATTTTATGGAAAAATTTGGAACATTTCAACAGTTTCTATATAAAAAGACCAAAAACTTGACTCAAGTCTTGTCTCAGGAAACGTCATGGACCTCAACATCCTCTCAACGTTTGCTGAAGTCTGCACCAACTCCAGAGGAAAACTTCTTCAGACACAAACAGCTCGATTTTAGCCCTGGTTAACTAACTTCAACATTATTTGTCTGCTTTTTGTTGAGACTATGGTAGCATACAGTAACTTTCATAGTTTGAAGTTTATCTTTATTCCATTCATGTGTGCAAAAAACTAAGATCTTATCAAGAAAAGTTAGCTCAAAACCTAATTTTTGTCTCTAAATAACTTAAAACAAGACATTTTTCTGGACTGCTCAGGTGAATGTGGCTCATTAAGTCTAAAAAGACATTTTCTACTGAAAATAAGACAAAAACAGTTGATCAGATTTCAGTTTTTTGCAGTATATACAGTATAAAAATGAAAATCTCAAATGAATGAAAAAGAAGCGGAAAGCAGAAAAAGTTTTGTTTTATCTGCCTCTTCTCTTATAAAACGTTAACTAAACACATGACAAACAAAACACAAACACTATCAGCTAGCAGCCTTTTCAACCTTCACCTGAGTCTTTCTTGGAGTAAAATGACAAGCAAAGAGATCCACAAAACTAAATTTCTACCAAACTTAAGGAAAAAAACGACAAAATAACAAAACAAAACAAGGTTTAGGCTATTTTTGTTTCCCAATACTTTAACTGTTCAATCATTTACAAAGCAGCAAAGATCGACTACAGTGAACTTTACCCATTTTTCCCCACTGCCAACAAATGTTGCAGAAGTGTATCATTATCCACAGTTACATGAGGAGTTTTTCATCTTTCTGAATGACTTTTCCGAAAACAATAGTATACATGGAAAGGAATATTCCAGTCTCTGGTCTACATGCGCCGCTATAATCAAACAGAATAGTCAATGGGGCATGCGCAGAAAAACGTAAACATCACGAGATTTATCAAAGAACGTCTCCAGTTGCGTCTTACATCATATCTGAGCATGCACTGAAAGAACGCACCCTGACAACTTTCTGTTTGAGTGGATACATGATACCTCAATCGGTTTGGGGAAAGGAATATTCCACCTCCGTTAAACCGATCAAATGTCCATTCGGATTGACACTTTTCTTTGGGAATGAGGTGTATACAAAGGTTAAATTCTTTCCGTTTGTGCAAATGAACCGAATGCAAGCTGAATATTTGGGTCCATGCATACATGGACTACTGTCATTTTCCACTCACAAAAAAAAATCTCAGCGTTGCCAATGCAACATTTCCACTTATACAGTAGTAAACAACTTAGACAAAGATTTTGGTTTATGAAAAAATTGTTTCAGAGTGGTTCCTGTCACATGACATCATCTGTTTCCTGCTCCTCTGGCAGAAATCATGGCGCACACAAATCATCCTGGAAAGAGCCAATTTTCATAACTTCCTTATGATCCCCCCCCCAAAATATTTATAATTATTTTATCATTCAAGTCTCTAGAGTAACCCTCCACCCAAAAAAATACTTTTTTGTTAATGGCCTTATTTCTGAGTCGCAACAAAAGTTGCTGGCAGGCAGAGATCTAGTCGCTAACTAAAGGGAAACACTGCCTGCAGGATTTCTCATAGTTTTTTATAACTTTTATTATTATTTTATTTGCTATTATTTCACTAGGTGATCTAGTGACAAGCTGTGTGACTACCAGCAACAAGTGTTGTCATTCATAAAAATGACATTTTCCTGAAAACAAAGAACTAAATGGAAAAAATAAATATGATTCTCAGGGATTCAATCGATAAAATTGCATGCCTTACAACTCTGGAAAAATTTGGGCATAAACAGGTTTAGGAGCAAGATCACTTCACTAAACCAAGGATCCAAAAAGGTTAAAAATTTCCCTCATCAGATGGTATCTGCAGAACTGATGTGGAAGCTCTGCTGATGTATATATATGAGCTTTCCTCAGTCAGACATTTCCCCTTTAAAATCCGTCTCAGGGTCTTTTCAGAGATAGACATCGAGCCATGTGGCTCGGCTGGTCTAGTGAGGAGAGTGTTAGGGGGGTTACGGGGGGGTTACAGGGTCTGCTGGGGGCTGTTAAAGGCTTACGTGGATTCCAGGGGCTAATCCCATCGCCTAAGTACGAGCCATAGTTGTTGCAGTTGTGACTGCTGAATCATTTTCTCCCCCTCTGAGCTGCGTTTCTTTCTCCTTCTGCACAACGACGGCGGTGCCTTCATATACGCACTGCTCTGACATTTCTGTTTCCAGCTCCCAGAGAAAAGACATTTTCTGACCCAGAGTTTACATTTTTTTGTTTAAGTTTGACCCCAAAAGGATTTTATTATTAGTAAAATAAGGTATTCATTAAAATACAAACAGGCTGGTACCGTAAAGAGCTTATGTGTTTAAACAAACTGCACGAGTGATGACGGTAACCTATTGTCACAGGAGGAGGGGCTGAGCGTAATAATGATCCATTAGTCATTCACTAAGTGGATTAAGACTCAGTGGCATGTGCCACACAGACAGCTCTGTCCTTAACACGCACACACACACACACACACACACACCAACACACACACAACTCTACAGATTCTCCTCAAACAGGAGCAGCAAACTTTTCTGTGGCCTCAGCTTCATACAGACGTCCATCCTGCAGGTCATCTGAAGTCACCGAGCGCTCGGCTAATGCCAAGACAGAGCCTCTTATCCTGCACCACAGGGTGCCAATCTGGCAGTTAATAGGTTTGTGCTGAAATTTACTGCACGGTTCATCTTCATCCTGAGTCAGATGAAGCAACCACAGGACGGGAGCTGTTAGCATCCAGCTCTGAGCAAACATGGCTCGCTATCTGACATGTTTTTCTCACGTGTTCCCTCTTCCTCATGTTTTTTTTTTGGTCTGTTTGCCATTAATTTCAACAGACTAGTAACTCAGGAAAACCAGAAACCCATTTGTGGAAGCTGACTGAGAGAAAACGAGTGGAGATGTAGCTTTTAGTAAAAGTGAAGTAAACAAAGTTTTCATGGTTGTTTCAGCTCTGAAAGTCCAGTCACAGATCACTTTATAAAACATTTCAGTGCAGAAGCAACAGGAGCAGGGTTGTGTAACAGACAGATTGCTGTGTAATCCCTCGTGGAGGATATAATGTCATTTCTCAACCATGAGAGTTCTGAGCAGCGTCACGTGAGACGTAAACAAACAAAGGTAAATACATTACGTCTCTGCGACACGTGTGGTGTCACCTCAGAAGAAGTGTGTGAGGAAAAACAGAGTGTGGGAACCTGTGACAGGTTTATCAAAGTAAACAACTACAGCTGTGGAGTCAGGTCCAGAGTTTACAGTCAGGTTAAACCAAGAGTTTTCAACCTGTGGCTCTTTGACTCCTTTGCAGTGGCTCCTTATTAAAATAAAGAGTTTTTATTTTTCTTACAGAGAGTATTGATGATTAAAGACACTGACACTAAATAAAATCCTGCGTTAACATTTAGTTGAACTAAATCTTCATCCCATCTGTAAATAAAGCCTGCCACCGCTCTACTTCAGCTCCTACAACATCAACAGCCCACCAACTTTCCATGCACCTGTGGCTAACCTCAAGTTTTACAGCCCTGGGAAGATAACTACATCTACAAAAAGACTAATCTGGAAGAAAATACTGATTTTAATTCTGTCATTTAACTGCCAACATGCCGGCTTCATATACATGCTTTATATAAGGCAAGACTTAAGCAAACATCAAAAAGTAATGAGGTGAGCAATATTATCAAGAAATTTTTAGTAATATATATATATATATATATATATATATATATATATATATATATATATATATATATATATATATATATATATAAATATATATATATATATATATATATATATATATATATATATTTTTTTTTTTTTTAAGTTAAAAATTTTATTTAATTTTTTTTAAAAATTTTTGAAAAGTTTTGAAATTCTTAATTGCTTAAATTTTTGGCATTTTTTAAATTTTTGCACATTTTAATTTTTTTT